>NC_079874.1:19330146-19645638 GCF_023065955.2 Ursus arctos
GTTCCAAGTGTTGATGGCTCTGCTGGACACCCAGTGCGTGCTGTGTTGTGACTGTGATAGTGTATGTGTGTGTGTGTGTGTCTTTGCAGGAAACCATTGTGTATGCCTGAAAGAAAAAGTCGATGGGTGTTTGTGTGTGTTTCTTGTGTATGTGTGTGTCGGAACCACGTTTGTGAGTATGTCAGGGCAGGGCCAAGTGTTGATGGCTCTCCTGGAGATCCAGTGTGAGTGCTGTGTTGTGAGGGTGACAGTGTGTGTATGTGTGTGTGTGTGTGTGTGTGTGTGTGTTTGAGGGAAACCACTGTGTATGCCTGTAAGAAAAAGTCGATGGGTGTCCTGGTGTGTTTCCTGTGTATGTCTGGGTGGGGACCTGGTTTTTGAGTATGTTAGGGCAGTTCGAAGTGTTGATGGCTATGCCGGGGACCCAGTGTGAGTACTGTGCTGTGAGTGTGTCAGTGTGTGTGCGTGTGTGTGTGTTTGTGGGAAACCATTGTGTATGCTTGTAGGAAAAAGTCAATGGGTGTTTGTGTGTGTTTCTTGTGTATGTGTGTGTCGGGAAAACATTTGTGAGTATGTTAGGGCAGTTCAAAGTGTTGATGGCTCTGCCGAGGCCCAGTGTGAGTGCTGTGTTGCGAGTTTGACAGTTTGTGTGTGTGTGTTAGTTTAAGGGAAACCATTGAATATGCCTGTATGAAAAAGTCGATGGGTTTTTGTGTGTGTTTCTTCTGTATGTGTTTTCAGGACCATGTCTGTCAGTGTGTCAGGGCAGTTCAAAGTGTTCCTGGCTGTGCTGGATATCCAGTGTGAATGCTGCGTTGTCAGGGTGACAGTGTGTGTGCGTGTGCGTGTGTGTGTGTGTGTTTGCGGGAAACCATTGTGTATGCCCGTAAGAATAAATCGATGGGGTTAGTGTGAGTTTCTTGTGTATGTGTGTGTCGAGACCTCGTTTGTGAGTATGTTAGGGCAGTTCCAAGTGTTGATGGTTCTGCTAGATACCCATTGTGAGTGCTGTGTTGTAAGTGTGAGTGTGTGTGTGTGTGTTCGCAGGAAACCATTGTGTATGCATGTAAGAAAAAGTCGATGGGTGTTTGTGTGTGTTTCTTGTGTATGTGTGTGTCGGGAAAACGTTTGTGAGTATGTTAGGGCAGTCCAAAGTGTTGATGGCTCTGCCGAGGCCCAGTGTGAGTACTGTGTTGTTAGTGTGACAGTGTGTGTGTGTGTGTGTGTGTGTGTGTGTGTGTGTGTTTGGGGAAACCCCACTCTGGCTGCCCTTAACAAAAAGTTGATGGGTGTTTGTGTGTGTTTCTTGTGTATGTGTGTGTCGGGACCACGTTTGTTTGTATGTTAGGGCAGATTCAAGTGCCAGTGTGAATGCTGTGTTGTGAGTGTGATAGTGTGTGTGTGTGTGTGTGTTTTCGGAAACCATTGTGTATGACTGTAAGAGAAAGTCAATGGGAGTTTGTGTGTGTTTCTTGTGTATGTTTGTGTCGGGACAACGTTTATGAGTATGTTAGGGCAGTTCCAAGTGTTGATGGCTCGGCCGGGGCCCAGTGTGAGTGCTGTGTTGTGAGTTTGACAGTTTGTGTGTGTGTGTGGGTGTGTGTTTGTGGGAACCCCACTGTGGCTGCCTGTAAGAAAAAGTCGAAGGATATTTTTGTGTGTTTCTTGTGTATGTTTGTGTCGGGACCACGTTTGTGAATATGTTAGGTCAGTTCCAAGTGTTGATGGCTCTGCTGGAGACCCAGTGTGAGTGCTGTGTTGTGAGTGTGACAGTGTGTGTGTGTGTGTGTGTCTGTGTGTTTTCCGAAACCCAACTGTGTATGCCTTTACGAAAAAGTCGATGGGTGTTTGGTTGTGTTTCTTGCGTATGTGTGTGTCGGGACCACGTTTTTGAGTATGTTAGGGCAGTTCGAAGTGTTGATGGTTATGCCGGAGACCCAATGTGAGTGCTGTGTTGTGAGTGTGACAGTTCGTGTGTGTGTGTCTGTGTGTGTGTTTCAGGGAAACCATTGTGTATGACTGTAAGAAAAAGTCGATGGGTGTTTGTGTGTTAGTTGTATATGTGTGTGTCGGGCCACGTTTGAGAGTATGTTAGGGCAGTTTCAAGTTTTGAGGGTTCTGCGGGAGACCCAGTGTGAGTGATGTGTTGTGAGTGTCATAGTGTGTGTGTGTGTCTGTGTGTGTGTGTTTTGGGAACACCACTGTGTCTGCCTGTAAGAAAAGTCGATGGGTGTTTGTGTGTGTTTCTGTGTATGTGTGTGTCGGGACCACGTTTGTGTGTATATAATGGTAGTTCTAAGTCATTCTGAGAGTTGTGTTGTGAGTGTGATAGTTTATGTGTGTGTTTCTGTGTTTGTGGTAAATCATTATGTATGCCTGTAAATAAAGTCGATGGGTGTTTTTGTGTGTTTCTTGTGTATGTGTGTGTTGGGACCTCGTTTTTGAGTATGTTAGGGAATTCCAAATGCTGATGTCTATGCCGGGGACCCAGTGTGAGTGCTGTGTTGTGAGTGTGATAGTGTATGTGTGTGTGTGTGTGTGTTTGCGGGAAACCATTTTGTATGCCTGTAAGAAAAAGTCGATGGGTGTTTCTGTGTGTTTCTTGTGTATGTGTGTCTCGGGACAACGTTTTTGGGTATGTCAGGGCAGTTCCAAGTGGTGATGGCTCTGCAAGGAACAGTGTGAGTGCTGTGTTGTGAGTGTGACAGTGTGTGTGTGTGTGTTTGGGGGAACCCCACTGTGTCTGCCTGTAAGGAAATGTCGATGGGTGTTTGTGTGTGTTTCTTGTGTATCTGTGTTTCGGGAGCACGTATGTGAGTGTGTCAGGGCAGTTCCAAGTGTTCATGGCTCTGCTGGAGATCCAGTGTGAGTGCTGTGTTGTGAGGGTGACATTGTGTGTGTGTGTGTGTGTGTGTGTGTTGCGGGAAACCATTTGTATGCCTGTAAGAAAAAGTCGATGGGTGTTTGTGTGTGTTTCTTCTGTATGTGTGTTTCGGGACCACGTTTGTGAATATGTTATGTCAGTTCCAAGTGTTGATGGCTCTGCTGGAGACCCAGTGTGAGTGCTGTGTTGTGAGTGTGACAGTGTGTGTGTGTGTGTCTGTGTGTGTTTCGAAACCCCACTGTGTATGCCTTTACGAAAAAGTCGATGGGTGTTTGGTTGTGTTTCTTGCGTATGTGTGTGTCGGGACCACGTTTTTGAGTATGTTAGGGCAGTTCGAAGTGTTGATGGTTATGCCGGAGACCCAATGTGTGTGCTGTGTTGTGAGGGTGACAGTTTGTGTGTGTGTGTGTCTGTGTGTGTGTTTCAGGGAAACCATTGTGTATGACTGTAAGAAAAAGTCGATGGATGTTTGTATGTTACTTGTATATGTGTGTGTCGGGCCACGTTTGAGAGTATGTTAGGGCATTTTCAAGTGTTGCGGGTTCTGCGGGAGACCCAGTGTGAGTGCTGTGTTGTGAGTGTCATAGTGTGTGTGTGTGTCTGTGTGTGTGTGTTTTGGGAACACCACTGTGTCTGCCTGTAAGAAAAGTCGATGGGTGTTTGTGTTTGTTTCTTGTGTATGTGTGTTTGGGACCACGTATGTGAGTGTGTCAGGGCAGGTCCAAGTATTCATGGCTCTGCTGGAGATCCAGTGTGAGTGCTGTGTTGTGAGGGTGACATTGTGTGTGTGTGGGCGTGTGTGTGTGTATGTGTTGCGGGAAACTATTTGTATGTGTGTAAGAAAAACTCGATGGGTGTTTCTGTGTGTTTCTTGTGTATGTGTGTCTCGGGACAACGTATTTGGGCATGTCAGGGCAGTTCCAAGTGGTGATGGCTCTGCAAGGAACAGTGTGAGTGCTGTGTTGTGAGTGTGACAGTGTGTGTGTGTGTGTGTTTGGAGGAACCCCACTGTGTTGCCTTAAGGAAATGTCGAATGGTGTTTCTGTGTGTTTCTTGTGTATCTGTGTTTCGGGAGCACGTATGTGAGTGTGTCAGGGCAGTTCCAAGTGTTCATGGCTCTGCTGGAGATCCAGTGTGAGTGCTGTGTTGTGAGGGTGACATTGTGTGTGTGTGTGTGTGTGTGTGTGTGTTGCGGTAAACCATTTGTATGCCTGTAAGAAACAGTCGATGGGTGTATGTGTGTGTTTCTTCTGTATGTGTGTTTCGGGACCACGTTTGTGAATATGTTAGGTCAGTTCCAAGTGTTGATGGCTCTGCTGGAGACCCAGTGTGAGTGCTGTGTTGTGAATGTGACATTGTGTGTGTGTGTGTGTGTCTGTGTGTGTTTCGAAACCCCACTGTGTATGCCTTTACGAAAAAGTCGATGGGTGTTTGGTTGTGTTTCTTGCGTATGTGTGTGTCGGGACCACGTTTTTGAGTATGTTAGGGCAGTTCGAAGTGTTGATGGTTATGCCGGAGACCCAATGTGAGTGCTGTGTTGTGAGTGTGACAGTTTGTGTGTGTGTGTCTGTGTGTGTGTTTCAGGGAAACCATTGTGTATGACTGTAAGAAAAAGTCGATGGGTGTTTGTGTGATACTTGTATATGTGTGTGTCGGGCCACGTTTGAGAGTATGTTAGGGCAGTTTCAAGTGTTGAGGGTTCTGCGGGAGACCCAGTGTGAGTGCTGTGTTGTGAGTTCATAGTGTGTGTGTGTGTCTGTGTGTGTGTGTTTTGGGAACACCACTGTGTCTGCCTGTAAGAAAAGTCGATGGGTCTTTGTGTGTGTTTCTGTGTATGTGTGTGTCGGGACCACGTTTGTGTGTATATAAGGGTAGTTCTAAGTCATTCTGAGAGTTGTGTTGTGAGTGTGATAGTTTATGTGTGTGTTTCTGTGTTTGTGGTAAATCATTATGTATGCCTGTAAATAAAGTCGATGGGTGTTTTTGTGTGTTTCTTGTGTATGTGTGTGTTGGAACCTCGTTTTTGAGTATGTTAGGGAATTCCAAATGCTGATGCCTATGCCGGGGACCCAGTGTGAGTGCTGTGTTGTGAGTGTGAAAGTGTGTGTATATGTGTGTGTGTGTGTGTTTGCGGGAAACCATTTTGTATGCCTGTAAGAAAAAGTCGATGTGTGTTTCTCTGTGTTTCTTGTGTATGTGTGTCTCGGGGCAACGTTTTTGGGTATGTCAGGGCAGTTCCAAGTGGTGATGGCTCTGCAAGGAACAGTGTGAGTGCTGTGTTGTGAGTGTGACAGTGTGTGTGTGTGTGTTTGGGGGAACCCCACTGTGTCTGCCTGTAAGAAAATGTCAATGGGTGTTTGTGTCTGTTTCTTGTGTATGTGTGTTTGGGACCACGTATGTGAGTGTGTCAGGGCAGTTCCAAGTATTCATGGCTCTGGTGGAGATCCAGTGTGAGTGCTGTGTTCTGAGGGTGACATTGTGTGTGTGTGTGTGTGTGTGTGTGTGTGTGTGTGTTGCGGGAAACTATTTGTATGTCTGTAAGAAAAGTCGATGGGTGTTTGTGTGTGTTTCTGTGTATGTGTGTGTCGGGACCACGTTTGTGTGTATATAATGGTAGTTCTAAGTCATTCTGAGAGTTGTGTTGTGAGTGTGATAGTTTATGTGTGTGTTTCTGTGTTTGTGGTAAATCATTATGTATGCCTGTAAATAAAGTCGATGGGTGTTTTTGTGTGTTTCTTGTGTATGTGTGTGTTGGGACCTCGTTTTTGAGTATGTAAGGGAATTCCAAATGCTGATGTCTATGCCGGGGATCCAGTATGAGTGCTGTATTGTGAGTGTGATAGTGTATGTGTGTGTGTGTGTGTTTTTGCGGGAAACTATTTTGTATTCCTGTAAGAAAAAGTCGATGGGTGTTTCTGTGTGTTTCTTGTGTATGTGTGTCTCGGGACAACGTTTTTGGGTATGTCAGGGCAGTTCCAAGTGGTGATGGCTCTGCAAGGAACAGTGTGAGTGCTGTGTTGTGAGTGTGACAGTGTGTGTGTGTGTGTTTGGGGGAACCCCACTGTGTCTGCCTGTAAGGAAAAGTCGATGGGTGTTTGTGTGTGTTTCTTGTGTATGTGTGTTTGGGACCACGTATGTGAGTGTGTCAGGGCAGTTCCAAGTGTTCATGGCTCTGCTGGAGATCCAGTGTGAGTGCTGTGTTGTGAGGGTGACATTGTGTGTGTGTGTGCGTGTGTGTGTGTAAGTGTTGCGGGAAACTATTTGTATGTCTGTAAGAAAAAGTCGATGGTTGTTTGGTTGTGTTTCTTGTGTATGTGTGTGTTGGGACCACGTTTGTGTGTATATAAGGGTAGTTCTAAGTCATTCTGAGAGTTGTGTTGTGAGTGTGATAGTTTATGTGTGTGTTTATGTGTTTGTGGTAAACCATTATGTATGCCTGTAAATAAAATCGATGGGTGTTTTTGTGTATTTCTTGTGTATGTGTGTGTTGGGACCTCGTGTTTGAGTATGTTAGGGAATTCCAAATGTTGATGTCTATGCCGGGGACCCAGTGTGAGTGCTGTGTTGTGAGTGTGATAGTTTATGTGTGTGTATATGTGTTTGTGGTAAACCATTATGCATGCCTGTAAATAAAGTCGATGGGTGTTTTTGTGTGTTTCTTGTGTATGTGTGTGTTGGGACCTCGTGTTTGAGTATGTTAGGGAATTCCAAATGTTGATGTCTATACCGGGGACCCAGTGTGAGTGCTGTGTGTGAGTGTGATAGTTTATGTGTGTGTTTATGTGTTTGTGGTAAACCATTATGCATGCCTGTAAATAAAGTCGATGGGTGTTTTTGTGTGTTTCTTGTGTATGTGTGTGTTGGGACCTCGTGTTTGAGAATGTTAGGGAATTCCAAATGTTGATGTCTATGCCGGGGACCCAGTGTGAGTGCTGTGTTGTGAGTGTGATAGTGTGTGTGTGTGTGTGTGTGTGTGTGTCTTTGAAGGAAACCATTTTGTATGCCTGTAAGAAAAAGTCGATGGGTGTTTCTGTGTGTTTCTTTTGTATGTGTGTCTTGGGACAACGTATTTGGGCATGTCAGGGCAGTTCCAAGTGGTGATGGCTCTGCAAGGAACAGTGTGAGTGCTGTGTTGTGAGTGTGACAGTGTGTGTGTGTGTGTGTTTGGGGGAACCCCACTGTGTTGTCTGTAAGGAAATGTCGATGGGTTTTTGTGTGTGTTTTGTGTATTTGTGTTTCGGGAGAACGTATGTGAGTATGTCAGGGCAGTTCCAAGTGTTCATGGCTCTGCTGGAGATCCAGTGTGAGTGCTGTGTTGTGAGGGTGACAGTGTGTGTGTGTGTGTGTGTGTGTGTGTGTGTGTGTGTGTTGCGGGAAAAAATTTGTATGCCTGTAAGAAAAAGTCGATGGGTGTTTGTGTGTGTTTCTTCTGTATGTGTGTTTCGGGACCACGTTTGTGAATATGTTAGGTCAGTTCCAAGTGTTGATGGCTCTGCTGGAGACCCAGTGTGAGTGCTGTGTTGTGAGTGTGACATTGTGTGTGTGTGTGTCACTGTGTGTTTCGAAACCCCACTGTGTATGCCTTTACGAAAAAGTCGATGGGTGTTTGGTTGTGTTTCTTGCGTATGTGTGTGTCGGGACCACGTTTTTGAGTATGTTGGGGCAGTTGTAAGTGTTGATGGTTATGGCGGAGACCCAATGTGAGTGCTGTGTTGTGAGTGTGACAGTTTGTGTGTGTGTCTGTGTGTGTGTTTCAGGGAAACCATTGTGTATGACTGTAAGAAAAAGTCGATGGGTGTTTGTGTGTTACTTGTATATGTGTGTGTCGGGCCACGGTTGAGAGTACGTTAGGGCAGTTTCAAGTGTTGAGGGTTCTGCGGGAGACCCAGTGTGAGTGCTGTGTTGTGAGTGTCATAGTGTGTGTGTGTGTCTGTGTGTGTTTGTGTGTTTTGGGAACACCACTGTGTCTGCTTGTAAGATAAGTCGATGGGTGTTTGTGTGTGTTTCTGTGTATGTGTGTGTCGGGACCACGTTTGTGTGTATATAAGGGTAGTTCCAAGTCATTCTGAGAGTTGTGTTGTGAGTGTGATAGTTTATGTGTGTGTTTATGTGTTTGTGGTAAACCATTATGTATGCCTGTAAATAAAGTCGATGGGTGTTTTTGTGTGTTTCCTGTGTATGTGTGTGTTGGGATCTCGTTTTTGAGTATGTTAGGGCAGTTCTAAGTGTTGATGGTTATGGCAGAGACCCAATGTGAGTACTGTGTTGTGAGTGTGACAGTTTGTGTGTGTGTGTCTGTGTGTGTGTTTCAGGGAAACCATTGTGTATGACTGTAAGAAAAAGTCGATTGGTGTTTGTGTGTTACTTGTATATGTGTGTGTCGGGCCACGTTTGAGCGTATGTTAGGGCAGTTTCAAGTGTTGAGGGTTCTGCGGGAGACCCAGTGTGAGTGCTGTGTTGTGAGTGTCATAGGGTGTGTGTGTGTGTGTCTGTGTGTGTGTGTGTTTTGGGAACAAAACTGTGTCTGCCTGTAAGAAAATTCGATGGGTGTTTGTGTGTGTTTCTGTGTATGTGTGTGTCGGGACCACGTTTGTGTGTATATAAGGGTAGTTCCAAGTCATTCTGAGAGTTGTGTTGTGAGTGTGATAGTTTATGTGTGTGTTTATGTGTTTGTGGTAGACCTTTATGCATGCCTGTAAATAAAGTCGATGAGTGTTTTTGTGTGTTTCTTGTGTATGTGTGTGTTGGGACCTCTTGTTTGAGTATGTTAGGGAATTCCAAATGTTGATGTCAATGCAGGGGAACCAGTGTGAGTGCTGTGTTTTGAGTGTGATAGTGTATGTGTGTGTTTATGTGTTTTTGGTAAACCATTATGCATGCCTGTAAATAAAGTCGATGGGTGTTTTTGTGTGTTTCTTGTGTATATGTGTGTTGGGACCTCGTGTTTGAGTATGTTAGGGAATTCCAAATGTTGATGTCTATGCCGGGGACCCAGTGTGAGTGCTGTGTTGTGAGTTTGATAGTGTGTGTGTGTGTGTGTGTGTGTGTGTCTTTGAAGGAAACCATTTTGTATGCCTGTAAGAAAAAGTCGATGGGTGTTTCTGTGTGTTTCTTGTGTATGTGTGTCTCGGGACAAATTTTTTGGGTATGTCAGGGCAGTTCCAAGTGGTGATGGCTCTGCAAGGAACAGTGTGAGTGCTGTGTTGTGAGTTTGACAGTGTGTGTGTGTGTGTTTGGGGGAACCCCACTGTGTCTGCCTGTAAGGAATGTCGATGGGTGTTTGTGTGTGTTTCTTGTGTATCTGTGTTTCGGGAGCACGTATGTGAGTGTGTCAGGGCAGTTCCAAGTGTTCATGGCTCTGCTGGAGATCCAGTGTGAGTGCTGTGTAGTGAGGGTGACATTGTGTGTGTGTGTGTGTGTGTGTGTGTTGCGGTAAACCATTTGTATGCCTGTAAGAAAAAGTCGATGGGTGTTTGTGTTTCTTCTGTGTGTGTTTCGGGACCACGTTTGTGAATATGTTAGGTCAGTTCCAAGTGTTGATGGCTCTGCTGGAGACCCAGTGTGAGTGCTGTGTTGTGAGTGTGACTGTGTGTGTGTGTGTGTGTGTCTGTTTAAAAACCCCACTGTGTATGCCTTTACGAAAACTTCAATGGGTCTTTGGTTGTGTTTCTTGCGTATGTGTGTGTCGGGACCACGTTTTTGAGTATGTTAGGGCAGTTCGAAGTGTTGATGGTTATGCCGGAGACCCAATGTGAGTGCTGTGTTGTGAATGTGACAGTTTGTGTGTGTGTGTCTGTGTGTGTGTTTCAGGGAAACCATTGTGTATGACTGTAAGAAAAAGTCGATGGGTGTTTGTGTGTTACTTGTATATGTGTGTGTCGGGCCACGTTTGAGAGTATGTTAGGGCAGTTTCTTGTGTTGAGGGTTCTGCGGGAGACACAGTGTGAGTGCTGTGTTGTGAGTGTCATAGTGTGTGTGTGTGTCTGTGTGTGTTTTGGGAACACCACTGTGTCTGCCTGTAAGAAAAGTCGATGGGTGTTTGTGTGTGTTTCTGTGTATGTGTGTGTCGGGACCACGTTTGTGTGTATATAATGGTAGTTCTAACTCATTCTGAGAGTTGTGTTGTGAGTGTGATAGTTTATGTGTGTGTTTATGTGTTTGTGGTAAACCATTATGCATGCCTGCAAATAAAGTCGATGGGTGTTTTTGTGTGTTTCTTGTGTATGTGTGTGTTGGGACCTCGTGTTTGAGTATGTTAGGGAATTCCAAATGCTGATGTCTATGCCGGGGACCCAGTGTGAGTGCTGTGTTGTGAGTGTGAAAGTGTGTGTGTGTGTGTGTGTCTTTGAGGGAAACCATTTTGTATGCCTGTAAGAAAAAGTCGATGGGTGTTTCTGTGTGTTTCTTCTGTATGTGTGTCTCGACAACGTATTTGGGTATGTCAGGGCAGTTCCAAGTGGTGATGGCTCTGCAAGGAACAGTGTGAGTGCTGTGTCGTGAGTGTGACAGTGTGTGTGTGTGTGTGTGTGTTTGGGGGACCCCACTGTAGCTGCCTGTAAGGAAATATCGATGGGTGGTTGTGTGTGTTTCTTGTGTATCTGTGTTTCGGGAGCACGTATGTGAGTGTGTCAGGGCAGTTCCAAGTGTTCATGGCTCTGCTGGAGATCCAGTGTGAGTGCTGTGTTGTGAGGGTGACATTGTGTGTGTGTGTGTGTGTGTGTGTTGCGGGAAACCATTTGTATGCCTGTAAGAAAAAGTCGATGGGTGTTTGTGTGTGTTTCTTCTGTATGTGTGTTTCGGGACCACGTTTGTGAAATTGTTAGGTCAGTTCCAAGTGTTGATGGCTCTGCTGGAGACCCAGTGAGTGCTGTGTTGTGAGTGTGACAGTGTGTGTGTGTGTGTGTCTTTGTGTGTTTCGAAACCCCACTGTGTATGCCTTTACGAAAAAGTCGATGGGTGTTTGGTTGTGTTTCTTGCGTATGTGTGTGTCGGGACCACGTTTTTGAGTACGTTAGAGCAGTTCTAAGTGTTGATGGTTAAGGCAGAGACCCCATGTGAGTGCTGTGTTGTGAGTGTGACAGTTTGTGTGTGTGTGTCTGTGTGTGTGTTTCAGGGAAACCATTGTGTATGACTGTAATAAAAGTCGATGAGTGTTTGTGTGTTACTTGTATATGTCTGTGTCGGGCCACGTTTGAGAGTATGTTAGGGCAGTTTCAAGTGTTGAGGGTTCTGCGGGAGACCCAGTGTGAGTGCTGTGTTGTGAGTGTCATAGTGTTTAAATGTGTGTGTGTGTGTTTTGGGAACACCACTGTGTCTGCCTGTAAGAAAAGTCGATGGGTGTTTGTGTGTGTTTCTGTGTATGTGTGTGTCGGGACCACGTTTGTGTGTATATAAGGGTAGTTCCAAGTCATTCTGAGAGTTGTGTTGTGAGTGTGATAGTTTATGTGTGTGTTTATGTGTTTGTGGTAAACCATTATGCATGCCTGTAAATAAAGTCGATGGGTGTTTTTGTGTCTTTCTTGTTTATGTGTGTGTTGGGACCTCGTGTTTGAGTATGTTAGGGAATTCTAAATGTTGATGTCTACGTCGGGGACCCAGTGTGAGTGCTGTGTTGTAAGTGTGATAGTGTGTGTGTGTGTGTGTGTGTCTTTGAGGGAAACCATTTTGTATGCCCGTAAGAAAAAGTCGATGTGTGTTTCTGTGTGTTTCTTGTGTATGTGTGTCTCGGGACAACGTATTTGGGTATGTCAGGGCAGTTGCAAGTGGTGATGGCTCTGCAAGGAACAGTGTGAGTGCTGTGTTGTGAGTGTGACAGTGTGTGTGTGTGTGTTTGGGGGAACCCCACTGTGTCTGCCTGTAAGGAAATGTCGATGGGTGTTTGTGTGTGTTTCTTGTGTATCTGTGTTTCGGGAGCACGTATGTGAGTGTGTCAGGGCAGTTCCAAGTGTTCATGGCTCTGCTGGAGATCCAGTGTGAGTGCTGTGTTGTGAGGGTGACATTGTGTGTGTGTGTGTGTGTGTGTGTGTGTTTCGAAACCCCACACTATATGCCTTTATGAAAAAGTCGATGGGTGTTTGGTTGTGTTTCTTGCGTATGTGTGTGTCGGGACCACGTTTTTGAGTATGTTAGGGCAGTTCGAAGTGTTGATGGTTATGCCGGAGACCCAATGTGAGTGCTGTGTTGTGAGTGTGACAGTTTGTGTGTGTGTGTCTGTGTGTGTGTTTCAGGGAAACCATTGTGTATGACTGTAAGAAAAAGTCGATGGGTGTTTGTGTGTTACTTGTATATGTGTGTGTCGGGCCACGTTTGAGAGTATGTTAGGGCAGTTTCAAGTGTTGAGGGTTCTGCGGGAGACCCAGTGTTAGTGCTGTGTTGTGAGTGTCATAGTGTGTGTGTGTGTGTGTGTGTGTGTGTGTGTGTTTTGGGAACACCACTGTGTCTGCCTGTAAGAAAAGTCGATGGGTGTTTGTGTGTGTTTCTGTGTATGTGTGTGTCGGGACCATGTTTGTGTGTATATAAGGGTAGTTCTAAGTCATTCTGAGAGTTGTGTTGTGAGTGTCATAGTTTATGTGTGTGTTTCTGTGTTTGTGGTAAATCATTATGTATTTCTGTAAATAAAGTCGATGGGTGTTTTTGTGTGTTTCTTGTGTATGTGTGTGTTGGAACCTCGTTTTTGAGTATGTTAGGGAATTCCAAATGCTGATGTCTATGCCGGGGACCCAGTGTGAGTGCTGTGTTGTGAGTGTGAAAGTTTGTGTATGTGTGTGTGTGTGTTTGCGGGAAACCATTTTGTATGCCTGTAAGAAAAAGTCGATGGGTGTTTCTGTGTGTTTCTTGTGTATGTGTGTCTCGGGACAACGTTTTTGGGTATGTCAGGGCAGTTCCAAGTGGTGATGGCTCTGCAAGGAACAGTGTGAGTGCTGTGTTGTGAGTGTGACAGTGTGTGTGTGTGTGTGTTTGGGGGAACCCCACTGTGTCTGCCTGTTAGAAAATGTCAGTGGGTGTTTGTGTGTGTTTCTTGTGTATGTGTGTTTGGGACCACGTATGTGAGTGTGTCAGGGCAGTTCCAAGTGTTCATGGCTCTGCTGGAGATCCAGTGTGAGTGCTGTGTTGTGAGGGTGACATTGTGTGTGTGTGTGCGTGTGTGTGTGTATGTGTTGCGGGAAACTATTTGTATGTCTGTAAGAAAAGTCGATGGGTGTTTTTTGTGTTTCTTGTGTATGTGTGTGTCGGGACCACGTTTGTGTGTATATAAGGGTAGTTCGAAGTCATTCTGAGAGTTGTGTTGTGAGTGTGATAGTTTATGTGTGTGTTTATGTGTTTGTGGTAAACCATTATGCATGCCTGTAAATAAAGTCGATGGGTGTTTTTGTGTGTTTCTTGTGTATGTGTGTGTTGGGACCTCGTGTTTGAGTATGTTAGGGAATTCCAAATGTTGATGTCTATGCCGGGGACCCAGTGTGAGTGCTGTGTTGTGAGTGTCATAGTGTGTGTGTGTGTGTGTGTGTGTGTGTGTGTTTTGGGAACACCACTGTGTCTGCCTGTAAGAAAAGTCGATGGGTGTTTGTGTGTTTTTCTGTGTATGTGTGTGTCGGGACCACGTTTGTGTGTATATAAGGGTAGTTCCAAGTCATTCTGAGAGTTGTATTGTGAGTGTGATAGTTTATGTGTGTGTTTATATGTTTGTGGTAAATCATTATGTATGCCTGTAAATAAAGTCGATGGGTGTTTTTGTGTGTTTCTTGTGTATGTGTGTTTTGGGACCTCCTTTTTGAGTATGTTAGGGAATTGCAAATGCTGATGTCTATGCCGGGGACCTAGTGTGAGTGCTCTGTTGTGAGTGTGATAGTGTATGTGTATGTGTGTGTGTGTGTGTTTGCGGGAAACCATTTTGTATGCCTGTAAGAAAAAGTCGACGGGTGTTTCTGTGTGTTTCTTGTGTATGTGTGTCTCGGGACAACGTTTTTGGGTATGTCAGGGCAGTTCCAAGTGGTGATGGCTCTGCAAGGAACAGTGTGAGTGCTGTGTTGTGAGTGTGACAGTGTGTGTGTGTGTGTGTGTTTGGGGGAACCCCACTGTGTCTGCCTGTAAGGAAATGTCGATGGGTGTTTGTGTGTGTTTCTTTTGTATGTGTGTTTGGGACCACGTATGTGAGTGTGTCAGGGCAGTTCCAAGTGTTCATGGCTCTGCTGGAGATCCAGGGTGAGTGCTGTGTTGTGAGGGTGACATTGTGTGTGTGTGTGCGTGTGTGTGTGTATGTGTTGCGGGAAAGTATTTCTACGTCTGTAAGAAAAGTCGATGGGTGTTTGGCTGTGTTTCTTGTGTATGTGTGTGTCGGGACCACGTTTGTGTATATATAAGGGTAGTTCGAAGTCATTCTGAGAGTTGTGTTGTGAGTGTGATAGTTTATGTGTGTGTTTATATGTTTGTGGTAAACCATTATGCATGCCTGTAAATAAAGTCGATGGGTGTTTTTGTGTGTTTCTTGTGTATGTGTGTGTTGGGACCTCGTGTTTGAGTATGTTAGGGAATTCCAAATGTTGATGTCTATGCCGGGGACCCAGTGTGAGTGCTGTGTTGTGAGTGTGATAGTGTATGTGTGTGTGTGTGTGTGTGTGTTTGCGGGAAACCATTTTGTATGCCTGTAAGAAAAAGTCGATGGGTGTTTCTGTGTGTTTCTTGTGTATGTGTGTCTCGGGACAACATATTTGGGCATGTCAGGGCAGTTCCAAGTGGTGATGGCTCTGCAAGGAACAGCGTGAGTGCTGTGTTGTGAGTGTGACAGTGTGTGTGTGTGTGTTTGGGGGAACCCCACTGTGTCTGCCTGTAAGGAAATGTCGATGGGTGTTTGTGTGTGTTTCTTGTGTATCTGTGTTTCGGGAGCACGTATGTGAGTGTGTCAGGGAAGTTCCAAGTGTTCATGGCTCTGCCGGAGATCCAGTGTGAGTGCTGTGTTGTGAGGGTGACATTGTGTGTCTGTGTGTGTGTGTGTGTGTGTGTGTGTTGCGGGAAAAAATTTGTATGCCTGTAAGTAAAAGTCGATGGGTGTTTGTGTGTGTTTCTTCTCTATGTGTGTTTCGGGACCACGTTTGTGAATATGTTAGGTCAGTTCCAAGTGTTGATGGCTCTGCTGGAGACCCCGTGTGAGTGCTGTGTTGTGAGTGTGACATTGTGTGTGTGTGTGTCTGTGTGTGTTTCGAAACCCCACTGTGTATGCCTTTACGAAAAAGTCGATGGGTGTTTGGTTGTGTTTCTTGCGTATGTGTGTGTCGGGACCATGTTTTTGAGTATGTTAGGGCAGTTCGAAGTGTTGATGGTTATGCCGGAGACCCAATGTGAGTGCTGTGTTGTGAGTGTGACAGTTTGTGTGTGTGTGTCTGTGTGTGTGTTTCAGTGAAACCATTGTGTATGACTGTAAGAAAAAGTCGATGGGTGTTTGTGTGTTACTTGTATATGTGTGTGTCAGGCTACGTTTGAGAGTATGTTAGGGCAGTTTCAACTGTTGAGGGTTCTGCGGGAGACCCAGTGTGAGTGCTGTGTTGTGAGTGTCATAGTGTGTGTGTGTGTGTCTGTGTGTGTGTGTTTTGGGAACACCACTGTGTCTGCCTGTAAGAAAAGTCGATGGGTGTTTGTGTGTGTTTCTGTGTATGTGTGTGTCGGGACCACGTTTGTGTGTATATAAGGGTAGTTCTAAGTCATTCTGAGAGTTGTTTTGTGAGTGTGATAGTTTATGTGTGTGTTTATGTGTTTGTGGTAAATCAATATGTATGCCTGTAAATAAAGTCGATGGGTGTTTTTGTGTGTTTCTTGTGTATGTGTGTGTTGGGACCTCGTTTTTGAGTATGTTAGGGAATTGCAAATGCTGATGTCTATGCCGGGGACCTAGTGTGAGTGCTCTGTTGCGAGTGTGATAGTGCATGTGTGTGTGTGTGTGTGTGTGTGTTTGCCGGAAACCATTTTGTATGCCTGTAAGAAAAAGTCGATGGGTGTTTCTGTGTGTTTCTTGTGTATGTGTGTCTCGGGAAAACGTTTTTGGGTATGTCATGGCAGTTCCAAGTGGTGATGGCTCTGCAAGGAACAGTGTGAGTGCTGTGTTGTGAGTGTGACAGTGTGTGTGTGTGTGTGTGTTTGGGGGAACCCCACTGTGTCTGCCTGTAAGGAAATGTCGATGGGTGTTTGTGTGTGTTTCTTGTGTATGTGTGTTTGGGACCACGTATGTGAGTGTGTCAGGGCAGTTCCAAGTGTTCATGGCTCTGCTGGAGATCCAGTGTGAGTGCTGTGTTGTGAGGGTGACATTGTGTGTGTTTGTGCGTGTGGGTGTGTATGTGTTGCGGGAAACTATTTGTATGTCTGTAAGAAAAGTCGATGGGTGTTTTTTGTGTTTCTTGTGTATGTGTGTGTCGGGACCACGTTTTTGTGTATATAAGGGTAGCTCGAAGTCATTCTGAGAGTTGTGTTGTGAGTGTGATATTTTATGTGTGTGTTTATGTGTTTGTGGTAAACCATTATGCATGCCTGTAAATAAAGTCGATGGGTGTTTTTGTGTGTTTCTTGTGTATGTGTGTTGGGACCTCGTTTTTGAGTATGTTAGGGAATTCCAAATGTTGACGTCTATACCAGGAACCCAGTGTGAGTGCTGTGTTGTGAGTGTGATAGTGTGTGTGTGTGTGTCTTTGAAGGAAACCATTTTGTATGCCTGTAAGAAAAAGTCGATGGGTGTTTCTGTGTGTTTCTTGTGTATGTGTGTCTCGGGACAACGTATTTAGGTATGTCAGGGCAGTTCCAAGTGGTGATGGCTCTGCAAGGAACAGTGTGAGTGCTGTGTTGTGAGTGTGACAGTGTGTGTGTGTGTGTGTGTTTGGGGGAACCCCACTGTGTCTGCATCTAAGAAAATGTCGATGGGTGTTTGTGTGTGTTTCTTGTGTATGTGT
Organism: Ursus arctos; assembly: GCF_023065955.2. NCBI lineage: Eukaryota > Metazoa > Chordata > Mammalia > Carnivora > Ursidae > Ursus > Ursus arctos. The sequence goes on from NC_079874.1 coordinate 19,346,962, forward strand.
GTTTGGGACCACGTATGTGAGTGTGTCAGGGCAGTTCCAAGTCTTCATGGCTCTGCTGGAGATCCAGTGTGAGTGTTGTGTTGTGAGGGTGACATTGTGTGTGTGTGTGTGTGCGTGTGTGTGTGTATGTGTTGCGGGAAACTATTTGTATGTCTGTAAGAAAAGTCGATGGGTGTTTTTTGTGTTTCTTGTGTATGTGTGTGTCGGGACCACGTTTGTGTGTATATAAGGGTAGTTCGAAGTCATTCTGAGAGTTGTGTTGTGAGTGTGATAGTTTATGTGTGTGTTTATGTGTTTGTGGTAAACCATTATGCATGCCTGTAAATAAAGTCGATGGGTGTTTTTGTGTGTTTCTTGTGTATGTGTGTGTTGGGACCTCGTGTTTGAGTATGTTAGGGAATTCCAAATGTTGATGTCTATGCCGGGGACCCAGTGTGAGTGCTGTGTTGTGAGTGTGATAGTGTGTGTGTGTGTGTGTGTGTGTCTTTGAAGGAAACCATTTTGTATGACTGTAAGAAAAAGTCGATGGATGTTTCTGTGTGTTTCTTGTGTATGTGTTTCTCGGGACAACGTATTTGGGCATGTCAGGGCAGTTCCAAGTGGTGATGGTTCTGCAAGGAACAGTGTGAGTGCTGTGTTGTGAGTGTGACAGTGTGTCTGTGTGTGTGTGTTTGGGGGAACCCCACTGTGTCTGCCTGTAAGGAAATGTCGATGGGTGTTTGTGTGTGTTTCTTGTGTATCTGTGTTTCGGGAGCACGTATGTGAGTGTGTCAGGGCAGTTCCAAGTGTTCATGGCTCTGCTGGAGATCCAGTGTGAGTGCTGTGTTGTGAGGGTGACATTGTGTGTGTGTGTTTGTGTGTGTGTGTTGCGGGAAAAAATTTGTATGCCTGTAAGTAAAAGTCGATGGGTGTTTGTGTGTGTTTCTTCTGTATGTGTGTTACGGGACCACGTTTGTGAATATGTTAGGTCAGTTCCAAGTGTTGATGTCTCTGCTGGAGACCCAGTGTGAGTGCTGTGTTGTGAGTGTGACAGTGTGTGTGTGTGTGTCTGTGTGTCTTTCGAAACCCCACTGTGTATGCCTTTACGAAAAAGTCGATGGGTGTTTGGTTGTGTTTCTTGCGTATGTGTGTTTCGGGAACACGTTTTTGAGTATGTTAGGGCAGTTCGAAGTGTTGATGGTTATGCCGGAGACCCAATGTGAGTGCTGTGTGGTGAGTGTGACAGTTTGTGTGTGTGTGTCTGTGTGTGTGTTTCAGGGAAACCATTGTGTATGACTGTAAGAAAAAGTCGATGAGTGTTTGTGTGTTACTTGTATATGTGTGTGTCGGGCCACGTTTGAGAGTATGTTAGGGCAGTTTCAAGTGTTGAGGGTTCTGCGGGAGACCCAGTGTGAGTGCTGTGTTGTGAGTGTCATAGTGTGTGTGTGTGTCTGTGTGTGTGTGTTTTGGGAACACCACTGTGTCTGCCTGTAAGAAAAGTCGATGGGTGTTTGTGTGTGTTTCTGTGTATGTGTGTGTCGGGACCACCTTTGTGTGTATATAAGGGTAGTTCTAAGTCATTCTGAGAGTTGAGTTGTGAGTGTGATAGTTTATTTGTGTGTTTATGTGTTTGTGGTAAATCATTATGTATGCCTGTAAATAAAGTCGATGGGTGTTTTTGTGTGTTTCTTGTGTATGTGTGTGTTGGGACCTCGTTTTTGAGTATGTTAGGGAATTCCAAATGCTGATGTCTATGCCGGGGACCCAGTGTGAGTGCTGTGTTGTGAGTGTGATAGTGTGTGTGTGTGTGTGTTTGCGGGAAACCATTTTGTATGCCTGTAAGAAAAAGTCGATGGGTGTTTCTGTGTGTTTCTTGTGTATGTGTGTCTCGGGACAACGTATTTGGGTATGTCACGGCAGTTCCAAGTGGTGATGGCTCTGCAAGGAACAGTGTGAGTGCTGTGTTGTGAGTGTGACAGTGTGTGTGTGTGTTTGGGGGAACCCCACTGTGTCTGCCTGTAAGGAAATGTCGATGGGTGTTTGTGTGTGTTTCTTGTGTATCTCTGTTTCGGGAGCACCTATGTGAGTGTGTCAGGGCAGTTCCAAGTGTTCATGGCTCTGCTGGAGATCCAGTGTGAGTGCTGTGTTGTGAGGGTGACATTGTGTGTGTGTGTGTGTGTGTGTGTTGCGGGAAACCATTTGTATGCCTGTAAGAAAAAGTCGATGGGTGTTTGTGTGTGTTTCTTCTGTGTGTGTGTTTTGGGACCACGTTTGTGAATATGTTAGGTCAGTTCCAAGTGTTGATGGCTGTGCTGGAGACCCAGTTTGAGTGCTGTGTTGTGAGTGTGACAGTGTGTGTGTGTGTGTGTCTGTGTGTTTTCGGAACCCCACTGTGTATGCCTTTACGAAAAAATCGATGGGTGTTTGGTTGTGTTTCTTGCGTATGTGTGTGTCGGGACCACGTTTTTGAGTATGTTAGGGCAGTTCGAAGTGTTGATGGTTATGCCGGAGACCCAATGTGAGTGCTGTGTTGTGAGCGTGACAGTTTGTGTGTGTGTGTCTGTGTGTGTGTTTCAGGGAAACCATTGTGCATGAGTGTAAGAAAAAGTCGAGGGTGTTTGTGTGTTACTTGTATATGTGTGTGTCTGGCCACGTTTGAGAGTATGTTAGGGCAGTTTCAAGTGTTGAGGGTTCTGCGGGAGACCCAGTGTGAGTGCTGTGTTGTGAGTGTCATAGTGTGTGTGTGTGTGTCTGTGTGTGTGTGTTTTGGGAACACCACTGTGTCTGCCTGTAAGAAAAGTCAATGGGTGTTTGTGTGTGTTTCTGTGTATGTGTGTGACGGGACCACGTTTGTGTGTATATAAGGGTAGTTCTAAGTCATTCTGAGAGTTATGTTGTGAGTGTGATAGTTTATGTGTGTGTTTATGTGTTTGTGGTAAATCATTATGTATGCCTGTAAATAAAGTCGATGGGTATTTTTGTGTGTTTCTTGTGTATGTGCATGTTGGGACCTCGTTTTTGAGTATGTTAGGGAATTCCAAATGCTGATGCCTATGCCGGGGACCCAGTGTGAGTGCTGTGTTGTGAGTGTGATTGTGTGTGTGTGTGTGTGTGTGTTTGAGGGAAACCATTTTGTATGCTTGTAAGAAAAAGTCGATGGGTGTTTCTGTGTGTTTCTTGTGTATGTGTGTCTCGGGACAACGTATTTGGGTACGTCAGGGCAGTTCCAAGTGGTGATGGTTCTGCAAGGAACAGTGTGAGTGCTGTGTTGTGAGTGTGACAGTGTGTGTGTGTGTGTTTGGCGGAACCCCACTGTGTCTGCCTCTAAGAAAATGTCAATGGGTGTTTGTGTGTGTTTCTTGTGTATGTGTGTTTGGGACCACGTATGTGAGTGTGTCAGGGCATTTCCAAGTGTTCATGGCTCTGCTGGAGATCCAGTGTGAGTGCTGTGTTGTGAGGGTGACATTGTGTGTGTGTGTGTGTGTGTGTGTGTTGCGGGAAACCATTTGTATGCCTGTAAGAAAAAGTCGATGGGTGTTTGTGTGTGTTTCTTCTGTATGTGTGTGTCGGGACCACGTTTGTGTGTATATAAGGGTAGTTCCAAGTCATTCTGAGAGTTGTGTTGTGAGTGTGATAGTTTATGTGTGTGTTTATGTGTTTGTGGTAAACCATTATGCATGCCTGTAAATAAAGTGGATGGGTGTTTTTGTGTGTTTCTTGTGTATGTGTGTGTTGGGACCTCGTTTTTGAGTATGTTAGGGAATTCCAAATGTTGATGTCTATGCCTGGGCCCCAGTGTGAGTGCTGTGTTGTGAGTGTGATAGTGTGTGTGTGTGTGTGTGTGTGTGTCTTTGAATGAAACCATTTTGTATGCCTGTAAGAAAAAGTCGATGGGTGTTTCTGTGTGTTTCTTGTGTATGTGTGTCTCGGGACAACGTATTTGGGTATGTCAGGGTAGTTCCAAGTGGTGATGGCTCTGCAACAAACAGTGTGAGTGCTGTGTTGTGAGTGTGACAGTGTGTGTGTGTGTGTTTGGGGGAACCCCACTGTGTCTGCCTGTAAGGAAATGTCGATGGGTGTTTGTGTGTGTTTCTTGTGTATCTGTGTTTCAGGAGTACGTATGTGAGTGTGTCAGGGCAGTTCCAAGTGTTCATGGCTCTGCTGGAGATCCAGTGTGAGTGCTGTGTTGTGAGGGTGACTATGTGTGTGTGTGTGTGTGTTGCGGGAAACCATTTGTATGCCTGTAAGAAAAAGTCGATGGGTGTTTGTGTGTGTTTCTTCTGTATGTGTGTTTCGGGACCACGTTTGTGAATATGTTAGGTCAGTTCCAAGTGTTGATGGCTCTGCTGGAGATCCAGTGTGAGTTCTGTGTTGTGAGTGTGACATTGTGTGTGTGTGTCTCTGTGTGAGTTTCGAAACCCCACTGTGTATGCCTTTACGAAAAAGTCGATGGGTGTTTGGTTGTGTTTCTTGCGTATGTGTGTGTCGGGACCACGTTTTTGAGTATGTTAGGGCAGTTCGAAGTGTTGATGGTTATGCCGGAGACCCAATGTGAGTGTGTGTTGTGAGTGTGACAGTTTGTGTGTGTGTGTCTGTGTGTGTGTTTCAGGGAAACCATTGTGTATGACTGTAAGAAAAAGTCGATGGGTGTTTGTGTGTTACTTGTATATGTGTGTGTCGGGCCACGTTTGAGAGTATGTTAGGGCAGTTTCAAGTGTTGAGGGTTCTGCGGGAGACCCAGTGTGAGTGCTGTGTTGTGAGTGTCATAGTGTGTGTGTGTGTCTGTGTGTGTGTTTTTCGGAACACCACTGTGTCTGCCTGTAAGAAGAGTCGATGGGTGTTTGGTTGTGTTTCTGTGTATGTGTCTGTCAGGACCACGTTTGTGTGTAAATAAGGGTAGTTCTAAGTCATTCTGAGAGTTGTGTTGTGAGTGTGATAGTTTATGTGTGTGTTTATGTGTTTGTGGTAAATCATTATGTATGCCTGTAAATAAAGTCGATGGGTGTTTTTGTGTGTTTCTTGTGTATGTGTGTGTTGGTACCTCGTTTTTGAGTATGTTAGGGAATTCCGAATGCTGATGTCTATGCCGGGGACCCAGTGTGAGTGCTGTGTTGTGAGTTTGATAGTGTGTGTGTGTGTGTGTTTGTGGGAAACCATTTTGTATGCCTGTAAGAAAAAGTCGATGGGTGTTTCTGTGTGTTTCTTGTGTATGTGTGTCTCCGGACAATGTTTTTGGGTATGTCAGGGCAGTTCCAAGTGGTGATGGCTCTGCAAGGAACAGTGTGAGTGCTGTGTTGTGAGTGTGACAGTGTGTGTGTGTGTGTTTGGGGGAACCCTACTGTGTCTGCCTGTAAGGAAATGTCGATGGGTGTTTGTGTGTGTTTCTTGTGTATCTGTGTTTCGGGAGCACGTATGTGAGTGTGTCAGGGCAGTTCCAAGTGTTCATGGCTCTGCTGGAGATCCAGTGTGAGTGCTGTGTTGTGAGGGTGACATTGTGTGTGTGTGTGTGTGTGTGTTGCGGGAAACCATTTGTATGCCTGTAAGAAAAAGTCGATGGGTGTTTGTGTGTGTTTCTTCTGTATGTGTGTTTTGGGATCACGTTTGTGAATATGTTAGGTCAGTTCCAAGTGTTGATGGCTCTGCTGGAGAACCAGTGTGAGTGCTGTGTTGTGAGTTTGACAGTGTGTGTGTGTGTCTGTGTGTGTTTCGAAACCCCACTGTGTATGCGTTTACGAAAAAGGCGATGGGTGTTTGGTTGTGTTTCTTGCGTATGTGTGTGTTGGGATAACGTTTTAGAGTATGTTAGGGCAGTTCGAAGTGTTGATGGTTATGCCGGAGACCCAATGTGAGTGGTGTGTTGTGAGTGTGACAGTTTGTGTGTGTGTGTCTGTGTGTGTGTTTCAGGGAAACAATTGTGTATGACTGTAAGAAAAAGTCGATGGGTGTTTGTGTGTTACTTGTATATGTGTGTGTCGGGCCACGTTTGAGAGTATGTTAGGGCAGTTTCAAGTGTTGCGGGTTCTGCGGGAGACCCAGTGTGAGTGCTGTGTTGTGAGTGTCATAGTGTGTGTGTGTGTCTGTGTGTGTGTGTTTTGGGAACACCCCTGTGTCTGCCTGTAAGAAAAGTCGATGGGTGTTTGTGTGTGTTTCTGTGTATGTGTGTGTCGGGACCACGTTTGTGTGTATATAAGGGGAGTTCTAAGTCATTCTGAGAGTTGTGTTGTGAGTGTGATAGTTTCTGTGTGTGTTTATGTGTTTGTGGTAAATCATTATGTATGCCTGTAAATAAAGCCGATGGGTGTTTTTGTGTGTTTCTTGTGTATGTGTGTGTTGGGACCTCGTTTTTGAGTATGTTAGGGAATTCCAAATGCTGATGTCTATGCCGGGGACCGAGTGTGAGTGCTGTGTTGTGAGTGTGATAGTGTATGTGTGTGTGTGTGTGTGTGTGTCTTTGAAGGAAACCATTTTGTATGCCTGTAAGAAAAAGTCGATGGGTGTTTCTGTGTGTTTCTTGTGTATGTGTGTCTCGGGACAACGTATTTGGGTATGTCAGGGCAGTTCCAAGTGGTGATGGCTCTGCAAGGAACAGTGTGAGTGCTGTGTTGTGAGTGTGACAGTGTGTGTGTGTGTTTGGAGGAAGCCCACTGTGTCTGCCTGTAAGGAAATGTCGATGGGTGTTTGTGTGTGTTTCTTGTGTATCTGTGTTTCGGGAGAACGTATGTGAGTGTGTCAGGGCAGTTCCAAGTGTTCATGGCTCTGCTGGAGATCCAGTGTGAGTGCTGTGTTGTGAGGGTGACTTTGTGTGTGTGTGTGTGTGTGTGTGTGTTGCGGGAAACCATTTGTATGCCTGTAAGAAAAAGTCGATGGGTGTTTGTCTGTTACTTGTATATTTGTGTGTCTGGCCACGTTTGAGAGTATGTTAGGGCAGTTTCAAGTGTTGAGGGTTCTGCGGGAGTCCCAGTGTGAGTGCTGCGTTGTGAGTGTCATAGTGTGTGTGTGTGTCTGTGTGTGTGTTTTTCGGAAAACCACTGTGTCTGCCTGTAAGAAGAGTCGATGGGTGTTTGGTTGTGTTTCTGTGTATGTGTCTGTCAGGACCACGTTTGTGTGTAAATAAGGGTAGTTCTAAGTCATTCTGAGAGTTGTGTTGTGAGTGTGATAGTTTATGTGTGTGTTTATGTGTTTGTGGTAAATCATTATGTATGCCTGTAAATAAAGTCGATGGGTGTTTTTGTGTGTTTCTTGTGTATGTGTGTGTTGGGACCTCGTTTTTGAGTATGTTATGGAATTCCAAATGCTGATGTCTATGCAGGGGACCCAGTGTGAGTGCTGTGTTGTGAGTGTGATAGTGTGTGTGTGTGTGTGTGTGTTTGTGGGAAACCATTTTGTATGCCTGTAAGAAAAAGTGGATGGGTGTTTCTGTGTGTTTCTTGTGTATGTGTGTCTCGGGACAACGTTTTTGGGTACGTCAGGGCAGTTCCAAGTGGTGATGGCTCTGCAAGGAACAGTGTGAGTGCTGTGTTGTGAGTGTGACAGTGTGTGTGTGTGTGTTTGGGGGAACCCTACTGTGTCTGCCTGTAAGGAAATGTCGATGGGTGTTTGTGTGTGTTTCTTGTGTATCTGTGTTTCGGGAGCACGTATGTGAGTGTGTCAGGGCAGTTCCAAGTGTTCATGGCTCTGCTGGAGATTCAGTGTGAGTGCTGTGTTGTGAGGGTGACATTGTGTGTGTGTGTGTGTGTGTTGCGGGAAACCATTTGTATGCCTGTAAGAAAAAGTCGATGGGTGTTTGTGTGTGTTTCTTCTGTATGTGTGTTTTGGGATCACGTTTGTGAATATGTTAGGTCAGTTCCAAGTGTTGATGGCTCTGCTGGAGAACCAGTGTGAGTGCTGTGTTGTGAGTTTGACAGTGGGTGTGTGTGTGTGTCTGTGTGTTTTTCGAAACCCCACTGTGTATGCCTTTACGAAAAAGTCGATGGGTGTTTGGTTGTGTTTCTTGCGTATGTGTGTGTTGGGATAACGTTTTAGAGTATGTTAGGGCAGTTCAAAGTGTTGATGGTTATGCCGGAGACCCAATGTGAGTGGTGTGTTGTGAGTGTGACAGTTTGTGTGTGTGTGTCTCTGTGTGTGTTTCAGGGAAACCATTGTGTATGACTGTAAGAAAAAGTCGATGGGTGTTTGTGTGTTACTTGTATATGTGTGTGTCTGGCCACGTTTGAGAGTATGTTAGGGCAGTTTCAAGTGTTGAGGGTTCTGCGGGAGACCCAGTGTGAGTGCTGTGTTTTGAGTGTCATAGTGTGTGTGTGTGTCTGTGTGTGTGTGTTTTGGGAACACCACTGTGTCTGCCTGTAAGAAAAGTCGATGTGTGTTTGTGTGTGTTTCTGTGTATGTGTGTGTCGGGACCACGTTTGTGTGTATATAAGGGGAGTTCTAAGTCATTCTGAGAGTTGTGTTGTGAGTGTGATAGTTTATGTGTGTGTTTATGTGTTTGTGGTAAATCATTATGTATGCCTGTAAATAAAGTCGATGGGTGTTTTTGTGTGTTTCTTGTGTATGTGTGTGTTGGGACCTCGTTTTTGAGTATGTTAGGGAATTCCAAATGCTGATGTCTATGCCGGGGACCCAGTGTGAGTGTGTGTTGTGAGTGTGATAGTGTGTGTGTGTGTGTGTGTGTGTCTTTGAAGGAAACCATTTTGTAAGCCTGTAAGAAAAAGTCGATGGGTGTTTCTGTGTGTTTCTTGTTATGTGTGTCTCGGGACAACGTATTTGGGTATGTCAGGGCAGTTCCAAGTGGTGATGGCTCTGCAAGGAACAGTGTGAGTGCTGTGTTGTGAGTGTGACAGTGTGTGTGTGTGTTTGGAGGAAGCCCACTGTGTCTGCCTGTAAGGAAATGTCGATGGGTGTTTGTGTGTGTTTCTTGTGTATCTGTGTTTCGGGAGCACGTATGTGAGTGTGTCAGGGCAGTTCCAAGTGTTCATGGCTCTGCTGGAGATCCAGTGTGAGTGCTGTGTTGTGAGGATGACTTTGTGTGTGTGTGTGTGTGTGTGTGTGTGTGTGTGTCGGGAAACCATTTGTATGCCTGTAAGAAAAAGTCGATGGGTGTTTGTCTGTTACTTGTATATTTGTGTGTCTGGCCACGTTTGAGAGTATGTTAGGGCAGTTTCAAGTGTTGAGGGTTCTGCGGGAGTCCCAGTGTGAGTGCTGCGTTGTGAGTGTCATAGTGTGTGTGTGTGTCTGTGTGTGTGTTTTTCGGAAAACCACTGTGTCTGCCTGTGAGAAGAGTCGATAGGTGTTTGTGTGTGTTTCTGTGTATGTGTGTGTCAGGACCACGTTTGTGTGTAAATAAGGGTAGTTCTAAGTCATTCTGAGAGTTGTGTTGTGAGTGTGATAGTTTATGTGTGTGTTTATGTGTTTGTGGTAAATCATTATGTATGCCTGTAAATAAAGTCGATGGGTTTTTTTGTGTGTTTCTTGTGTATGTGTGTGTTGGGACCTCGTTTTTGAGTATGTTAGGGAATTCCAAATGCTGATGTCTATGCCGGGGACCCAGTGTGAGTGCTGTGTTGTGAGTGTGATAGTGTGTGTGTGTGTGTGTGTGTTTGTGGGAAACCATTTTGTATGCCTGTAAGAAAACGTCGATGGGTGTTTCTGTGTGTTTCTTGTGTATGTGTGTCTCGGGACAATGTTTTTGGGTATGTCAGGGCAGTTCCAAGTGGTGATGGCTCTGCAAGGAACAGTGTGAGTGCTGTGTTGTGAGTGTGACAGTGTGTGTGTGTGTGTTTGGGGGAACCCCACTGTGTCTGCGTGTAAGGAAATGTCGATGGGTGTTTGTGTGTGTTTCTTGTGTATCTGTGTTTCGGGAGCACGTATGTGAGTGTGTCAGGGCAGTTCCAAGTGTTCCTGGCTCTGCTGGAGATCCAGTGTGAGTGCTGTGTTGTGAGGGTGACATTGTGTGTGTGTGTGTGTGTGTGTGTGTGTGTTGCGGGAAACCATTTGTATGCCTGTAAGAAAAAGTTGATGGGTGTTTGTGTGTGTTTCTTCTGTATGTGTGTTTCGGGACCACGTTTGTGAACATGTTAGGGCAGTTCGAAGTGTTGATGGTTATGCCGGAGACGCAATGTGAGTGCTGTGTTGTGAGTGTGACAGTTTGTGTGTGTGTGTCTGTGTGTATGTTTCAGGGAAACCATTGTGTATGACTGTAAGAAAAAGTCGATGGGTGTTTGTGTGTTACTTGTATATGTGTGTGTCGGGCCACGTTTGAGAGTATGTTAGGGCAGTTTCAAGTGTTGAGGGTTCTGCGGGAGACCCAGTGTGAGTGCTGTGTTCTGAGTGTCATAGTGTGTGTGTGTGTCTGTGTGTGTGTTTTGGGAACACCCCTGTGTCTGCCTGTAAGAAAAGTCGATGGGTGTTTGTGTGTGTTTCTGTGTATGTGTGTGTCGGGACCACGTTTGTGTGTATATAAGGGTAGTTCTAAGTCATTCTGAGAGTTGTGTTGTGAGTGTGATAGTTTATGTGTGTGTTTATGTGTTTGTGGTAAATCATCATGTATGCCTGTAAATAAAGTCGATGGGTGTTTGTGTGTTTCTTGTGTATGTGTGTGTTGGGACCTCGTTTTTGAGTATGTTAGGGAATTCCAAATGCTGATGTCTATGCCGGGGATCCAGTGTGAGTGCTGTGTTGTGAGTATGATAGTGTATGTGTGTGTGTGTGTGTGTGTGTGTGTTTGCGGGAAAGCATTTTGTATGCCTGTAAGAATAAGTCGATGGGTGTTTCTGTTTCTTGTGTATGTGTGTCTCGGGACAACGTATTTGGGTATGTCAGGGCAGTTCCAAGTGGTGATGGCTCTGCAAGGAACAGTGTGAGTGCTGTGTTGTGACTGTGACAGTGTGTGTGTGTGTGTTTGGGGGATCCCCAATGTGTCTGCCTGTAAGGAAATGTCGATGGGTGTTTGTGTGTGTTTCTTGTGTATCTGTGTTTCGGGAGCACGTATGTGAGTGTGTCAGGGCAGTTACAAGTGTTCATGGCTCTGCTGGAGATCCAGTGTGAGTGCTGTGTTGTGAGGGTGACATTGTGTGTGTGTGTGTGTGTGTGTGTGTGTCTGTGTGTGTTTTGCGGGAAACCATTTGTATGCCTGTAAGAAAAGGTCGATGGGTGTTTGTGTGTGTTTCTTCTCTATGTGTGTTTCGGGACCACGTTTGTGAATATGTTAGGTCAGTTCCAAGTGTTGATGACTCTGCTGGAGACCCAGTGTGAGTGCTGTGTTGTGAGTTTGACATTGTGTGTGTGTCTGTGTGTGTTTCGAAACCCCACTGTGTATACCTTTACGAAAAAGTCAATGGGTGTTTGGTTGTGTTTCTTGCGTATGTGTGTGTCGGGACCACATTTTTGAGTATGTTAGGGCAGTTCGAAGTGTTGATGGTTATGTCGGAGACCCAATGTGAGTGCTGTGTGGTGAGTGTGACAGTTTGTGTGTGTGTGTCTGTGTGTGTGTTTCAGGGAAACCATTGTGTATGACTGTAAGAAAAAGTCGATGGGTGTTTGTGTGTTACTTGTATATGTGTGTGTCGGGCCACGTTTGAGAGTATGTTAGGGCAGTTTCAAGTGTTGCGGGTTCTGCGGGAGACCCAGTGTGAGTGCTGTGTTGTGAGTGTCATAGTGTGTGTGTGTGTCTGTGTCTGTGTTTTGGGAACACCACTGTGTCTGCCTGTAAGAAAAGTCGATGGGTTTTTGTGTGTGTTTCTGTGTATGTGTGTGTCGGGACCCCGTTTGTGTGTATATAAGGGTAGTTCTAAGTCATTCTGAGAGTTGTGTTGTGAGTGTGATAGTTTACTTGTGTGTTTATGTGTTTGTGGTAAATCATTATGTATGCCTGTAAATAAAGCCGAGGGGTGTTTTTGTGTGTTTCTTGTGTATGTGTGTGTTGGGACCTCGTTTTTGAGTATGTTAGGGAATTCCAAATGCTGATGTCTATGCAGGGGACCCAGTGTGAGTGCTGTGTTGTTAGTGTGATAGTGTGTGTGTGTGTGTGTCTGTGTTTGTTGGAAACCATTTTGTATGCCTGTAAGAAAAAGTCGATGGGTGTTTCTGTGTGTTTCTTGTGTATGTGTGTCTCGGGACAACGTTTTTGAATACGTCAGGGCAGTTCCAAGTGGTGATGGCTCTGCAAGGAACAGTGTGAGTGCTGTGTTGTGAGTGTGCCAGTGTGTCTGTGTGTGTTTGGGGGAACCCTACTGTGTCTGCCTGTAAGGAAATGTCGATGGGTGTTTGTGTGTGTTTCTTGTGTATCTGTGTTTCGGGAGCACGTATGTGAGTGTGTCAGGGCAGTTCCAAGTGTTCATGGCTCTGCTGGAGATCCAGTGTGAGTGCTGTGTTGTGAGGGTGACATTGTGTGTGTGTGTGTGTGTGTTGCGGGAAACCATTTGTATGCCTGTAAGAAAAAGTCGATGGGTGTTTGTGTGTGTTTCTTCTGTATGTGTGTTTCGGGACCACGTTTGTGAATATGTTAGGTCAGTTCCAAGTGTTGATGGCTCTGCTGGAGACCCAGTGTGAGTGCTGTGTTGTGAGTGTGACAGTGTGTATGTGTGTGTCTGTGTGTGTTTCGAAACCCCACTGTGTATGCCTTTACGAAAAAGTCGATGGGTGTTTGGTTGTGTTTCTTGCATATGTGTGTGTCGGGACCATGTTTTTGAGTATGTTAGGGCAGTTCGAAGTGTTCATGGTTATGCCGGAGACCCAATGTGAGTGCTGTGTTGTGAGTGTGACAGTTTGGGTGTGTGTGTCTGTGTGTGTGTTTTAGGGAAACCATTGTGTATGACTGTAAGAAAAAGTCGATGGGTGTTTGTGTGTTACTTGTATATGTGTGTGTCGGGCCCCGTTTGAGAGTATGTTAGGGCAGTTTCAAGTGTTGAGGGTTCTGCGGGAGACCCAGTGTGAGTGCTGTGTTGTGAGTGTCATAGTGTGTGTGTGTGTGTGTCTGTGTGTGTGTGTTTTGGGAACACCACTGTGTCTGCCTGTATTAAAAGTCGATTCGTGTTTGAGTGTGTTTCTGTGTATGTGTGTGTCGGGACCACGTTTGTGTGTATATAAGGGTAGTTCTAAGTCATTCTGAGAGTTGTGTTGTGAGTGTGATAGTTTATGTGTGTGTTTATGTGTTTGTGGTAAATCATTATGTATGCCTGTAAATAAAGTCGATGGGTGTTTTTGTGTGTTTCTTGTGTATGTGTGTGTTGGGACCTCGTTTTTGAGTATGTTAGGGAATTCCAAATGCTGATGTCTATGCCGGGGACCCAGTGTGAGTGCTGTGTTGTGAGTGTGATAGTGTATGTGTGTGTGTGTGTGTGTGTGTGTGTCTTTGAAGGAAACCATTTTGTATGCCTGTAAGAAAAAGTCGATTGGTGTTTCTGTGTGTTTCTTGTGTATGTGTGTCTCGGGACAACGTTTTTGGGTATGTCAGGGCAGTTCCAAGTGGTGATGGCTCTGCAAGGAACAGTGTGAGTGCTGTGTTGTGAGTGTGACAGTGTGTGTATGTGTTTGGAGGAAGCCCACTGTGTCTGCCTGTAAGGAAATGTCGATGGGTGTTTGTGTGTGTTTCTTGTGTATCTGTGTTTCGGGAGCACGTATGTGAGTGTGTCAGGGCAGTTCCAAGTGTTCATGGCTCTGCTGGAGATCCAGTGTGAGTGCTGTGTTGTGAGGGTGACTTTGTCTGTGTGTGTGTGTGTGTGTTGCGGGAAACCATTTGTATGCCTGTAAGAAAAAGTCGATGGGTGTTTGTCTGTTACTTGTATATTTGTGTGTCGGGCCACGTTTGAGAGTATGTTAGGGCAGTTTCAAGTGTTGAGGGTTCTGCGGGAGTCCCAGTGTGAGTGCTGCGTTGTGAGTGTCATAGTGTGTGTGTGTGTCTGTGTGTGTGTTTTTCGGAAAACCACTGTGTCTGCCTGTGAGAAGAGTCGATAGGTGTTTGTGTGTGTTTCTGTGTATGTGTGTGTCAGGACCACGTTTGTGTGTAAATAAGGGTAGTTTTAAGTCATTCTGAGAGTTGTGTTGTGAGTGTGATAGTTTATGTGTGTGTTTATGTGTTTGTGGTAAATCATTATGTATGCCTGTAAATAAAGTCGATGGGTGTTTTTGTGTGTTTCTTGTGTATGTGTGTGTTGGGACCTCGTTTTTGAGTATGTTAGGGAATTCCAAATGCTGATGTCTATGCCGGGGACCCAGTGTGAGTGCTGTGTTGTGAGTGTGATAGTGTGTGTGTGTGTGTGTTTGTGGGAAACCATTTTGTATGCCTGTAAGAAAACGTCGATGGGTGTTTCTGTGTGTTTCTTGTGTATGTGTGTCTCGGGACAATGTTTTTGGGTATGTCAGGGCAGTTCCAAGTGGTGATGGCTCTGCAAGGAACAGTGTGAGTGCTGTGTTGTGAGTGTGACAGTGTGTGTGTGTGTGTTCGGGGGAACCCCATTGTGTGTCCCTGTAAGAAAATGTCAATGGGTGTTTGTGTGTTTCTTGTGTACGTGTGTTTGGGACCACGTATGTGAGTGTGTCAGGGCAGTTCCAAGTGTTCATTCTCTGCTGGAGATCCAGTGTGAGTGCTGTGTTGTGAGGGTGACATTGTGTGTGTGTGTGCGTGTGTGTTTGTATTGTTGCGGGAAACTATTTGTATGTCTGTAAGAATGTGTCGATGGGTGTTTGGCTGTGTTTCTTGTGTATGTGTGTGTCGGGACCACGTTTGTGTGTATATAAGAGTAGTTCCAAGTCATTCTGAGAGTTGTGTTGTGAGTGTGATAGTTTATGTGTGTGTTTATGTGTTTGTGGTAAACCATTATGCATGCCTGTAAATAAAGTCGATTGGTGTTTTTGTGTGTTTCTTGTGTATGTGTGTGTTGGGACCTCGTTTTTGAGTATGTTAGGGAATTCGAAATGTTGATGTCTTTGCTGGGGACCCAGTGTGAGTGCTGTGTTGTGAGTGTGATAGTGTGTGTGTGTGTGTGTGTGTCTTTGAAGGAAATCATTTTGTATGGCTGTAAGAAAAAGTCGATGGGTGTTTCTATGTGTTTCTTGTGTATGTGTGTCTCGGGACAACGTATTTGGGTATGTCAGGACAGTTCCAAGTGGTGATGGCTCTTCAAGGAACAGTGTGAGTGCTGTGTTGTGAGTGTGACAGTGTGTGTGTGTGTGTTTTTGCGGGAAACCCACTGTGTCTGCCTGTAAGGAAATGTCGATGGGTGTTTGTGTGTGTTTCTTGTGTATTTGTGTTTCGGGAGCACGTATGTGAGTGTGTCAGGGCAGTTCCAAGTGTTCATGGCTCTTCTGGAGATCCAGTGTGAGTGCTGTGTTGTGAGGGTGACATTGTGTGTGTGTGTGTGTGTGTGTGTTGCGGGAAACCATTAGTATGCCTGTAAGAAAAAGTCAATGGGTGTTTGTGTGTGTTTCTTCTGTATGTGTGTTTCGGGACCACGTTTTGTGAATTAGTTAGGTCAGTTCCAAGTGTTGATGGCTCTGCTGGTCACCCAGTGTGATAGCTGTGTTGTAAGTGTGGCAGTGTGTGTGTGTGTCTGTGTGTGTTTCGAAACCCCACTGTGTATGCCTTTACTAAAAAGTCGATGGGTGTTTGGTTGTGTTTCTTGCGTATGTGTGTGTCGGGACCACGTTTTTGAGTATGTTAGGGCAGTTCGAAGTGTTGATGGTTATGCCGGAGACCCAATGTGAGTGCTGTGTGGTGAGTGTGACAGTTTGTGTGTGTGTGTCTGTGTGTGTGTTTCAGGGAAACCATTGTGTATGATTGTAAGAAAAAGTCGATGGGTGTTTGTGTGTTACTTGTATATGTGTGTGTCAGGCCACGTTTGAGAGTATGTTAGGGCAGTTTCAAGTGTTGAGGGTTCTGCGGGAGACCCAGTGTGAGTGCTGTGTTGTGAGTGTCATAGTGTGTGTGTGTGTCTGTGTGTGTGTGTTTTAGGAACACCACTGTGTCTGCTGTAAGAAAAGTCGATGGGTGTTTGTGTGTGTTTCTGTGTATGTGTGTGTCGGGACCACGTTTGTGTGTATATAAGGGTAGTTCTAAGTCATTCTGAGAGTTGTGTTGTGAGTGTGATAGTTTATTTGTGTGTTTATATGTTTGTGGTAAGTCATTATGTATGCCTGTAAATAAAGTCGATGGGTGTTTTTGTGTGTTTCTTCTGTATGTGTGTGTTGGGACCTCGTTTTTGAGTATGTTAGGGAATTCCAAATGCTGATGTCTATCCCGGGGACCCAGTGTGAGTGCTGTGTTGTGAGTGTGATAGTGTGTGTGTGTGTGTGTGTGTGTGTTTGCGGGAAACCATTTTGTATGCCTGTAAGAAAAAGTCGATGGGTGTTTCTGTGTGTTTCTTGTGTATGTGTGTCTCGGGACAACGTATTTGGGTATGTCAGGGCAGTTCCAAGTGGTGATGGCTCTGTCAGGAACAGTGTGAGTGCTGTGTTGTGAGTGTGACAGTGTGTGTGTGTGTGTGTGTTTGGGGGAACCCCTCTGTGTCTGCCTGTAAGGAAATGTCGATGGGTGTTTGTGTGTGTTTCTTGTGTATCTGTGTTTCGGGAGCACGTATGTGAGTGTGTCAGGGCAGTTCCAAGTGTTCATGGCTCTGCTGGAGATCCAGTGTGAGTGCTGTGTTGTGAGGGTGACATTGTGTGTGTGTGTGTGTGTGTGTGTTGCGGGAAACCATTTGTATGCCTGTAAGAAAAAGTCGATGGGTGTTTGTGTGTGTTTCTTCTGTATGTGTGTTTCGCGACCACGTTTGTGAATATGTTAGGTCAATTCCAAGTGTTGATGACTCTGCTGGAGACCCAGTTTGAGTGCTGTGTTGTGAGTGTGACAGTGTGTGTGTGTGTGTCTGTGTGTGTTTCGAAACCCCACTGTGTATACCTTTACGAAAAAGTCGATGGGTGTTTGGTTGTGTTTCTTGCGTATGTGTGTGTCGGGACCACGTTTTTGAGTATGTTAGGGCAGTTCGAAGTGTTGATGGTTATGCCGGAGACCCAATGTGAGTGCTGTGTGGTGAGTGTGACAGTTTGTGTGTGTGTGTCTGTGTGTGTGTTTCAGGGAAACCATTGTGTATGACTGTAAGAAAAAGTCGATGGGTGTTTGTGTGTTACTTGTATATGTGTGTATCTGGCCACGTTTGAGAGTATGTTAGGGCAGTTTCAAGTGTTGAGGGTTCTGCGGGAGACCCAGTGTGAGTGCTGTGTTGTGAGTGTCATAGTGTGTGTGTGTGTCTGTGTGTGTGTGTGTTTTGGGAACACCACTGTGTCTGCCTGTAAGAAAAGTCGATGGGTGTTTGTGTGTGTTTCTGTGTATGTGTGTGTCGGGACCACGTTTGTGTGTATATAAGGGTAGTTCTAAGTCATTCTGAGAGTTGTGTTGTGAGTGTGATAGTTTATGTGTGTGTTTCTGTGTTTGTGGTAAATCATTATGTTTGCCTGTAAATAAGGTCGATGGGTGTTTGTGTGTTTCTTGTGTATGTGCGTGTTGGGACCTCGTTTTTGAGTATGTTAGGGAATTCCAAATGCTGATGTCTATGCCGGGGACCCAGTGTGAGTGCTGTGTTGTGAGTGTGATAGTGTATGTGTGTGTGTGTTGTGTGTGTGTTTGATGGAAACCATTTTCTATGCCTGTAAGAAAAAGTCGATGGGTGTTTCTGTGTGTTTCTTGTGTATGTGTGTCTCGGGACAACGTTTTTGGGTATGTCAGGGCAGTTCCAAGTGGTGATGGCTCTGCAAGGAACAGTGTGAGTGCTGTGTTGTGAGTGTGACAGTGTGTGTGTGTGTGTGTGTTTGGGGGAACCCCACTGTGTGTGCCTGTAAGAAAATGTCAATGGGTGTTTCTGTGTGTTTCTTGTGTATGTGTGTTTGGGACCACGTATGAGAGTGTGTCAGGGCAGTTCCAAGTGTTCATGGCTCTGCTGGAGAACCAGTGTGAGTGCTGTGTTGTGAGGGTGACATTGTGTGTGTGTGTGTGTGTGTGTGTGTGTGTTGCGGGAAACCATTTGTATGCCTGTAAGAAAAAGTCAATGGGTGTTTGTGTGTGTTTCTTCTGTATGTGTGTTTCGGGACCACGTTTGTGAATATGTTAGATCAGTTCCAAGTGTTGATGGCGCTGCTGGAGACCCAGTGTGAGTGCTGTGTTGTGAGTGTGACAGTGTCTGTGTGTGTGTGTGTGTCTCTGTGTGTTTCGAAACCCCACTGTGTATGCCTTTACGAAAAAGTCAATGGGTGTTTGGTTGTGTTTCTTGCGTATGTGTGTGTCAGGACCACGCTTTTGAGTATGTTAGGGCAGTTCGAAGTGTTGATGGTTATGCCGGAGACCCAATGTGAGTGCTGTGTTGTGAGTGTGACAGTTTATGTGTGTGTGTCTGTGTGTGTGTTTCAGGGAAACCATTGTGTATGACTGTAAGAAAGAGTCGATGGGTGTTTGTGTGTTACTTGTATATGTGTGTGTCAGGCCACGTTTGAGAGTATGTTAGGGCAGTTTCAAATGTTGAGGGTTCTGCGGGAGACCCAGTGTGAGTGCTGTGTTGTGAGTGTCATAGTGTGTGTGTGTGTGTCTGTGTGTGTGTGTTTTGGGAACACCACTGTGTCTGCTGTAAGAAAAGTCGATGGGTGTTTGTGTGTGTTTCTGTGTATGTGTGTGTCGGGACCACGTTTGTGTGTATATAAGGGTAGTTCTAAGTCATTCTGAGAGTTGTGTTGTGAGTGTGATAGTTTATGTGTGTGTTTCTGTGTTTGTGGTAAATCATTATGTATGCCTGTAAATAAAGTCGATGGGTGTTTTTGTGTGTTTCTTGTGTATGTGCGTGTTGGGACCTCGTTTTTGAGTATGTTAGGGAATTCCAAATGCTGATGTCTATGCCGGGGACCCAGTGTGAGTGCTGTGTTGTGAGTGTGATAGTGTGTGTGTGTGTGTATGTGTGTTTGAGAGAAACCATTTTGTATGCCTGTAAGAAAAAGTCGATGGGTGTTTCTGTGTGTTTCTTGTGTATGTGTGTCTCGGGGCAACGTTTTTGGGTATGTCAGGGCAGTTCCAAGTGGTGATGGCTCTGCAAGGAACAGTGTGAGTGCTGTGTTGTGAGTGTGACAGTGTGTGTGTGTGTGTTTGGCGGAACCCCACTGTGTCTGCCTCTAAGAAAATGTCAATGGGTGTTTGTGTGTGTTTCTTGTGTATGTGTGTTTGGGACCACGTATGTGAGTGTGTCAGGGCATAAGGGTAGTTCCAAGTCATTATGAGAGTTGTGTTGTGAGTGTGATAGTTTATGTGTGTGTTTATGTGTTTGTGGTAAACCATTATGAATGCCTGTAAATAAAGTCGATGGGTGTTTTTGTGTGTTTCTTGTGTATGTGTGTGTTGGGACCTCGTTTTTGAGTATGTTAGGGAATTCCAAATGCTGATGTCTATGCCGGGGACCCAGTGTGAGTGCTGTGTTGTGAGTGTGATAGTGTGTGTGTGTGTGTGTGTGTGTGTCTTTGAAGGAAACCATTTTGTATGCCTGTAAGAAAAATTCGATAGGTGTTTCTGTGTGTTTCTTGTGTATGTGTGTCTCGGGACAACGTATTTGGGTATGTCAGGGCAGTTCCAAGTGGTGATGGCTCTGCAAGGAACAGTGTGAGTGCTGTGTTGTGAGTGTGACAGTGTGTGTGTGTGTGTTTGGGGGAACCCCACTGTGTCTGCGTGTAAGGAAATGTCGATGGGTGTTTGTGTGTGTTTCTTGTGTATCTGTGTTTCGGGAGCACGTATGTGAGTGTGTCAGGGCAGTTCCAAGTGTTCATGGATCTGCTGGAGATCCAGTGTGAGTGCTGTGTTGTGAGGGTGACATTGTGTGTGTGTGTGTCTGTGTGTGTGTGTGTGCGTGTGTTGCGGGAAACCATTTGTATGACTGTAAGAAAAATTCGATGGGTGTTTGTGTGTGTTTCTTCTGTATGTGTGTTTCGGGACCACGTTTGTGAACATGTTAGGGCAGTTCGAAGTGTTGATGGTTATCCCGGAGACCCAATGTGAGTGCTGTGTTGTGAGTGTGACAGTTTGTCTGTGTGTGTCTGTGTGTGTGTTTCAGGGAAACCATTGTGTATGACTGTAAGAAAAAGTCGATGGGTGTTTGTCTGTTACTTGTATATGTGTGTGTCGGGCCACGTTTGAGAGTATGTTAGGGCAGTTTCAAGTGTTGAGGGTTCTGCGGGAGACCCAGTGTGAGTGCTGTGTTGTGAGTGTCATAGTGTGTGTGTGTGTGTCTGTGTGTGTGTGTTTTGGGAACACCCCTGTGTCTGCCTGTAAGAAAAGTCGATGGGTGTTTGTGTGTGTTTCTCTGTATGTGTGTGTCGGGACCACGTTTGTGTGTATATAAGGGTAGTTCAAAGTCATTCTGACAGTTGTGTTGTGAGTGTGATAGTTTATGTCTGTGTTTATGTGTTTGTGGTAAATCATTATGTATGCCTATAAATAAAGTCGATGGGTGTTTTTGTGTGTTTCGTGTGTATGTGTGTGTTGGGACCTCGTTTTTGAGTATGTTAGGGAATTCCAAATGCTGATGTCTATGCCGGGGACCCAGTGTGAGTGCTGTGTTGTGAGTGTGATAGTGTATGTGTGTGTGTGTGTGTGTGTGTGTGTGTTTGCGGGAAACCATTTTGTATGCCTGTAAGAAAAAGTCGATGGGTGTTTCTGTCTGTTTCTTGTGTATGTGTGTCTCGGGACAACGTTTTTGGGTATGTCAGGGCAGTTCCAAGTGGTCATGGCGCTGCAAGGAACAGTGTGAGTGCTGTGTTGTGAGTGTGACAGTGTGTGTGTTTGTTTGGGGGAACCCCAATGTGTCTGCCTGTAAGGAATGTCGATGGGTGTTTGTGTGTGTTTCTTGTGTATCTGTGTTTCGGGAGCACGTATGTGAGTGTGTCAGGGCAGTTCCAAGTGTTCATGGCTCTGCTGGAGATCCAGTGTGAGTGCTGTGTTGTGAGGGTGACATTGTGTGTGTGTGTGTGTGTGTGTGTGTTGCGGGAAACCATTTGTATGCCTGTAAGAAAAAGTCGATGGGTGTTTGTGTGTGTTTCTTCTGTATGTGTGTTTCGGGACCACATTTGTGAATATGTTAGGTCAGTTCCAAGTGTTGATGGCTCTGCTGGAGACACAGTGTGAGTGCTGTGTTGTGAGTGTGACATTGTGTGTGTGTGTGTCTGTGTGTGTTTTGAAACCCCACTGTGTATGCCTTTACGAAAAAGTCGATGGGTGTTTGGTTGTGTTTCTTGCGTATGTGTGTGTCGGGACCACGTTTTTGAGTATGTTAGGGCAGTTCGAAGTGTTGATGGTTATGCCGGAGACCCAATGTGAGTGCTGTGTTGTGAGTTTGACAGTTTGTGTGTGTGTGTCTCTGTGTGTGTTTCAGGGAAACCATTGTGTATGACTGTAAGAAAAAGTCGATGGGTGTTTGTGTGTTACTTGTATATGTGTGTGTCTGGCCACGTTTGAGAGTATGTTAGGGCAGTTTCAAGTGTTGAGGGTTCTGCGGGAGACCCAGTGTGAGTGCTGTGTTGTGAGTGTCATAGTGTGTGTGTGTGTCTGTGTGTGTGTTTTTCGGAAAACCACTGTGTCTGCCTGTAAGAAGAGTCGATGGGTGTTTGGTTGTGTTTCTGTGTATGTGTCTGTCAGGACCACGTTTGTGTGTAAATAAGGGTAGTTCTAAGTCATTCTGAGAGTTGTGTTGTGAGTGTGATAGTTTATGTGTGTGTTTATGTGTTTGTGGTAAATCATTATGTATGCCTGTAAATAAAGTCGATGGGTGTTTTTGTGTGTTTCTTGTGTATGTGTGTGTTGGGACCTCGTTTTTGAGTATGTTATGGAATTCCAAATGCTGATGTCTATGCAGGGGACCCAGTGTGAGTGCTGTGTTGTGAGTGTGATAGTGTGTGTGTGTGTGTGTGTGTTTGTGGGAAACCATTTTGTATGCCTGTAAGAAAAAGTGGATGGGTGTTTCTGTGTGTTTCTTGTGTATGTGTGTCTCGGGACAACGTTTTTGGGTACGTCAGGGCAGTTCCAAGTGGTGATGGCTCTGCAAGGAACAGTGTGAGTGCTGTGTTGTGAGTGTGACAGTGTGTGTGTGTGTGTTTGGGGGAACCCTACTGTGTCTGCCTGTAAGGAAATGTCGATGGGTGTTTGTGTGTGTTTCTTGTGTATCTGTGTTTCGGGAGCACGTATGTGAGTGTGTCAGGGCAGTTCCAAGTGTTCATGGCTCTGCTGGAGATCCAGTGTGAGTGCTGTGTTGTGAGGGTGACATTGTGTGTGGGTGTGTGTGTGTGTTGCGGGAAACCATTTGTATGCCTGTAAGAAAAAGTCGATGGGTGTTTGTGTGTGTTTCTTCTGTATGTGTGTTTTGGGATCACGTTTGTGAATATGTTAGGTCAGTTCCAAGTGTTGATGGCTCTGCTGGAGAACCAGTGTGAGTGCTGTGTTGTGAGTTTGACAGTGGGTGTGTGTGTGTGTCTGTGTGTTTTTCGAAACCCCACTGTGTATGCCTTTACGAAAAAGGCGATGGGTGTTTGGTTGTGTTTCTTGCGTATGTGTGTGTTGGGATAACGTTTTAGAGTATGTTAGGGCAGTTCAAAGTGTTGATGGTTATGCCGGAGACCCAATGTGAGTGGTGTGTTGTGAGTGTGACAGTTTGTGTGTGTGTGTCTCTGTGTGTGTTTCAGGGAAACCATTGTGTATGACTGTAAGAAAAAGTCGATGGGTGTTTGTGTGTTACTTGTATATGTGTGTGTCTGGCCACGTTTGAGAGTATGTTAGGGCAGTTTCAAGTGTTGAGGGTTCTGCGGGAGACCCAGTGTGAGTGCTGTGTTGTGAGTGTCATAGTGTGTGTGTGTGTCTGTGTGTGTGTGTTTTGGGAACACCACTGTGTCTGCCTGTAAGAAAAGTCGATGTGTGTTTGTGTGTGTTTCTGTGTATGTGTGTGTCGGGACCACGTTTGTGTGTATATAAGGGGAGTTCTAAGTCATTCTGAGAGTTGTGTTGTGAGTGTGATAGTTTATGTGTGTGTTTATGTGTTTGTGGTAAATCATTATGTATGCCTGTAAATAAAGCCGATGGGTGTTTTTGTGTGTTTCTTGTGTATGTGTGTGTTGGGACCTCGTTTTTGAGTATGTTAGGGAATTCCAAATGCTGATGTCTATGCCGGGGACCGAGTGTGAGTGTGTGTTGTGAGTGTGATAGTGTGTGTGTGTGTGTGTGTGTGTGTGTCTTTGAAGGAAACCATTTTGTAAGCCTGTAAGAAAAAGTCGATGGGTGTTTCTGTGTGTTTCTTTTTTATGTGTGTCTCGGGACAACGTATTTGGGTATGTCAGGGCAGTTCCAAGTGGTGATGGCTCTGCAAGGAACAGTGTGAGTGCTGTGTTGTGAGTGTGACAGTGTGTGTGTGTGTTTGGAGGAAGCCCACTGTGTCTGCCTGTAAGGAAATGTCGATGGGTGTTTGTGTGTGTTTCTTGTGTATCTGTGTTTCGGGAGCACGTATGTGAGTGTGTCAGGGCAGTTCCAAGTGTTCATGGCTCTGCTGGAGATCCAGTGTGAGTGCTGTGTTGTGAGGGTGACTTTGTGTGTGTGTGTGTGTGTGTGTGTTGCGGGAAACCATTTGTATGCCTGTAAGAAAAAGTCGATGGGTGTTTGTCTGTTACTTGTATATTTGTGTGTCTGGCCACGTTTGAGAGTATGTTAGGGCAGTTTCAAGTGTTGAGGGTTCTGCGGGAGTCCCAGTGTGAGTGCTGCGTTGTGAGTGTCATAGTGTGTGTGTGTGTCTGTGTGTGTGTTTTTCGGAAAACCACTGTGTCTGCCTGTGAGAAGAGTCGATAGGTGTTTGTGTGTGTTTCTGTGTATGTGTGTGTCAGGACCACGTTTGTGTGTAAATAAGGGTAGTTCTAAGTCATTCTGAGAGTTGTGTTGTGAGTGTGATAGTTTATGTGTGTGTTTATGTGTTTGTGGTAAATCATTATGTATGCCTGTAAATAAAGTCGATGGGTTTTTTTGTGTGTTTCTTGTGTATGTGTGTGTTGGGACCTCGTTTTTGAGTATGTTAGGGAATTCCAAATGCTGATGTCTATGCCGGGGACCCAGTGTGAGTGCTGTGTTGTGAGTGTGATAGTGTGTGTGTGTGTGTGTGTGTGTGTGTGTTTGTGGGAAACCATTTTGTATGCCTGTAAGAAAACGTCGATGGGTGTTTCTGTGTGTTTCTTGTGTATGTGTGTCTCGGGACAATGTTTTTGGGTATGTCAGGGCAGTTCCAAGTGGTGATGGCTCTGCAAGGAACAGTGTGAGTGCTGTGTTGTGAGTGTGACAGTGTGTGTGTGTGTGTTTGGGGGAACCCCACTGTGTCTGCCTGTAAGGAAATGTCGATGGGTGTTTGTGTGTGTTTCTTGTGTATCTGTGTTTCGGGAGCACGTATGTGAGTGTGTCAGGGCAGTTCCAAGTGTTCATGGCTCTGCTGGAGATCCAGTGTGAGTGCTGTGTTGTGAGGGTGACATTGTGTGTGTGTGTGTGTGTGTGTGTGTGTGTGTTGCGGGAAACCATTTGTATGCCTGTAAGAAAAAGTTGATGGGTGTTTGTGTGTGTTTCTTCTGTATGTGTGTTTCGGGACCACGTTTGTGAACATGTTAGGGCAGTTCGAAGTGTTGATGGTTATGCCGGAGACCCAATGTGAGTGCTGTGTTGTGAGTGTGACAGTTTGTGTGTGTGTGTCTGTGTGTATGTTTCAGGGAAACCATTGTGTATGACTGTAAGAAAAAGTCGATGGGTGTTTGTGTGTTACTTGTATATGTGTGTGTCGGGCCACGTTTGAGAGTATGTTAGGGCAGTTTCAAGTGTTGAGGGTTCTGCGGGAGACCCAGTGTGAGTGCTGTGTTCTGAGTGTCATAGTGTGTGTGTGTGTCTGTGTGTGTGTTTTGGGAACACCCCTGTGTCTGCCTGTAAGAAAAGTCGATGGGTGTTTGTGTGTGTTTCTGTGTATGTGTGTGTCGGGACCACGTTTGTGTGTATATAAGGGTAGTTCTAAGTCATTCTGAGAGTTGTGTTGTGAGTGTGATAGTTTATGTGTGTGTTTATGTGTTTGTGGTAAATCATCATGTATGCCTGTAAATAAAGTCGATGGGTGTTTTTGTGTGTTTCTTGTGTATGTGTGTGTTGGGACCTCGTTTTTGAGTATGTTAGGGAATTCCAAATGCTGATGTCTATGCCGGGGATCCAGTGTGAGTGCTGTGTTGTGAGTATGATAGTGTATGTGTGTGTGTGTGTGTGTGTGTGTGTTTGCGGGAAAGCATTTTGTATGCCTGTAAGAAAAAGTCGATGGGTGTTTCTGTTTCTTGTGTATGTGTGTCTCGGGACAACGTATTTGGGTATGTCAGGGCAGTTCCAAGTGGTGATGGCTCTGCAAGGAACAGTGTGAGTGCTGTGTTGTGACTGTGACAGTGTGTGTGTGTGTGTTTGGGGGATCCCCAATGTGTCTGCCTGTAAGGAAATGTCGATGGGTGTTTGTGTGTGTTTCTTGTGTATCTGTGTTTCGGGAGCACGTATGTGAGTGTGTCAGGGCAGTTACAAGTGTTCATGGCTCTGCTGGAGATCCAGTGTGAGTGCTCTGTTGTGAGGGTGACATTGTGTGTGTGTGTGTGTGTGTGTGTGTGTGTCTGTGTGTGTTTTGCGGGAAACCATTTGTATGCCTGTAAGAAAAGGTCGATGGGTGTTTGTGTGTGTTTCTTCTCTATGTGTGTTTCGGGACCACGTTTGTGAATATGTTAGGTCAGTTCCAACTGTTGATGGCTCTGCTGGAGACCCAGTGTGAGTGCTGTGTTGTGAGTTTGACATTGTGTGTGTGTCTGTGTGTGTTTCGAAACCCCACTGTGTATACCTTTACGAAAAAGTCAATGGGTGTTTGGTTGTGTTTCTTGCGTATGTGTGTGTCGGGACCACATTTTTGAGTATGTTAGGGCAGTTCGAAGTGTTGATGGTTATGTCGGAGACCCAATGTGAGTGCTGTGTGGTGAGTGTGACAGTTTGTGTGTGTGTGTGTGTGTGTGTGTTTCAGGGAAACCATTGTGTATGACTGTAAGAAAAAGTCGATGGGTGTTTGTGTGTTACTTGTATATGTGTGTGTCTGGCCACGTTTGAGAGTATGTTAGGGCAGTTTCAAGTGTTGCGGGTTCTGCGGGAGACCCAGTGTGAGTGCTGTGTTGTGAGTGTCATAGTGTGTGTGTGTGTCTGTGTCTGTGTTTTGGGAACACCACTGTGTCTGCCTGTAAGAAAAGTCGATGGGTGTTTGTGTGTGTTTCTGTGTATGTGTGTGTCGGGACCCCGTTTGTGTGTATATAAGGGTAGTTCTAAGTCATTCTGAGAGTTGTGTTGTGAGTGTGATAGTTTATTTGTGTGTTTATGTGTTTGTGGTAAATCATTATGTATGCCTGTAAATAAAGTCGATGGGTGTTTTTGTGTGTTTCTTGTGTATGTGTGTGTTGGGACCTCGTTTTTGAGTATGTTAGGGAATTCCAAATGCTGATGTCTATGCCGGGGACCCAGTGTGAGTGCTGTGCTGTGAGTGTGATAGTGTATGTGTGTGTGTGTGTGCTTGCGGGAAACCATTTTTTATGCCTGTAAGAAAACGTCGATGGATGTTTCCGTGTGTTTCTTGTGTATGTGTGTCTCGGGACAACGTTTTTGGGTATGTCAGGGCAGTTCCAAGTGGTGATGGCTCTGCAAGGAACAGTGTGAGTGCTGTGTTGTGAGTGTGACAGTGTGTGTGTGTGTGTGTTTGGGGGAACCCCACTGTGTCTGCCTGTAAGGAATTGTCGATGGGTGTTTGTGTGTGTTTCTTGTGTATCTGTGTTTCGGGAGCACGTATGTGAGTGTGTCAGGGCAGTTCCAAGTGTTCATGGCTCTGCTGGAGATCCAGTGTGAGTGCTGTGTTGTGAGGGTGACATTGTGTGTGTGTGTGTGTGTGTTGCGGGAAACCATTTGTATGCCTGTAAGAAAAAGTCGATGGGTGTTTGTGTGTGTTTCTTCTGTATGTGTGTTTCGGGACCACGTTTGTGAATATGTTAGGTCAGTTCCAAGTGTTGATGGCTCTGCTGGAGACCCAGTGTGAGTACTGTGTTGTGAGTGTGACATTGTGTGTGTGTGTGTGTCTGTGTGTGTTTCGAAACCCCACTGTGTATGCCTTTACGAAAAAGTCGATGGGTGTTTGGCTGTGTTTCTTGCGTATGTGTGTGTCAGGACCACGTTTTTGAGTATGTTAGGGTAGTTCGAAGTGTTGATGGTTATGCCGGAGACCCAATGTGAGTGCTGTGTTGTGAGTGTCATAGTGTGTGTGTGTGTCTGCATGTGTGTATTTCGGAAAACCACTGTGTCTGCCTGTAAGAAGAGTCGATGGGTGTTTGTGTGTGTTTCTGTGTATGTGTGTGTCAGGACCACGTTTGTGTGTAAATAAGGGTAGTTCTAAGTCATTCTGAGAGTTGTGTTGTGAGTGTGATAGTTTATGTGTGTGTTTATGTGTTTGTGGTAAATCATTATGTATGCCTGTAAATAAAGTCGATGGGTGTTTTTGTGTGTTTCTTGTGTATGTGTGTGTTGGGACCTCGTTTTTGAGTATGTTAGGGAATTCCAAATGCTGATGTCTATGCCGGGGACCCAGTGTGAGTGCTGTGTTGTGAGTGTGATAGTGTGTGTGTGTGTGTGTGTTTGCGGGAAACCATTTTGTATGCCTGTAAGAAAAAGTCGATGGGTGTTTCTGTGTGTTTCTTGTGTATGTGTGTCTCGGGACAACGTTTTTGGGTATGTCAGGGCAGTTCCAAGTGGTGATGGCTCTGCAAGGCACAGTGTGAGTGCTGTGTTGTGAGTGTGACAGTGTGTGTGTGTGTGTTTGGGGGAACCCCACTGTGTCTGCCTGTAAGGAAATATCGATGGGTGTTTGTGTGTGTTTCTTGTGTATCTGTGTTTCGGGAGCACGTATGTGAGTGTGTCAGGGCAGTTCCAAGTGTTCATGGCTCTGCTGGAGATCCAGTGTGAGTGCAGTGTTGTGAGCGTGACATTGTGTGTGTGTGTGTGTGTGTGTGTTGCGGGAAACCATTTGTATGCCTGTAAGAAAAAGTCGATGGGTGTTTGTTACTTGTATATGTGTGTGTCGGGCCACGTTTGAGAGTATGTTAGGGCAGTTTCAAGTGTTGAGTGTTCTGCGGAAGACCCAGTGTGAGTGCTGTGTTGTGAGTGTCATAGTGTGTGTGTGTGTCTGTGTGTGTGTTTTTCGGAAAACCACTGTGTCTGCCTGTAAGAAGAGTCGATGTGTGTTTCTGTGTGTTTCTGTGTATGTGTGTGTCAGGAGCACGTTTGTTTGTAAATAAGTGTAGTTCTAAGTCATTCTGAGAGTTGTGTTGTGAGTGTGATAGTTTACTTGTGTGTTTATGTGTTTGTGGTAAATCATTATGTATGCCTGTAAATAAAGCCGAGGGGTGTTTTTGTGTGTTTCTTGTGTATGTGTGTGTTGGGACCTCGTTTTTGAGTATGTTAGGGAATTCCAAATGCTGATGTCTATGCAGGGGACCCAGTCTGAGTGCTGTGTTGTGAGTGTGATAGTGTGTGTGTGTGTGTGTCTGTGTTTGTTGGAAACCATTTTGTATGCCTGTAAGAAAAAGTCGATGGGTGTTTCTGTGTGTTTCTTGTGTATGTGTGTCTCGGGACAACGTTTTTGAATACGTCAGGGCAGTTCCAAGTGGTGATGGCTCTGCAAGGAACAGTGTGAGTGCTGTGTTGTGAGTGTGCCAGTGTGTGTGTGTGTGTTTGGGGGAACCCTACTGTGTCTGCCTGTAAGGAAATGTCGATGGGTGTTTGTGTGTGTTTCTTGTGTATCTGTGTTTCGGGAGCACGTATGTGAGTGTGTCAGGGCAGTTCCAAGTGTTCATGGCTCTGCTGGAGATCCAGTGTGAGTGCTGTGTTGTGAGGGTGACATTGTGTGTGTGTGTGTGTGTGTGTGTGTTGCGGGAAACCATTTGTATGCCTGTAAGAAAAAGTCGATGGGTGTTTGTGTGTGTTTCTTATGTATGTGTGTTTCGGGACCACGTTTGTGAATATGTTAGGTCAGTTCCAAGTGTTGATGGCTCTGCTGGAGACCCAGTGTGAGTGCTGTGTTGTGAGTGTGACAGTGTGTATGTGTGTGTCTGTGTGTGTTTCGAAACCCCACTGTGTATGCCTTTACGAAAAAGTCGATGGGTGTTTGGTTGTGTTTCTTGCATATGTGTGTGTCGGGACCATGTTTTTGAGTATGTTAGGGCAGTTCGAAGTGTTCATGGTTATGCCGGAGACCCAATGTGAGTGCTGTGTTGTGAGTGTGACAGTTTGGGTGTGTGTGTCTGTGTGTGTGTTTTAGGGAAACCATTGTGTATGACTGTAAGAAAAAGTCGATGGGTGTTTGTGTGTTACTTGTACATGTGTGTGTCGGGCCACGTTTGAGAGTATGTTAGGGCAGTTTCAAGTGTTGAGGGTTCTGCGGGAGACCCAGTGTGAGTGCTGTGTTGTGAGTGTCATAGTGTGTGTGTGTGTGTGTGTGTGTGTGTTTTGGGAACACCACTGTGTCTGCCTGTAATAAAAGTCGATGGGTGTTTGTGTGTGTTTCTGTGTATGTGTGTGTCGGGACCACGTTTGTGTGTATATAAGGGTAGTTCTAAGTCATTCTGAGAGTTGTGTTGTGAGTGTGATAGTTGATGTGTGTGTTTATGTGTTTGTGGTAAATCATTATGTATGCCTGTAAATAAAGTCGATGGGTGTTTTTGTGTGTTTCTTGTGTATGTGTGTGTTGGGACCTCGTTTTTGAGTATGTTAGGGAATTCCAAATGCTGATGTCTATGCCGGGGACCCAGTGTGAGTGCTGTGTTGTGAGTGTGATAGTGTATGTGTGTGTGTGTGTGTGTGTGTGTGTCTTTGAAGGAAACCATTTTGTATGCCTGTAAGAAAAAGTCGATGGGTGTTTCTGTGTGTTTCTTGTGTATGTGTGTCTCGGGACAACGTTTTTGGGTATGTCAGGGCAGTTCCAAGTGGTGATGGCTCTGCAAGGAACAGTGTGAGTGCTGTGTTGTGAGTGTGACAGTGTGTGTATGTGTTTGGAGGAAGCCCACTGTGTCTGCCTGTAAGGAAATGTCGATGGGTGTTTGTGTGTGTTTCTTGTGTATCTGTGTTTCGGGAGCACGTATGTGAGTGTGTCAGGGCAGTTCCAAGTGTTCATGGCTCTGCTGGAGATCCAGTGTGAGTGCTGTGTTGTGAGGGTGACTTTGTCTGTGTGTGTGTGTGTGTGTTGCGGGAAACCATTTGTATGCCTGTAAGAAAAAGTCGATGGGTGTTTGTCTGTTACTTGTATATTTGTGTGTCGGGCCACGTTTGAGAGTATGTTAGGGCAGTTTCAAGTGTTGAGGGTTCTGCGGGAGTCCCAGTGTGAGTGCTGCGTTGTGAGTGTCATAGTGTGTGTGTGTGTCTGTGTGTGTGTTTTTCGGAAAACCACTGTGTCTGCCTGTGAGAAGAGTCGATAGGTGTTTGTGTGTGTTTCTGTGTATGTGTGTGTCAGGACCACGTTTGTGTGTAAATAAGGGTAGTTTTAAGTCATTCTGAGAGTTGTGTTGTGAGTGTGATAGTTTATGTGTGTGTTTATGTGTTTGTGGTAAATCATTATGTATGCCTGTAAATAAAGTCGATGGGTGTTTTTGTGTGTTTCTTGTGTATGTGTGTGTTGGGACCTCGTTTTTGAGTATGTTAGGGAATTCCAAATGCTGATGTCTATGCCGGGGACCCAGTGTGAGTGCTGTGTTGTGAGTGTGATAGTGTGTGTGTGTGTGTGTTTGTGGGAAACCATTTTGTATGCCTGTAAGAAAACGTCGATGGGTGTTTCTGTGTGTTTCTTGTGTATGTGTGTCTCGGGACAATGTTTTTGGGTATGTCAGGGCAGTTCCAAGTGGTGATGGCTCTGCAAGGAACAGTGTGAGTGCTGTGTTGTGAGTGTGACAGTGTGTGTTTGTGTGTGTCTTCGGGGGAACCCCACTGTGTGTGCCTGTAAGAAAATGTCAATGGGTGTTTGTGTGTTTCTTGTGTACGTGTGTTTGGGACCACGTATGTGAGTGTGTCAGGGCAGTTCCAAGTGTTCATGGCTCTGCTGGAGATCCAGTGTGAGTGCTGTGTTGTGAGGGTGACATTGTGTGTGTGTGTGCGTGTGTGTTTGTATGTGTTGCGGGAAACTATTTGTATGTCTGTAAGAATGTGTCGATGGGTGTTTGGCTGTGTTTCTTGTGTATGTGTGTGTCGGGACCACGTTTGTGTGTATATAAGAGTAGTTCCAAGTCATTCTGAGAGTTGTGTTGTGAGTGTGATAGTTTATGTGTGTGTTTATGTGTTTGTGGTAAACCATTATGCATGCCTGTAAATAAAGTCATTTGGTGTTTTTGTGTGTTTCTTGTGTATGTGTGTGTTGGGACCTCGTTTTTGAGTATGTTAGGGAATTCGAAATGTTGATGTCTTTGCTGGGGACCCAGTGTGAGTGCTGTGTTGTGAGTGTGATAGTGTGTGTGTGTGTGTGTGTGTCTTTGAAGGAAATCATTTTGTATGGCTGTAAGAAAAAGTCGATGGGTGTTTCTATGTGTTTCTTGTGTATGTGTGTCTCGGGACAACGTATTTGGGTATGTCAGGACAGTTCCAAGTGGTGATGGCTCTTCAAGGAACAGTGTGAGTGCTGTGTTGTGAGTGTGACAGTGTGTGTGTGTGTGTGTTTGGGGGAACCCCACTGTGTCTGCCTGTAAGGAAATGTCGATGGGTGTTTGTGTGTGTTTCTTGTGTATTTGTGTTTCGGGAGCACGTATGTGAGTGTGTCAGGGCAGTTCCAAGTGTTCATGGCTCTGCTGGAGATCCAGTGTGAGTGCTGTGTTGTGAGGGTGACATTGTGTGTGTGTGTGTGTGTGTTGCGGGAAACCATTAGTATGCCTGTAAGAAAAAGTCAATGGGTGTTTGTGTGTGTTTCTTCTGTATGTGTGTTTCGGGACCACGTTTTGTGAATTAGTTAGGTCAGTTCCAAGTGTTGATGGCTCTGCTGGTCACCCAGTGTGATAGCTGTGTTGTAAGTGTGGCAGTGTGTGTGTGTGTCTGTGTGTGTTTCGAAACCCCACTGTGTATGCCTTTACTAAAAAGTCGATGGGTGTTTGGTTGTGTTTCTTGCGTATGTGTGTGTCGGGACCACGTTTTTGAGTATGTTAGGGCAGTTCGAAGTGTTGATGGTTATGCCGGAGACCCAATGTGAGTGCTGTGTGGTGAGTGTGACAGTTTGTGTGTGTGTGTCTGTGTGTGTGTTTCAGGGAAACCATTGTGTATGATTGTAAGAAAAAGTCGATGGGTGTTTGTGTGTTATTTGTATATGTGTGTGTCAGGCCACGTTTGAGAGTATGTTAGGGCAGTTTCAAGTGTTGAGGGTTCTGCGGGAGACCCAGTGTGAGTGCTGTGTTGTGAGTGTCATAGTGTGTGTGTGTGTCTGTGTGTGTGTGTTTTGGGAACACCACTGTGTCTGCTGTAAGAAAAGTCGATGGGTGTTTGTGTGTGTTTCTGTGTATGTGTGTGTCGGGAACACGTTTGTGTGTATATAAGGGAAGTTCTAAGTCATTCTGAGAGTTGTGTTGTGAGTGTGATAGTTTATTTGTGTGTTTATATGTTTGTGGTAAGTCATTATGTATGCCTGTAAATAAAGTCGATGGGTGTTTTTGTGTGTTTCTTGTGTATGTGTGTGTTGGGACCTCGTTTTTGAGTATGTTAGGGAATTCCAAATGCTGATGTCTATCCCGGGGACCCAGTGTGAGTGCTGTGTTGTGAGTGTGATAGTGTGTGTGTGTGTGTGTGTGTGTGTGTGTTTGCGGGAAACCATTTTGTATGCCTGTAAGAAAAAGTCGATGGGTGTTTCTGTGTGTTTCTTGTGTATGTGTGTCTCGGGACAACGTATTTGGGTATGTCAGGGCAGTTCCAAGTGGTGATGGCTCTGTCAGGAACAGTGTGAGTGCTGTGTTGTGAGTGTGACAGTGTGTGTGTGTGTGTGTGTGTTTGGGGGAACCCCTCTGTGTCTGCCTGTAAGGAAATGTCGATGGGTGTTTGTGTGTGTTTCTTGTGTATCTGTGTTTCGGGAGCACGTATGTGAGTGTGTCAGGGCAGTTCCAAGTGTTCATGGCTCTGCTGGAGATCCAGTGTGAGTGCTGTGTTGTGAGGGTGACATTGTGTGTGTGTGTGTGTGTGTGTTGCGGGAAACCATTTGTATGCCTGTAAGAAAAAGTCGATGGGTGTTTGTGTGTGTTTCTTCTGTATGTGTGTTTCGGGACCACGTTTGTGAATATGTTAGGTCAATTCCAAGTGTTGATGACTCTGCTGGAGACCCAGTTTGAGTGCTGTGTTGTGAGTGTGACAGTGTGTGTGTGTGTGTCTGTGTGTGTTTCGAAACCCCACTGTGTATACCTTTACGAAAAAGTCGATGGGTGTTTGGTTGTGTTTCTTGCGTATGTGTGTGTCGGGACCACGTTTTTGAGTATGTTAGGGCAGTTCGAAGTGTTGATGGTTATGCCGGAGACCCAATGTGAGTGCTGTGTGGTGAGTGTGACAGTTTGTGTGTGTGTGTCTGTGTGTGTGTTTCAGGGAAACCATTGTGTATGACTGTAAGAAAAAGTCGATGGGTGTTTGTGTGTTACTTGTATATGTGTGTGTCTGGCCACGTTTGAGAGTATGTTAGGGCAGTTTCAAGTGTTGAGGGTTCTGCGGGAGACCCAGTGTGAGTGCTGTGTTGTGAGTGTCATAGTGTGTGTGTGTGTCTGTGTGTGTGTGTGTTTTGGGAACACCACTGTGTCTGCCTGTAAGAAAAGTCGATGGGTGTTTGTGTGTGTTTCTGTGTATGTGTGTGTCGGGACCACGTTTGTGTGTATATAAGGGTAGTTCTAAGTCATTCTGAGAGTTGTGTTGTGAGTGTGATAGTTTATGTGTGTGTTTCTGTGTTTGTGGTAAATCATTATGTTTGCCTGTAAATAAGGTCGATGGGTGTTTGTGTGTTTCTTGTGTATGTGCGCGTTGGGACCTCGTTTTTGAGTATGTTAGGGAATTCCAAATGCTGATGTCTATGCCGGGGACCCAGTGTGCGTGCTGTGTTGTGAGTGTGATAGTGTATGTGTGTGTGTTGTGTGTGTGTTTGATGGAAACCATTTTCTATGCCTGTAAGAAAAAGTCGATGGGTGTTTCTGTGTGTTTCTTGTGTATGTGTGTCTCGGGACAACGATTTTGGGTATATCAGGGCAGTTCCAAGTGGTGATGGCTCTGCAAGGAACAGTGTGAGTGCTGTGTTGTGAGTGTGACAGTGTGTGTGTGTGTGTGTGTTTGGGGGAACCCCACTGTGTGTGCCTGTAAGAAAATGTCAATGGGTGTTTCTGTGTGTTTCTTGTGTATGTGTGTTTGGGACCACGTATGAGAGTGTGTCAGGGCAGTTCCAAGTGTTCATGGCTCTGCTGGAGATCCAGTGTGAGTGCTGTGTTGTGAGGGTGACATTGTGTGTGTGTGTGTGTGTGTGTGTGTTGCGGGAAACCATTTGTATGCCTGTAAGAAAAAGTCGATGGGTGTTTGTGTGTGTTTCTTCTGTATGTGTGTTTCGGGACCACGTTTGTGAATATGTTAGATCAGTTCCAAGTGTTGATGGCGCTGCTGGAGACCCAGTGTGAGTGCTGTGTTGTGAGTGTGACAGTGTGTGTGTGTGTGTGTGTGTCTCTGTGTGTTTCGAAACCCCACTGTGTATGCCTTTAGGAAAAAGTCGATGGGTGTTTGGTTGTGTTTCTTGCGTATGTGTGTGTCAGGACCACGTTTTTGAGTATGTTAGGGCAGTTCGAAGTGTTGATGGTTATGCCGGAGACCCAATGTGAGTGCTGTGTTGTGAGTGTGACAGTTTGTGTGTGTGTGTCTGTGTGTGTGTTTCAGGGAAACCATTGTGTATGACTGTAAGAAAGAGTCGATGGGTGTTTGTGTGTTACTTGTATATGTGTGTGTCAGGCCACGTTTGAGAGTATGTTAGGGCAGTTTCAAGTGTTGAGGGTTCTGCGGGAGACCCAGTGTGAGTGCTGTGTTGTGAGTGTCATAGTGTGTGTGTGTGTGTCTGTGTGTGTGTGTTTTGGGAACACCACTGTGTCTGCTGTAAGAAAAGTCGATGGGTGTTTGTGTGTGTTTCTGTGTATGTGTGTGTCGGGACCACGTTTGTGTGTATATAAGGGTAGTTCTAAGTCATTCTGAGAGTTGTGTTGTGAGTGTGATAGTTTATTTGTGTGTTTATGTGTTTGTGGTAAATCATTATGTATGCCTGTAAATAAAGTCGATGGGTGTTTTTGTGTGTTTCTTGTGTATGTGCGTGTTGGGACCTCGTTTTTGAGTATGTTAGGGAATTCCAAATGCTGATGTCTATGCCGGGGACCCAGTGTGAGTGCTGTGTTGTGAGTGTGATAGTGTGTGTGTGTGTGTATGTGTGTTTGCGGGAAACCATTTTGTATGCCTGTAAGAAAAAGTCGATGGGTGTTTCTGTGTGTTTCTTGTGTATGTGTGTCTCGGGACAATGTTTTTGGGTATGTCAGGGCAGTTCCAAGTGGTGATGGCTCTGCAAGGAACAGTGTGAGTGCTGTGTTGTGAGTGTGACAGTGTGTGTGTGTGTGTTTGGCGGAATCCCACTGTGTCTGCCTCTAAGAAAATGTCAATGGGTGTTTGTGTGTGTTTCTTGTGTATGTGTGTTTGGGACCACGTATTTGAGTGTGTCAGGGCATAAGGGTAGTTCCAAGTCATTCTGAGAGTTGTGTTGTGAGTGTGATAGTTTATGTGTGTGTTTATGTGTTTGTGGTAAACCATTATGAATGCCTGTAAATAAAGTCGATGGGTGTTTTTGTGTGTTTCTTGTGTATGTGTGTGTTGGGACCTCGTTTTTGAGTATGTTAGGGAATTCCAAATGCTGATGTCTATGCCGGGGACCCAGTGTGAGTGCTGTGTTGTGAGTGTGATAGTGTGTGTGTGTGTGTGTGTGTCTTTGAAGGAAACCATTTTGTATGCCTGTAAGAAAAATTCGATAGGTGTTTCTGTGTGTTTCTTGTGTATGTGTGTCTCGGGACAACGTATTTGGGTATGTCAGGGCAGTTCCAAGTGGTGATGGCTCTGCAAGGAACAGTGTGAGTGCTGTGTTGTGAGTGTGACAGTGTGTGTGTGTGTGTTTGGGGGAACCCCACTGTGTCTGCGTGTAAGGAAATGTCGATGGGTGTTTGTGTGTGTTTCTTGTGTATCTGTGTTTCTGGAGCACGTATGTGAGTGTGTCAGGGCAGTTCCAAGTGTTCATGGATCTGCTGGAGATCCAGTGTGAGTGCTGTGTTGTGAGGGTGACATTGTGTGTGTGTGTGTCTGTGTGTGCGTGTGTTGCGGGAAACCATTTGTATGACTGTAAGAAAAATTCGATGGGTGTTTGTGTGTGTTTCTTCTGTATGTGTGTTTCGGGACCACGTTTGTGAACATGTTAGGGCAGTTCGAAGTGTTGATGGTTATGCCGGAGACCCAATGTGAGTGCTGTGTTGTGAGTGTGACAGTTTGTCTGTGTGTGTCTGTGTGTGTGTTTCAGGGAAACCATTGTGTATGACTGTAAGAAAAAGTCGATGGGTGTTTGTCTGTTACTTGTATATGTGTGTGTCGGGCCACGTTTGAGAGTATGTTAGGGCAGTTTCAAGTGTTGAGGGTACTGCGGGAGACCCAGTGTGAGTGCTGTGTTGTGAGTGTCATAGTGTGTGTGTGTGTGTCTGTGTGTGTGTGTTTTGGGAACACCCCTGTGTCTGCCTGTAAGAAAAGTCGATGGGTGTTTGTGTGTGTTTCTGTGTATGTGTGTGTCGGGACCACCTTTGTGTGTATATAAGGGTAGTTCTAAGTCATTCTGACAGTTGTGTTGTGAGTGTGATAGTTTATGTGTGTGTTTATGTGTTTGTGGTAAATCATTATGTATGCCTATAAATAAAGTCGATGGGTGTTTTTGTGTGTTTCGTGTGTATGTGTGTGTTGGGACCTCGTTTTTGAGTATGTTAGGGAATTCCAAATGCTGATGTCTATGCCGGGGACCCAGTGTGAGTGCTGTGTTGTGAGCGTGATAGTGTATGTGTGTGTGTGTGTGTGTGTGTGTGTGTGTGTTTGCGGGAAACCATTTTGTGTGCCTGTAAGAAAAAGTCGATGGGTGTTTCTGTCTGTTTTTTGTGTATGTGTGTCTCGGGACAACGTTTTTGGGTATGTCAGGGCAGTTCCAAGTGGTCATGGCGCTGCAAGGAACAGTGTGAGTGCTGTGTTGTGAGTGTGACAGTGTGTGTGTTTGTTTGGGGGAACCCCAATGTGTCTGCCTGTAAGGAATGTCGATGGGTGTTTGTGTGTGTTTCTTGTGTATCTGTGTTTCGGGAGCACGTATGTGAGTGTGTCAGGGCAGTTCCAAGTGTTCATGGCTCTGCTGGAGATCCAGTGTGAGTGCTGTGTTGTGAGGGTGACATTGTGTGTGTGTGTGTGTGTGTGTGTGTTGCGGGAAACCATTTGTATGCCTGTAAGAAAAAGTCGATGGGTGTTTGTGTGTGTTTCTTCTGTATGTGTGTTTCGGGACCACGTTTGTAAATATGTTAGGTCAGTTCCAAGTGTTGATGGCTCTGCTGGAGACCCAGTGTGAGTGCTGTGTTGTGAGTGTGACATTGTGTGTGTGTGTGTCTGTGTGTGTTTTGAAACCCCACTGTGTATGCCTTACGAAAAAGTCGATGGGTGTTTGGTTGTGTTTCTTGCGTATGTGTGTGTCGGGACCACGTTTTTGAGTATGTTAGGGCAGTTCGAAGTGTTGATGGTTATGCCGGAGACCCAATGTGAGTGCTGTGTTGTGAGTGTGACAGTTTCTGTGTGTGTGTGTCTTTGTGTGTGTTTCAGGGAAACCATTGTGTATGACTGTAAGAAAGAGTCGATGGGTGTTTGTGTGTTACTTGTATAAGTGTGTGTCGGGCCACGTTTGAGAGTATGTTAGGGCAGTTTCAAGTGTTGAGGGTTCTGCGGGAGACTCAGTGTGAGTGCTGTGTTGTGAGTTTCATAGTGTGTGTGTGTGTCTGTGTGTGTGTGTTGGGAACACCAGTGTGTCTGCCTGTAAGAAGAGTCGATGGGTGTTTGTGTGTGTTTCTGTGTATGTGTGTGTCGGGACCACGTTTGTGTGTATATAAGGTGAGTTCTAAGTCATTCTGAGAGTTGTGTTGTGAGTGTGATAGTTTATGTGTGTGTTTATGTGTTTGTGGTAAATCATTATGTATGCCTGTAAATAAAGTCGATGGGTGTTTTTCTGTGTTTCTTGTGTATGTGTGTGTTGGGACCTCGTTTTTGAGTATGTTAGGGAATTCCAAATGCTGATGTCTATGCCGGGGACCCAGTGTGAGTGCTGTGTTGTGAGCGTGATAGTGTATGTGTGTGTGTGTGTTTGCGGGAAACCATTTTGTATGCCTGTAAGAAAAAGTCGATGGGTGTTTCTGTGTGTTTCTTGTGTATGTGTGTCTCGGGACAACGTTTTTGGGTATGTCAGGGCAGTTCCAAGTGGTGATGGCTCTGCAAGGAACAGTGTGAGTGCTGTGTTGTGAGTGTGACAGTGTGTGTGTGTTTGTTTGGGGGAACCCCACTGTGTCTGCCTGTAAGGAAATGTCGATGGGTGTTTGTGTGTGTTTCTTGTGTATCTGTGTTTCAGGAGCACGCATGTGAGTGTGTCAGGGCAGTTCCAAGTGTTCATGGCTCTGCTGGAGATCCAGTGTGAGTGCTGTGTTGTGAGGGTGACATTGTGTGTGTGTGTGTGTGTGTGTTGCGGGAAACCATTTGTATGCCTGTAAGAAAAAGTCGATGGGTGTTTGTGTGTGTTTCTTCTGTATGTGTGTTTCGGGACCACGTTTGTGAATATGTTAGGTCAGTTCCAAGTGTTGATGGCTCTGCTGGAGACCCAGTGTGAGTGCTGTGTTGTGAGTGTGACATTGTGTGTGTGTGTGTGTCTTTGTGTGTTTCGAAACCCCACTGTGTATGCCTTTACGAAAAAGTCGATGGGTGTTTGGTTGTGTTTCTTGTGTATGTGTGTGTCGGGACCACGTTTTTGAGTATGTTAGGGCAGTTCGAAGTGTTGATGGTTATGCCGGAGACCCAATGTGAGTGCTGTGTTGTGAGTGTGACAGTTTGTGTGTGTGTGTCTGTGTGTGTGTTTCAGGGAAACCATTGTGTATGACTTTAAGAAAATGTCGATGGGTGTTGTGTGTTACTTGTATATGTGTGTGTCGGGCCACGTTTGAGAGTATGTTAGGGCAGTTTCAAGTGTTGAGGCTTCTGCGGGAGACCCAGTGTGAGTGCTGTGTTGTGTCATAGTGTGTGTGTGTGTCTGTGTGTGTGTGTTTTGGGAACACCCCTGTGTCTGCCTGTAAGAAAAGTCGATGGGTGTTTGTGTGTGTTTCTGTGGATGTGTGTGTCGGGACCACGTTTGTGTGTATATAAGGGTAGTTCTAAGTCATTCTGAGAGTTGTGTTGTGAGTGTGATAGTTTATTTGTGTGTTTATATGTTTGTGGTAAGTCATTATGTATGCCTGTAAATAAAGTCGATGGGTGTTTTTGTGTGTTTCTTCTGTATGTGTGTGTTGGGACCTCGTTTTTGAGTATGTTAGGGAATTCCAAATGCTGATGTCTATCCCGGGGACCCAGTGTGAGTGCTGTGTTGTGAGTGTGATAGTGTGTGTGTGTGTGTGTGTGTGTTTGCGGGAAACCATTTTGTATGCCTGTAAGAAAAAGTCGATGGGTGTTTCTGTGTGTTTCTTGTGTATGTGTGTCTCGGGACAACGTTTTTGGGGATGTCAGGGCAGTTCCAAGTGGTGATGGCTCTGCAAGGAACAGTGTGAGTGCTGTGGTGTGAGTGTAACAGTGTGTGTGTGTGTGTGTGTGTTTGGGGGAACCCCACTGTGTGTGCCTGTAAGAAAATGTCAATGGGTGTTTCTGTGTGTTTCTTGTGTATGTGTGTTTGGGACCACGTATGTGAGTGTGTCAGGGCAGTTCCAAGTGTTCATGGCTCTGCTGGAGATCCAGTGTGAGTGCTGTGTTGTGAGGGTGACATTGTGTGTGTGTGTGTGTGTGTGTTGCGGGAAACCATTTGTATGCCTGTAAGAAAAAGTCGATGGGTGTTTGTGTGTGTTTCTTCTGTATGTGTGTTTCGGGACCACGTTTGTGAATATGTTAGATCAGTTCCAAGTGTTAATGGCGCTGCTGGAGACCCAGTGTGAGTGCTGTGTTGTGAGTGTGACAGTGTCTGTGTGTGTGTGTCTGTGTGTGTTTCGAAACCCCACTGTATATGCCTTTACGACAAAGTCGATGGGTGTTTGGTTGTGTTTCTTGCTTATGTGTGTGGCGGGACCACGTTTTTGAATATGTTAGGGCAGTTCGAAGTGTTGATGGTTATGCCGGAGACCCAATGTGAGTGCTGTGTTGTGAGTGTGACAGTTTGTGTGTGTGTGTCTGTGTGTGTGTTTCAGGGAAACCATTGTGTATGACTGTAAGAAAGAGTCGATGGGTGTTTGTGTGTTACTTGTATATGTGTGTGTCAGGCCACGTTTGAGAGTATGTTAGGGCAGTTTCAAGTGTTGAGGGTTCTGCGGGAGACCCAGTGTGAGTGCTGTGTTGTGAGTGTCATGGTGTGTGTGTGTGTGTCTGTGTGTGTGTGTTTTGGGAACACCACTGTGTCTGCTGTAAGAAAAGTCGATGGGTGTTTGTGTGTGTTTCTGTGTATGTGTGTGTCGGGACCACGTTTGTGTGTATATAAGGGTAGTTCTAAGTCATTCTGAGAGTTGTGTTGTGAGTGTGATAGTTTATGTGTGTGTTTATGTGTTTGTGGTAAATCATTATGTATGCCTGTAAATAAAGTCGATGGGTGTTTTTGTGTGTTTCTTGTGTATGTGCCTGTTGGGACCTCGTTTTTGAGTATGTTAGGGAATTCCAAATGCTGATGTCTATGCCGGGGACCCAGTGTGAGTGCTGTGTTGTGAGTGTGATAGTATGTGTGTGTGTGTATGTGTGTTTCAGAGAAACCATTTTGTATACCTGTAAGAAAAAGTCGATGGGTGTTTCTGTGTGTTTCTTGTGTATGTGTGTCTCGGGGCAACGTTTTTGGGTATGTCAGGGCAGTTCCAAGTGGTGATGGCTCTGCAAGGAACAGTGTTAGTGCTGTGTTGTGAGTGTGACAGTGTGTGTGTTTGTGTTTGGCGGAACCCCACTGTGTCTGCCTCTAAGAAAATGTCGATGGGTGTTTGTGTGTGTTTCTTGTGTATGTGTGTTTGGGACCACGTATGTGAGTGTGTCAGCTCATAAGGGTAGTTCCAAGTCATTCTGAGAGTTGTGTTGTGAGTGTGATAGTTTATGTGTGTGTTTATGTGTTTGTGGTAAACCATAATGAATGCCTGTAAATAAAGTCGATGGGTGTTTTTGTGTGTTTCTTGTGTATGTGTGTGTTGGGACCTCGTTTTTGAGTATGTTAGGGAATTCCAAATGCTGATGTCTATGCCGGGGACCCAGTGTGAGTGCTGTGTTGTGAGTGTGATAGTGTGTGTGTGTGTGTCTTTGAAAGAAACCATTTTGTATGCCTGTAAGAAAAATTCGATAGGTGTTTCTGTGTGTTTCTTGTGTATGTGTGTCTCGGGACAACGTTTTTGGGTATGTCAGGGCAGTTCCAAGTGGTGATGGCTCTGCAAGGAACAGTGTGAGTGCTGTGTTGTGAGTGTGACAGTGTGTGTGTGTGTGTGTGTTTGGGGGAACCCCACTGTGTCTGCCTGTAAGGAAATGTCGATGGGTGTTTGTGTGTGTTTCTTGTGTATCTGTGTTTCGGGAGCACGTATGTGAGTGTGTCAGGGCAGTTCCAAGTGTTCATGGCTCTGCTGGAGATCCAGTGTGAGTGCTGTGTTGTGAGGGTGACATTGTGTGTGTGTGTGTGTGTGTGTGTTGCGGGAAACCATTAGTATGCCTGTAAGAAAAAGTCAATGGGTGTTTGTGTGTGTTTCTTCTGTATGTGTGTTTCGGGACCACGTTTTGTGAATTAGTTAGGTCAGTTCCAAGTGTTGATGGCTCTGCTGGTCACCCAGTGTGATAGCTGTGTTGTAAGTGTGGCAGTGTGTGTGTGTGTCTGTGTGTGTTTCGAAACCCCACTGTGTATGCCTTTACTAAAAAGTCGATGGGTGTTTGGTTGTGTTTCTTGCGTATGTGTGTGTCGGGACCACGTTTTTGAGTATGTTAGGGCAGTTCGAAGTGTTGATGGTTATGCCGGAGACCCAATGTGAGTGCTGTGTGGTGAGTGTGACAGTTTGTGTGTGTGTGTCTGTGTGTGTGTTTCAGGGAAACCATTGTGTATGACTGTAAGAAAAGTCGATGGGTGTTTGTGTGTTACTTGTATATGTGTGTGTCAGCCCACGTTTGAGAGTATGTTAGGGCAGTTTTAAGTGTTGAGGGTTCTGCAGGAGACCCAGTGTGAGTGCTGTGTTGTGAGTGTCATAGTGTGTGTGTGTGTCTGTGTGTGTGTGTTTTGGGAACACCACTGTGTCTGCCTGTAAGAAAAGTCGATGGGTGTTTGTGTGTGTTTCTGTGTATGTGTGTGTCGGGACCACGTTTGTGTGTATGCAAGGGTAGTTCTAAGTCATTCTGAGAGTTGTGTTGTGAGTGTGATAGTTTATTTGTGTGTTTATATGTTTGTGGTAAGTCATTATGTATGCCTGTAAATAAAGTCGATGGGTGTTTTTGTGTGTTTCTTCTGTATGTGTGTGTTGGGACCTCGTTTTTGAGTATGTTAGGGAATTCCAAATGCTGATGTCTATCCCGGGGACCCAGTGTGAGTGCTGTGTTGTGAGTGTGATAGTGTGTGTGTGTGTGTGTGTGTTTGCGGGAAACCATTTTGTATGCCTGTAAGAAAAAGTCGATGGGTGTTTCTGTGTGTTTCTTGTGTATGTGTGTCTCGGGACAACGTATTTGGGTATGTCAGGGCAGTTCCAAGTGGTGATGGCTCTGTCAGGAACAGTGTGAGTGCTGTGTTGTGAGTGTGACAGTGTGTGTGTGTGTGTGTGTTTGGGGGAACCCCTCTGTGTCTGCCTCTAAGGAAATGTCGATGGGTGTTTGTGTGTGTTTCTTGTGTATCTGTGTTTCGGGAGCACGTATGTGAGTGTGTCAGGGCAGTTCCAAGTGTTCATGGCTCTGCTGGAGATCCAGTGTGAGTGCTGTGTTGTGAGGGTGACATTGTGTGTGTGTGTGTGTGTGTGTGTTGCGGGAAACCATTTGTATGCCTGTAAGAAAAAGTCGATGGGTGTTTGTGTGTGTTTCTTCTGTATGTGTGTTTCGGGACCACGTTTGTGAATATGTTAGGTCAATTCCAAGTGTTGATGACTCTGCTGGAGACCCAGTTTGAGTGCTGTGTTGTGAGTGTGACAGTGTGTGTGTGTGTGTCTGTGTGTGTTTCGAAACCCCACTGTGTATACCTTTACGAAAAAGTCGATGGGTGTTTGGTTGTGTTTCTTGCGTATGTGTGTGTCGGGACCACGTTTTTGAGTATGTTAGGGCAGTTCGAAGTGTTGATGGTTATGCCGGAGACCCAATGTGAGTGCTGTGTGGTGAGTGTGACAGTTTGTGTGTGTGTGTCTGTGTGTGTGTTTCAGGGAAACCATTGTGTATGACTGTAAGAAAAAGTCGATGGGTGTTTGTGTGTTACTTGTATATGTGTGTGTCGGGCCACGTTTGAGAGTATGTTAGGGCCGTTTCAAGTTTTGAGGGTTCTGCGGGAGACCCAGTGTGAGTGCTGTGTTGTGAGTGTCATAGTGTGTGTGTGTGTCTGTGTGTGTGTGTGTTTTGGGAACACCACTGTGTCTGCCTGTAAGAAAAGTCGATGGGTGTTTGTCTGTGTTTCTGTGTATGTGTGTGTCGGGACCACGTTTGTGTGTATATAAGGGTAGTTCTAAGTCATTCTGAGAGTTGTGTTGTGAGTGTGATAGTTTATGTGTGTGTTTCTGTGTTTGTGGTAAATCATTATGTTTGCCTGTAAATAAGGTCGATGGGTGTTTGTGTGTTTCTTGTGTATGTGCGTGTTGGGACCTCGTTTTTGAGTATGTTAGGGAATTCCAAATGCTGATGTCTATGCCGGGGACCCAGTGTGAGTGCTGTGTTGTGAGTGTGATAGTGTATGTGTGTGTGTGTTGTGTGTGTGTTTGATGGAAACCATTTTCTATGCCTGTAAGAAAAAGTCGATGGGTGTTTCTGTGTGTTTCTTGTGTATGTGTGTCTCGGGACAACGTTTTTGGGTATGTCAGGGCAGTTCCAAGTGGTGATGGCTCTGCAAGGAACAGTGTGAGTGCTGTGTTG
Source organism: Ursus arctos (assembly GCF_023065955.2). Taxonomy (NCBI): domain Eukaryota; kingdom Metazoa; phylum Chordata; class Mammalia; order Carnivora; family Ursidae; genus Ursus; species Ursus arctos. Next base: position 19,391,369 of record NC_079874.1, read on the forward strand.
TGAGTGTGACAGTTTGTGTGTGTGTGTGTGTTTGGGGGAACCCCACTGTGTGTGCCTGTAAGAAAATGTCAATGGGTGTTTCTGTGTGTTTCTTGTGTATGTGTGTTTGGGACCACGTATGAGAGTGTGTCAGGGCAGTTCCAAGTGTTCATGGCTCTGCTGGAGATCCAGTGTGAGTGCTGTGTTGTGAGGGTGACATTCTGTGTGTGTGTGTGTGTGTGTGTGTGTTGCGGGAAATCATTTGTATGCCTGTAAGAAAAAGTCGATGGGTGTTTGTGTGTGTTTCTTCTGTATGTGTGTTTCGGGACCACGTTTGTGAATATGTTAGATCAGTTCCAAGTGTTGATGGCGCTGCTGGAGACCCAGTGTGAGTGCTGTGTTGTGAGTGTGACAGTGTCTGTGTGTGTGTGTGTGTCTCTGTGTGTTTCGAAACCCCACTGTGTATGCCTTTACGAAAAAGTCGATGGGTGTTTGGTTGTGTTTCTTGCGTATGTGTGTGTCAGGACCACGTTTTTGAGTATGTTAGGGCAGTTCGAAGTGTTGATGGTTATGCCGGAGACCCAATGTGAGTGCTGTGTGGTGAGTGTGACAGTTTGTGTGTGTGTGTCTGTGTGTGTGTTTCAGGGAAACCATTGTGTATGACTGCAAGAAAAAGTCCATGGGTGTTTGTGTGTTACTTGTATATGCGTGTGTCAGGCCACGTTTGAGAGTATGTTAGGGCAGTTTCAAGTGTTGAGGGTTCTGCGGGAGACCCAGTGTGAGTGCTGTGTTGTGAGTGTCATAGTGTGTGTGTGTGTGTCTGTGTGTGTGTGTTTTAGGAACACCACTGTGTCTGCTGTAAGAAAAGTCGATGGGTGTTTGTGTGTGTTTCTGTGTATGTGTGTGTCGGGACCACGTTTGTGTGTATATAAGGGTAGTTCTAAGTCATTCTGAGAGTTGTGTTGTGAGTGTGATAGTTTATTTGTGTGTTTATGTGTTTGTGGTAAATCATTATGTATGCCTGTAAATAAAGTCGATGGGTGTTTTTGTGTGTTTCTTGTGTATGTGCGTGTTGGGACCTCGTTTTTGAGTATGTTAGGGAATTCCAAATGCTGATGTCTATGCCGGGGACCCAGTGTGAGTGCTGTGTTGTGAGTGTGATAGTGTGTGTGTGTGTGTATGTGTGTTTGAGAGAAACCATTTTGTATGCCTGTAAGAAAAAGTCGATGGGTGTTTCTGTGTGTTTCTTGTGTATGTGTGTCTCGGGACAACGTTTTTGGGTATGTCAGGGCAGTTCCAAGTGGTGATGGCTCTGCAAGGAACAGTGTGAGTGCTGTGTTGTGAGTGTGACAGTGTGTGTGTTTGTGTTTGGCGGAACCCCACTGTGTCTGCCTCTAAGAAAATGTCAATGGGTGTTTGTGTGTGTTTCTTGTGTATGTGTGTTTGGGACCACGTATGTGAGTGTGTCAGGGCATAAGGGTAGTTCCAAGTCATTCTGAGAGTTGTGTTGTGAGTGTGATAGTTTATGTGTGTGTTTATGTGTTTGTGGTAAACCATTATGAATGCTTGTAAATAAAGTCGATGGGTGTTTTTGTGTGTTTCTTGTGTATGTGTGTGTTGGGACCTCGTTTTTGAGTATGTTAGGGAATTCCAAATGCTGATGTCTATGCCGGGGACCCAGTGTGAGTGCTGTGTTGTGAGTGTGATAGTGTGTGTGTGTGTGTGTGTCTTTGAAGGAAACCATTTTGTATGCCTGTAAGAAAAATTCGATAGGTGTTTCTGTGTGTTTCTTGTGTATGTGTGTCTCGGGACAACGTATTTGGGTATGTCAGGGCAGTTCCAAGTGGTGATGGCTCTGCAAGGAACAGTGTGAGTGCTGTGTTGTGAGTGTGACAGTGTGTGTGTGTGTGTTTGGGGGAACCCCACTGTGTCTGCGTGTAAGGAAATGTCGATGGGTGTTTGTGTGTGTTTCTTGTGTATCTGTGTTTCGGGAGCACGTATGTGAGTGTGTCAGGGCAGTTCCAAGTGTTCATGGATCTGCTGGAGATCCAGTGTGAGTGCTGTGTTGTGAGGGTGACATTGTGTGTGTGTGTGTCTGTGTGTGTGTGTGTGCGTGTGTTGCGGGAAACCATTTGTATGACTGTAAGAAAAATTCGATGGGTGTTTGTGTGTGTTTCTTCTGTATGTGTGTTTCGGGACCACGTTTGTGAACATGTTAGGGCAGTTCGAAGTGTTGATGGTTATGCCGGAGACCCAATGTGAGTGCTGTGTTGTGAGTGTGACAGTTTGTGTGTGTGTGTCTGTGTGTGTGTTTCAGGGAAACCATTGTGTATGACTTTAAGAAAATGTCGATGGGTGTTGTGTGTTACTTGTATATGTGTGTGTCGGGCCACGTTTGAGAGTATGTTAGGGCAGTTTCAAGTGTTGAGGGTTCTGCGGGAGACCCAGTGTGAGTGCTGTGTTGTGAGTGTCATAGTGTGTGTGTGTGTGTCTGTGTGTGTGTGTTTTGGGAACACCCCTGTGTCTGCCTGTAAGAAAAGTCGATGGGTGTTTGTGTGTGTTTCTGTGTATGTGTGTGTCGGGACCACGTTTGTGTGTATATAAGGGTAGTTCTAAGTCATTCTGACAGTTGTGTTGTGAGTGTGATAGTTTATGTGTGTGTTTATGTGTTTGTGGTAAATCATTATGTATGCCTATAAATAAAGTCGATGGGTGTTTTTGTGTGTTTTGTGTGTATGTGTGTGTTGGGACCTCGTTTTTGAGTATGTTAGGGAATTCCAAATGCTGATGTCTATGCCGGTGACCCAGTGTGAGTGCTGTGTTGTGAGCGTGATAGTGTGTGTGTGTGTGTGTGTGTGTGTGTGTGTTTGCGGGAAACCATTTTGTATGCCTGTAAGAAAAAGTCGATGGGTGTTTCTGTCTGTTTCTTGTGTATGTGTGTCTCGGGACAACGTTTTTGGGTATGTCAGGGCAGTTCCAAGTGGTCATGGCGCTGCAAGGAACAGTGTGAGTGCTGTGTTGTGAGTGTGACAGTGTGTGTGTTTGTTTGGGGGAACCCCAATGTGTCTGCCTGTAAGGAATGTCGATGGGTGTTTGTGTGTGTTTCTTGTGTATCTGTGTTTCGGGAGCACGTATGTGAGTGTGTCAGGGCAGTTCCAAGTGTTCATGGCTCTGCTGGAGATCCAGTGTGAGTGCTGTGTTGTGAGGGTGACATTGTGTGTGTGTGTGTGTGTGTGTGTTGCGGGAAACCATTTGTATGCCTGTAAGAAAAAGTCGATGGGTGTTTGTGTGTGTTTCTTCTGTATGTGTGTTTCGGGACCACGTTTGTGAATATGTTAGGTCAGTTCCAAGTGTTGATGGCTCTGCTGGACACCCAGTGTGAGTGCTGTGTTGTGAGTGTGACATTGTGTGTGTGTGTGTCTGTGTGTGTTTTGAAACCCCACTGTGTATGCCTTTACGAAAAAGTCGAAGGGTGTTTGGTTGTGTTTCTTGCGTATGTGTGTGTCGGGACCACGTTTTTGAGTATGTTAGGGCAGTTCGAAGTGTTGATGGTTATGCCGGAGACCCAATGTGAGTGCTGTGTTGTGAGTGTGACAGTTTGTGTGTGTGTGTGTCTTTGTGTGTGTTTCAGGGAAACCATTGTGTATGACTGTAAGAAAGAGTCGATGGGTGTTTGTGTGTTACTTGTATAAGTGTGTGTCGGGCCACGTTTGAGAGTATGTTAGGGCAGTTTCAAGTGTTGAGGGTTCTGCGGGAGACTCAGTGTGAGTGCTGTGTTGTGAGTTTCATAGTGTGTGTGTGTGTCTGTGTGTGTGTTTTGGGAACACCAGTGTGTCTGCCTGTAAGAAGAGTCGATGGGTGTTTGTGTGTGTTTCTGTGTATGTGTGTGTCGGGACCACGTTTGTGTGTATATAAGGTGAGTTCTAAGTCATTCTGAGAGTTGTGTTGTGAGTGTGATAGTTTATGTGTGTGTTTATGTGTTTGTGGTAAATCATTATGTATGCCTGTAAATAAAGTCGATGGGTGTTTTTCTGTGTTTCTTGTGTATGTGTGTGTTGGGACCTCGTTTTTGAGTATGTTAGGGAATTCCAAATGCTGATGTCTATGCCGGGGACCCAGTGTGAGTGCTGTGTTGTGAGCGTGATAGTGTATGTGTGTGTGTGTGTGTGTTTGCGGGAAACCATTTTGTATGCCTGTAAGAAAAAGTCGATGGGTGTTTCTGTGTGTTTCTTGTGTATGTGTGTCTCGGGACAACGTTTTTGGGTATGTCAGGGCAGTTCCAAGTGGTGATGGCTCTGCAAGGAACAGTGTGAGTGCTGTGTTGTGAGTGTGACAGTGTGTGTGTGTTTGTTTGGGGGAACCCCACTGTGTCTGCCTGTAAGGAAATGTCGATGGGTGTTTGTGTGTGTTTCTTGTGTATCTGTGTTTCAGGAGCACGCATGTGAGTGTGTCAGGGCAGTTCCAAGTGTTCATGGCTCTGCTGGAGATCCAGTGTGAGTGCTGTGTTGTGAGGATGATATTGTGTGTGTGTGTGTGTGTGTGTGTGTGTGTTGCGGGAAACCATTTGTATGCCTGTAAGAAAAAGTCGATGGGTGTTTGTGTGTGTTTCTTCTGTATGTGTGTTTCGGGACCACGTTTGTGAATATGTTAGGTCAGTTCCAAGTGTTGATGGCTCTGCTGGAGACCCAGTGTGAGTGCTGTGTTGTGAGTGTGACATTGTGTGTGTGTGTGTCTGTGTGTGTTTCGAAACCCCACTGTGTATGCCTTTACGAAAAAGTCGATGGGTGTTTGGTTGTGTTTCTTGCGTATGTGTGTGTCGGGACCACGTTTTTGAGTATGTTAGGGCAGTTCGAAGTGTTGATGGTTATGCCGGAGACACAATGTGAGTGCTGTGTTGTGAGTGTGACAGTTTGTGTGTGTGTGTCTGTGTGTGTGTTTCAGGGAAACCATTGTGTATGACTTTAAGAAAATGTCGATGGGTGTTGTGTGTTACTTGTATATGTGTGTGTCGGGCCACGTTTGAGAGTATGTTAGGGCAGTTTCAAGTGTTGAGGCTTCTGCGGGAGACCCAGTGTGAGTGCTGTGTTGTGTCATAGTGTGTGTGTGTGTCTGTGTGTGTTTCGAAACCCCACTGTGTATGCCTTTACGAAAAAGTCGATGGGTGTTTGGCTGTGTTTCTTGCGTATGTGTATGTCGGGACCACGTTTTTGAGTATGTTAGGGCAGTTCGAAGTGTTGATGGTTATGCCGGAGACCCAATGTGAGTGCTGTGTTGTGAGTGTCATAGTGTGTGTGTGTGTCTGCGTGTGTGTTTTTCGGATAACCACTGTGTCTGCCTGTAAGAAGAGTCGATGGGTGTTTGTGTGTGTTTCTGTGTATGTGTGTGTCGGGACCACGTTTGTGTGTATATAAGGTGAGTTCTAAGTCATTCTGAGAGTTGTGTTGTGAGTGTGATAGTTTACGTGTGTGTTTATGTGTTTGTGGTGAATCATTATGTATGCCTGTAAATAAAGTCGATGGGTGTTTTTGTGTGTTTCTTGTGTATGTGTGTGTTGGGACCTCGTTTTTGAGTATGTTAGGGAATTCCAAATGCTGATGCCTATGCCGGGGACCCAGTGTGAGTGCTGTGTTGTGAGTGTGACAGTGTGTGTGTGTGTTTGGGGGAACCCCACTGTGTCTGCCTGTAAGGAAATGTCGATGGGTGTTTGTGTGTGTTTCTTGTGTATCTGTGTTTCGGGAGCACGTATGTGAGTGTGTCAGGGCATTTCCAAGTGTTCATGGCTCTGCTGGAGATCCAGTGTGAGTGCTGTGTTGTGAGGGTGACATTGTGTGTGGGTGTGTGTTGCGGGAAACCATTTGTATGCCTGTAAGAAAAAGTCGATGGGTGTTTGTGTGTGTTTCTTCTGTATGTGTGTTTCGGGACCACGTTTGTGAATATGTTAGGTCAGTTCCAAGTGTTGATGGCTCTGCTGGAGACCCAGTGTGAGTGCTGTGTTATGAGTGTGACATTGTGTGTGTGTGTGTCTGTGTGTGTTTCGAAACCCCACTGTGTATGCCTTTACGAAAAAGTCGATGGGTGTTTGGTTGTGTTTCTTGCCTATGTGTGTGCCGGGACCACGTTTTTGAGTATGTTAGGGCAGTTCGAAGTGTTGATGGTTATGCCGGAGACCCAATGTGAGTGCTGTATTGTGAGTGTGACAGTTTGTGTGTGTGTGTGTCTGTGTGTGTGTTTGCGGGAAACCATTTTGTATGCCTGTAAGAAAAAGTCGATGGGTGTTTCTGTGTGTTTCTTGTGTATGTGTGTCTCGGGACAACGTTTTTGGGTATGTCAGGGCAGTTCCAAGTGGTGATGGCTCTGCAAGGAACGGTGTGAATGCTGTGTTGTGAGTTTGACAGTGTGTGTGTGTGTGTTTGGCGGAACCCCACTGTGTCTGACTCTAAGAAAATGTCAATGGGTGTTTGTGTGTGTTTCTTGTGTATGTGTGTTTGGGACCACGTATGTGAGTGTGTCAGGGCAGTTCCAAGTGTTCATGGCTCTGCTAGAGATCCAGTGTGAGTGCTGTGTTGTGAGGGTGACATTGTGTGTGTGTGTGTGTGTGTGTTGCGGGAAACCATTTGTATGCCTGTAGGAAAAAGTTGATGGGTGTTTGTGTGTGTTTCTTTTGTATGTGTGTGTCGGGACCACGTTTGTGTGTATATAAGGGTAGTTCCAAGTCATTCTGAGAGTTGTGTTGTGAGTGTGATAGTTTATGTGTGTGTTTATGTGTTTGTGGTAAACACTTATGAAGGCCTGTAAATAAAGTCGATGGGTGTTTTTGTGTGTTTCTTGTGTATGTGTGTGTTGGGACCTCGTTTTTTAGTATATTAGGGAATTCCAAATGTTGATGTCTATGCCGGGGACCCAGTGTGAGTGCTGTGTTGTGAGTGTGATAGTGTGTGTGTGTGTTTGTGTGTGTGTTTGCGGGAAACCATTTTGTATGCCTGTAAGAAAAATTCGATGGGTGTTTCTGTGTGTTTCTTGTGTATGTGTGTCTCGGGAAAACGTATTTGGGTATGTCAGGGCAGTTCCAAGTGGTGATGGCTCTGCAAGGAACAGTGTGAGTGCTGTGTTGTGAGTGTGACAGTGTGTGTGTGTGTGTTTGGGGGAACCCCCTGTGTCTTCCTGTAAGGAAATGTCGATTAGTGTTTGTGTGTGTTTCTTGTGTATCTGTGTTTCGGGAGCATGTATGTGAGTGTGTCAGGGCAGTTCCAAGTGTTCATGGCTCTGCTGGAGATCCAGTGTGAGTGCTGTGTTGTGAGGGTGACATTGTGTGTGTGTGTGTGTGTGTGTGTGTTGCGGGAAACCATTTGTATGCATGTAAGAAAAAGTCGATGGGTGTTTGTGTGTGTTTCTTCTGTATGTGTGTTTCGGGACCACGTTTGTGAACATGTTAGGGCAGTTCGAAGTGTTGATGGTTATGCCGGAGACCCAATGTGAGTGCTGTGTTGTGAGTGTGACAGTTTGTGTGTGTGTGTCTGTGTGTGTGTTTCAGGGAAACCATTGTGTATGACTGTAAGAAAAAGTCGATGGGTGTTTGTGTGTTACTTGTATTTGTGTGTGTCGGGCCACGTTTGAGAGTATGTTAGGGCAGTTTCAAGTGTTGAGGGTTCTGCGGGAGACCCAGTGTGAGTGCTGTGTTGTGAGTGTGACATTGTGTGTGTGTGTGTGTCTGTGTGTGTTTCGAAACCCCACTGCGTATGCCTTTACGAAAAAGTCGATGGGTGTTTGGCTGTGTTTCTTGCGTATGTGTGTGTCGGGACCACGTTTTTGAGTATGTTAGGGCAGTTCGAAGTGTTGATGGTTATGCCGGAGACCCAATGTGAGTGCTGTGTTGTGAGTGTCATAGTGTGTGTGTGTGTCTGCGTGTGTGTTTTTCGGAAAACCACTGTGTCTGCCTGTAAGAAGAGTCGATGGGTGTTTGTGTGTGTTTCTGTGTATGTGTGTGTCAGGACCACGTTTGTGTGTAAATAAGGGTAGTTCTAAGTCATTCTGAGAGTTGTGTTGTGAGTGTGATAGTTTACGTGTGTGTTTATGTGTTTTTGGTAAATCATTATGTATGCCTGTAAATAAAGTCGATGGGTGTTTTTGTGTGTTTCTTGTGTATGTGCGTGTTGGGACCTCGTTTTTGAGTATGTTAGGGAATTCCAACTGCTGATGTCTATGCCGGGGACCCAGTGTGACTGCTGTGTTGTGAGTGTGATAGTGTGTGTGTGTGTGTGTTTGAGGGAAACCATTTTGTATGCCTGTAAGAAAAAAATCGATGGGTGTTTCTGTGTGTTTCTTGTGTATGTGTGTCTCGGGACAACGTTTTTGGGTATGTCAGGGTAGTTCCAAGTGGTGATGGCTCTGCAAGGAACAGTGTGAGTGCTGTGTTGTGAGTGTGACAGTGTGTGTGTGTGTGTTTGGGGGAACCCCACTGTGTCTGCCTGTAAGGAAATGTCGATGGGTGTTTGTGTGTGTTTCTTGTGTATCTGTGTTTTGGGAGCACGTATGTGAGTGTGTCAGGGCAGTTCCATGTGTTCATGGCTCTGCTGGAGATCTAGTGTGAGTGCTGTGTTGTGAGGGTGACATTGTGTGTGTGTGTGTGTGTGTGTGTGTTGCAGGAAACCATTTGTATGCCTGTAAGAAAAAGTCGATGGGTGTTTGTGTGTGTTTATTCTGTTTGTGTGTTTCGGGACCACGTTTGTGAATATGTTAGGTCAGTTCCAAGTGTTGATGGCTCTGCTGGAGACCCAGTGTGAGTGCTGTGTTGTGAGTGTGACAGTGTGTGTGTGTGTGTGTCTGTGTGTGTTTCGAAACCCCACTGTGTATGCCTTTACGAAAAAGTCGATGGGTGTTTGGCTGTGTTTCTTGCGTATGTGTGTGTCGGGACCACGTTTTTGAGTATGTTAGGGCAGTTCGAAGTGTTGATGGTTATGCCGGAGACCCAATGTGAGTGCTGTGTTGTGAGTGTCATCGTGTGTGTGTGTGTCTGCGTGTGTGTTTTTCGGAAAACCACTGTGTCTGCCTGTAAGAAGAGTCGATGGGTGTTTGTGTGTGTTTCTGTGTATGTGTGTGTCAGGACCACGTTTGTGTGTAAATAAGGGTAGTTCTAAGTCATTCTGAGAGTTGTGTTGTGAGTGTGATAGTTTACTTGTGTGTTTATGTGTTTGTGGTAAATCATTATGTATGCCTGTAAATAAAGTCGATGGGGGTTTTTGTGTGTTTCTTGTGTATGTGCGTGTTGGGACCTCGTTTTTGAGTATGTTAGGGAATTCCAACTGCTGATGTCTATGCCGGGGACCCAGTGTGACTGCTGTGTTGTGAGTGTGATAGTGTGTGTGTGTGTGTGTGTTTGAGGGAAACCATTTTGTATGCCTGTAAGAAAAAAATCGATGGGTGTTTCTGTGTGTTTCTTGTGTATGTGTGTCTCGGGACAACGTTTTTGGGTATGTCAGGGTAGTTCCAAGTAGTGATGGCTCTGCAAGGAACAGTGTGAGTGCTGTGTTGTGAGTGTGACAGTGTGTGTGTGTGTGTTTGGGGGAACCCCACTGTGTCTGCCTGTAAGGAAATGTCGATGGGTGTTTGTGTGTGTTTCTTGTGTATCTGTGTTTCGGGAGCACGTATGTGAGTGTGTCAGGGCAGTTCCATGTGTTCATGGCTCTGCTGGAGATCCAGTGTGAGTGCTGTGTTGTGAGGGTGACATTGTGTGTGTGTGTGTGTGTGTGTGTGTTGCAGGAAACCATTTGTATGCCTGTAAGAAAAAGTCGATGGGTGTTTGTGTGTGTTTCTTCTGTATGTGTGTTTCGGGACCACGTTTGTGAATATGTTAGGTCAGTTCCAAGTGTTGATGGCTCTGCTGGAGACCCAGTGTGAGTGCTGTGTTGTGAGTGTGACATTGTGTGTGTGTGTGTGTCTGTGTGTGTTTCGAAACCCCACTGTGTATGCCTTTACGAAAAAGTCGATGGGTGTTTGGCTGTGTTTCTTGCGTATGTGTGTGTCGGGACCACGTTTTTGAGTATGTTAGGGCAGTTCGAAGTGTTGATGGTTATGCCGGAGACCCAATGTGAGTGCTGTGTTGTGAGTGTCATAGTGTGTGTGTGTGTCTGCGTGTGTGTTTTTCGGAAAACCACTGTGTCTGCCTGTAAGAAGAGTCGATGGGTGTTTGTGTGTGTTTCTGTGTATGTGTGTGTCAGGACCACGTTTGTGTGTAAATAAGGGTAATTCTAAGTCATTCTGAGAGTTGTGTTGTGAGTGTGATAGTTTACTTGTGTGTTTATGTGTTTTTGGTAAATCATTATGTATGCCTGTAAATAAAGTCGATGGGTGTTTTTGTGTGTTTCTTGTGTATGTGCGTGTTGGGACCTCGTTTTTGAGTATGTTAGGGAATTCCAACTGCTGATGTCTATGCCGGGGACCCAGTGTGACTGCTGTGTTGTGAGTGTGATAGTGTGTGTGTGTGTGTGTTTGAGGGAAACCATTTTGTATGCCTGTAAGAAAAAAATCGATGGGTGTTTCTGTGTGTTTCTTGTGTATGTGTGTCTCGGGACAACGTTTTTGGGTATGTCAGGGTAGTTCCAAGTGGTGATGGCTCTGCAAGGAACAGTGTGAGTGCTGTGTTGTGAGTGTGACAGTGTGTGTGTGTGTGTTTGGGGGAACCCCACTGTGTCTGCCTGTAAGGAAATGTCGATGGGTGTTTGTGTGTGTTTCTTGTGTATCTGTGTTTTGGGAGCACGTATGTGAGTGTGTCAGGGCAGTTCCATGTGTTCATGGCTCTGCTGGAGATCTAGTGTGAGTGCTGTGTTGTGAGGGTGACATTGTGTGTGTGTGTGTGTGTGTGTGTGTTGCAGGAAACCATTTGTATGCCTGTAAGAAAAAGTCGATGGGTGTTTGTGTGTGTTTATTCTGTTTGTGTGTTTCGGGACCACGTTTGTGAATATGTTAGGTCAGTTCCAAGTGTTGATGGCTCTGCTGGAGACCCAGTGTGAGTGCTGTGTTGTGAGTGTGACAGTGTGTGTGTGTGTGTGTCTGTGTGTGTTTCGAAACCCCACTGTGTATGCCTTTACGAAAAAGTCGATGGGTGTTTGGCTGTGTTTCTTGCGTATGTGTGTGTCGGGACCACGTTTTTGAGTATGTTAGGGCAGTTCGAAGTGTTGATGGTTATGCCGGAGACCCAATGTGAGTGCTGTGTTGTGAGTGTCATCGTGTGTGTGTGTGTCTGCGTGTGTGTTTTTCGGAAAACCACTGTGTCTGCCTGTAAGAAGAGTCGATGGGTGTTTGTGTGTGTTTCTGTGTATGTGTGTGTCAGGACCACGTTTGTGTGTAAATAAGGGTAGTTCTAAGTCATTCTGAGAGTTGTGTTGTGAGTGTGATAGTTTACTTGTGTGTTTATGTGTTTGTGGTAAATCATTATGTATGCCTGTAAATAAAGTCGATGGGGGTTTTTGTGTGTTTCTTGTGTATGTGCGTGTTGGGACCTCGTTTTTGAGTATGTTAGGGAATTCCAACTGCTGATGTCTATGCCGGGGACCCAGTGTGACTGCTGTGTTGTGAGTGTGATAGTGTGTGTGTGTGTGTGTGTTTGAGGGAAACCATTTTGTATGCCTGTAAGAAAAAAATCGATGGGTGTTTCTGTGTGTTTCTTGTGTATGTGTGTCTCGGGACAACGTTTTTGGGTATGTCAGGGTAGTTCCAAGTAGTGATGGCTCTGCAAGGAACAGTGTGAGTGCTGTGTTGTGAGTGTGACAGTGTGTGTGTGTGTGTTTGGGGGAACCCCACTGTGTCTGCCTGTAAGGAAATGTCGATGGGTGTTTGTGTGTGTTTCTTGTGTATCTGTGTTTCGGGAGCACGTATGTGAGTGTGTCAGGGCAGTTCCATGTGTTCATGGCTCTGCTGGAGATCCAGTGTGAGTGCTGTGTTGTGAGGGTGACATTGTGTGTGTGTGTGTGTGTGTGTGTGTTGCAGGAAACCATTTGTATGCCTGTAAGAAAAAGTCGATGGGTGTTTGTGTGTGTTTCTTCTGTATGTGTGTTTCGGGACCACGTTTGTGAATATGTTAGGTCAGTTCCAAGTGTTGATGGCTCTGCTGGAGACCCAGTGTGAGTGCTGTGTTGTGAGTGTGACATTGTGTGTGTGTGTGTGTCTGTGTGTGTTTCGAAACCCCACTGTGTATGCCTTTACGAAAAAGTCGATGGGTGTTTGGCTGTGTTTCTTGCGTATGTGTGTGTCGGGACCACGTTTTTGAGTATGTTAGGGCAGTTCGAAGTGTTGATGGTTATGCCGGAGACCCAATGTGAGTGCTGTGTTGTGAGTGTCATAGTGTGTGTGTGTGTCTGCGTGTGTGTTTTTCGGAAAACCACTGTGTCTGCCTGTAAGAAGAGTCGATGGGTGTTTGTGTGTGTTTCTGTGTATGTGTGTGTCAGGACCACGTTTGTGTGTAAATAAGGGTAATTCTAAGTCATTCTGAGAGTTGTGTTGTGAGTGTGATAGTTTACTTGTGTGTTTATGTGTTTTTGGTAAATCATTATGTATGCCTGTAAATAAAGTCGATGGGTGTTTTTGTGTGTTTCTTGTGTATGTGCGTGTTGGGACCTCGTTTTTGAGTATGTTAGGGAATTCCAACTGCTGATGTCTATGCCGGGGACCCAGTGTGACTGCTGTGTTGTGAGTGTGATAGTGTGTGTGTGTGTGTGTTTGAGGGAAACCATTTTGTATGCCTGTAAGAAAAAAATCGATGGGTGTTTCTGTGTGTTTCTTGTGTATGTGTGTCTCGGGACAACGTTTTTGGGTATGTCAGGGTAGTTCCAAGTGGTGATGGCTCTGCAAGGAACAGTGTGAGTGCTGTGTTGTGAGTGTGACAGTGTGTGTGTGTGTGTTTGGGGGAACCCCACTGTGTCTGCCTGTAAGGAAATGTCGATGGGTGTTTGTGTGTGTTTCTTGTGTATCTGTGTTTTGGGAGCACGTATGTGAGTGTGTCAGGGCAGTTCCATGTGTTCATGGCTCTGCTGGAGATCTAGTGTGAGTGCTGTGTTGTGAGGGTGACATTGTGTGTGTGTGTGTGTGTGTGTGTGTTGCAGGAAACCATTTGTATGCCTGTAAGAAAAAGTCGATGGGTGTTTGTGTGTGTTTCTTCTGTTTGTGTGTTTCGGGACCACGTTTGTGAATATGTTAGGTCAGTTCCAAGTGTTGATGGCTCTGCTGGAGACCCAGTGTGAGTGCTGTGTTGTGAGTGTGACAGTGTGTGTGTGTGTGTGTCTGTGTGTGTTTCGAAACCCCACTGTGTATGCCTTTACGAAAAAGTCGATGGGTGTTTGGCTGTGTTTCTTGCGTATGTGTGTGTCGGGACCACGTTTTTGAGTATGTTAGGGCAGTTCGAAGTGTTGATGGTTATGCCGGAGACCCAATGTGAGTGCTGTGTTGTGAGTGTCATCGTGTGTGTGTGTGTCTGCGTGTGTGTTTTTCGGAAAACCACTGTGTCTGCCTGTAAGAAGAGTCGATGGGTGTTTGTGTGTGTTTCTGTGTATGTGTGTGTCAGGACCACGTTTGTGTGTAAATAAGGGTAGTTCTAAGTCATTCTGAGAGTTGTGTTGTGAGTGTGATAGTTTACTTGTGTGTTTATGTGTTTGTGGTAAATCATTATGTATGCCTGTAAATAAAGTCGATGGGGGTTTTTGTGTGTTTCTTGTGTATGTGCGTGTTGGGACCTCGTTTTTGAGTATGTTAGGGAATTCCAACTGCTGATGTCTATGCCGGGGACCCAGTGTGACTGCTGTGTTGTGAGTGTGATAGTGTGTGTGTGTGTGTGTGTTTGAGGGAAACCATTTTGTATGCCTGTAAGAAAAAAATCGATGGGTGTTTCTGTGTGTTTCTTGTGTATGTGTGTCTCGGGACAACGTTTTTGGGTATGTCAGGGTAGTTCCAAGTAGTGATGGCTCTGCAAGGAACAGTGTGAGTGCTGTGTTGTGAGTGTGACAGTGTGTGTGTGTGTGTTTGGGGGAACCCCACTGTGTCTGCCTGTAAGGAAATGTCGATGGGTGTTTGTGTGTGTTTCTTGTGTATCTGTGTTTCGGGAGCACGTATGTGAGTGTGTCAGGGCAGTTCCATGTGTTCATGGCTCTGCTGGAGATCCAGTGTGAGTGCTGTGTTGTGAGGGTGACATTGTGTGTGTGTGTGTGTGTGTGTGTGTTGCAGGAAACCATTTGTATGCCTGTAAGAAAAAGTCGATGGGTGTTTGTGTGTGTTTCTTCTGTATGTGTGTTTCGGGACCACGTTTGTGAATATGTTAGGTCAGTTCCAAGTGTTGATGGCTCTGCTGGAGACCCAGTGTGAGTGCTGTGTTGTGAGTGTGACATTGTGTGTGTGTGTGTGTCTGTGTGTGTTTCGAAACCCCACTGTGTATGCCTTTACGAAAAAGTCGATGGGTGTTTGGCTGTGTTTCTTGCGTATGTGTGTGTCGGGACCACGTTTTTGAGTATGTTAGGGCAGTTCGAAGTGTTGATGGTTATGCCGGAGACCCAATGTGAGTGCTGTGTTGTGAGTGTCATAGTGTGTGTGTGTGTCTGCGTGTGTGTTTTTCGGAAAACCACTGTGTCTGCCTGTAAGAAGAGTCGATGGGTGTTTGTGTGTGTTTCTGTGTATGTGTGTGTCAGGACCACGTTTGTGTGTAAATAAGGGTAATTCTAAGTCATTCTGAGAGTTGTGTTGTGAGTGTGATAGTTTACTTGTGTGTTTATGTGTTTTTGGTAAATCATTATGTATGCCTGTAAATAAAGTCGATGGGTGTTTTTGTGTGTTTCTTGTGTATGTGCGTGTTGGGACCTCGTTTTTGAGTATGTTAGGGAATTCCAACTGCTGATGTCTATGCCGGGGACCCAGTGTGACTGCTGTGTTGTGAGTGTGATAGTGTGTGTGTGTGTGTGTTTGAGGGAAACCATTTTGTATGCCTGTAAGAAAAAAATCGATGGGTGTTTCTGTGTGTTTCTTGTGTATGTGTGTCTCGGGACAACGTTTTTGGGTATGTCAGGGTAGTTCCAAGTGGTGATGGCTCTGCAAGGAACAGTGTGAGTGCTGTGTTGTGAGTGTGACAGTGTGTGTGTGTGTGTTTGGGGGAACCCCACTGTGTCTGCCTGTAAGGAAATGTCGATGGGTGTTTGTGTGTGTTTCTTGTGTATCTGTGTTTTGGGAGCACGTATGTGAGTGTGTCAGGGCAGTTCCATGTGTTCATGGCTCTGCTGGAGATCTAGTGTGAGTGCTGTGTTGTGAGGGTGACATTGTGTGTGTGTGTGTGTGTGTGTGTGTGTTGCAGGAAACCATTTGTATGCCTGTAAGAAAAAGTCGATGGGTGTTTGTGTGTGTTTCTTCTGTTTGTGTGTTTCGGGACCACGTTTGTGAATATGTTAGGTCAGTTCCAAGTGTTGATGGCTCTGCTGGAGACCCAGTGTGAGTGCTGTGTTGTGAGTGTGACAGTGTGTGTGTGTGTGTGTCTGTGTGTGTTTCGAAACCCCACTGTGTATGCCTTTACGAAAAAGTCGATGGGTGTTTGGCTGTGTTTCTTGCGTATGTGTGTGTCGGGACCACGTTTTTGAGTATGTTAGGGCAGTTCGAAGTGTTGATGGTTATGCCGGAGACCCAATGTGAGTGCTGTGTTGTGAGTGTCATCGTGTGTGTGTGTGTCTGCGTGTGTGTTTTTCGGAAAACCACTGTGTCTGCCTGTAAGAAGAGTCGATGGGTGTTTGTGTGTGTTTCTGTGTATGTGTGTGTCAGGACCACGTTTGTGTGTAAATAAGGGTAGTTCTAAGTCATTCTGAGAGTTGTGTTGTGAGTGTGATAGTTTACTTGTGTGTTTATGTGTTTGTGGTAAATCATTATGTATGCCTGTAAATAAAGTCGATGGGGGTTTTTGTGTGTTTCTTGTGTATGTGCGTGTTGGGACCTCGTTTTTGAGTATGTTAGGGAATTCCAACTGCTGATGTCTATGCCGGGGACCCAGTGTGACTGCTGTGTTGTGAGTGTGATAGTGTGTGTGTGTGTGTGTGTTTGAGGGAAACCATTTTGTATGCCTGTAAGAAAAAAATCGATGGGTGTTTCTGTGTGTTTCTTGTGTATGTGTGTCTCGGGACAACGTTTTTGGGTATGTCAGGGTAGTTCCAAGTAGTGATGGCTCTGCAAGGAACAGTGTGAGTGCTGTGTTGTGAGTGTGACAGTGTGTGTGTGTGTGTTTGGGGGAACCCCACTGTGTCTGCCTGTAAGGAAATGTCGATGGGTGTTTGTGTGTGTTTCTTGTGTATCTGTGTTTCGGGAGCACGTATGTGAGTGTGTCAGGGCAGTTCCATGTGTTCATGGCTCTGCTGGAGATCCAGTGTGAGTGCTGTGTTGTGAGGGTGACATTGTGTGTGTGTGTGTGTGTGTGTGTGTTGCAGGAAACCATTTGTATGCCTGTAAGAAAAAGTCGATGGGTGTTTGTGTGTGTTTCTTCTGTATGTGTGTTTCGGGACCACGTTTGTGAATATGTTAGGTCAGTTCCAAGTGTTGATGGCTCTGCTGGAGACCCAGTGTGAGTGCTGTGTTGTGAGTGTGACATTGTGTGTGTGTGTGTGTCTGTGTGTGTTTCGAAACCCCACTGTGTATGCCTTTACGAAAAAGTCGATGGGTGTTTGGCTGTGTTTCTTGCGTATGTGTGTGTCGGGACCACGTTTTTGAGTATGTTAGGGCAGTTCGAAGTGTTGATGGTTATGCCGGAGACCCAATGTGAGTGCTGTGTTGTGAGTGTCATAGTGTGTGTGTGTGTCTGCGTGTGTGTTTTTCGGAAAACCACTGTGTCTGCCTGTAAGAAGAGTCGATGGGTGTTTGTGTGTGTTTCTGTGTATGTGTGTGTCAGGACCACGTTTGTGTGTAAATAAGGGTAATTCTAAGTCATTCTGAGAGTTGTGTTGTGAGTGTGATAGTTTACTTGTGTGTTTATGTGTTTTTGGTAAATCATTATGTATGCCTGTAAATAAAGTCGATGGGTGTTTTTGTGTGTTTCTTGTGTATGTGCGTGTTGGGACCTCGTTTTTGAGTATGTTAGGGAATTCCAACTGCTGATGTCTATGCCGGGGACCCAGTGTGACTGCTGTGTTGTGAGTGTGATAGTGTGTGTGTGTGTGTGTTTGAGGGAAACCATTTTGTATGCCTGTAAGAAAAAAATCGATGGGTGTTTCTGTGTGTTTCTTGTGTATGTGTGTCTCGGGACAACGTTTTTGGGTATGTCAGGGTAGTTCCAAGTGGTGATGGCTCTGCAAGGAACAGTGTGAGTGCTGTGTTGTGAGTGTGACAGTGTGTGTGTGTGTGTTTGGGGGAACCCCACTGTGTCTGCCTGTAAGGAAATGTCGATGGGTGTTTGTGTGTGTTTCTTGTGTATCTGTGTTTTGGGAGCACGTATGTGAGTGTGTCAGGGCAGTTCCATGTGTTCATGGCTCTGCTGGAGATCTAGTGTGAGTGCTGTGTTGTGAGGGTGACATTGTGTGTGTGTGTGTGTGTGTGTGTGTTGCAGGAAACCATTTGTATGCCTGTAAGAAAAAGTCGATGGGTGTTTGTGTGTGTTTCTTCTGTTTGTGTGTTTCGGGACCACGTTTGTGAATATGTTAGGTCAGTTCCAAGTGTTGATGGCTCTGCTGGAGACCCAGTGTGAGTGCTGTGTTGTGAGTGTGACAGTGTGTGTGTGTGTGTGTCTGTGTGTGTTTCGAAACCCCACTGTGTATGCCTTTACGAAAAAGTCGATGGGTGTTTGGCTGTGTTTCTTGCGTATGTGTGTGTCGGGACCACGTTTTTGAGTATGTTAGGGCAGTTCGAAGTGTTGATGGTTATGCCGGAGACCCAATGTGAGTGCTGTGTTGTGAGTGTCATCGTGTGTGTGTGTGTCTGCGTGTGTGTTTTTCGGAAAACCACTGTGTCTGCCTGTAAGAAGAGTCGATGGGTGTTTGTGTGTGTTTCTGTGTATGTGTGTGTCAGGACCACGTTTGTGTGTAAATAAGGGTAGTTCTAAGTCATTCTGAGAGTTGTGTTGTGAGTGTGATAGTTTACTTGTGTGTTTATGTGTTTGTGGTAAATCATTATGTATGCCTGTAAATAAAGTCGATGGGGGTTTTTGTGTGTTTCTTGTGTATGTGCGTGTTGGGACCTCGTTTTTGAGTATGTTAGGGAATTCCAACTGCTGATGTCTATGCCGGGGACCCAGTGTGACTGCTGTGTTGTGAGTGTGATAGTGTGTGTGTGTGTGTGTGTTTGAGGGAAACCATTTTGTATGCCTGTAAGAAAAAAATCGATGGGTGTTTCTGTGTGTTTCTTGTGTATGTGTGTCTCGGGACAACGTTTTTGGGTATGTCAGGGTAGTTCCAAGTAGTGATGGCTCTGCAAGGAACAGTGTGAGTGCTGTGTTGTGAGTGTGACAGTGTGTGTGTGTGTGTTTGGGGGAACCCCACTGTGTCTGCCTGTAAGGAAATGTCGATGGGTGTTTGTGTGTGTTTCTTGTGTATCTGTGTTTCGGGAGCACGTATGTGAGTGTGTCAGGGCAGTTCCATGTGTTCATGGCTCTGCTGGAGATCCAGTGTGAGTGCTGTGTTGTGAGGGTGACATTGTGTGTGTGTGTGTGTGTGTGTGTGTGTTGCAGGAAACCATTTGTATGCCTGTAAGAAAAAGTCGATGGGTGTTTGTGTGTGTTTCTTCTGTATGTGTGTTTCGGGACCACGTTTGTGAATATGTTAGGTCAGTTCCAAGTGTTGATGGCTCTGCTGGAGACCCAGTGTGAGTGCTGTGTTGTGAGTGTGACATTGTGTGTGTGTGTGTGTCTGTGTGTGTTTCGAAACCCCACTGTGTATGCCTTTACGAAAAAGTCGATGGGTGTTTGGCTGTGTTTCTTGCGTATGTGTGTGTCGGGACCACGTTTTTGAGTATGTTAGGGCAGTTCGAAGTGTTGATGGTTATGCCGGAGACCCAATGTGAGTGCTGTGTTGTGAGTGTCATCGTGTGTGTGTGTGTCTGCGTGTGTGTTTTTCGGAAAACCACTGTGTCTGCCTGTAAGAAGAGTCGATGGGTGTTTGTGTGTGTTTCTGTGTATGTGTGTGTCAGGACCACGTTTGTGTGTAAATAAGGGTAGTTCTAAGTCATTCTGAGAGTTGTGTTGTGAGTGTGATAGTTTACTTGTGTGTTTATGTGTTTTTGGTAAATCATTATGTATGCCTGTAAATAAAGTCGATGGGTGTTTTTGTGTGTTTCTTGTGTATGTGCGTGTTGGGACCTCGTTTTTGAGTATGTTAGGGAATTCCAACTGCTGATGTCTATGCTGGGGACCCAGTGTGACTGCTGTGTTGTGAGTGTGATAGTGTGTGTGTGTGTGTGTTTGAGGGAAACCATTTTGTATGCCTGTAAGAAAAAAATCGATGGGTGTTTCTGTGTGTTTCTTGTGTATGTGTGTCTCGGGACAACGTTTTTGGGTATGTCAGGGTAGTTCCAAGTAGTGATGGCTCTGCAAGGAACAGTGTGAGTGCTGTGTTGTGAGTGTGACAGTGTGTGTGTGTGTGTTTGGGGGAACCCCACTGTGTCTGCCTGTAAGGAAATGTCGATGGGTGTTTGTGTGTGTTTCTTGTGTATCTGTGTTTCGGGAGCACGTATGTGAGTGTGTCAGGGCAGTTCCATGTGTTCATGGCTCTGCTGGAGATCCAGTGTGAGTGCTGTGTTGTGAGGGTGACATTGTGTGTGTGTGTGTGTGTGTGTGTGTTCCAGGAAACCATTTGTATGCCTGTAAGAAAAAGTCGATGGGTGTTTGTGTGTGTTTCTTCTGTATGTGTGTTTCGGGACCACGTTTGTGAATATGTTAGGTCAGTTCCAAGTGTTGATGGCTCTGCTGGAGACCCAGTGTGAGTGCTGTGTTGTGAGTGTGACATTGTGTGTGTGTGTGTGTCTGTGTGTGTTTCGAAACCCCACTGTGTATGCCTTTACGAAAAAGTCGATGGGTGTTTGGCTGTGTTTCTTGCGTATGTGTGTGTCGGGACCACGTTTTTGAGTATGTTAGGGCAGTTCGAAGTGTTGATGGTTATGCCGGAGACCCAATGTGAGTGCTGTGTTGTGAGTGTCATAGTGTGTGTGTGTGTCTGCGTGTGTGTTTTTCGGAAAACCACTGTGTCTGCCTGTAAGAAGAGTCGATGGGTGTTTGTGTGTGTTTCTGTGTATGTGTGTGTCAGGACCACGTTTGTGTGTAAATAAGGGTAGTTCTAAGTCATTCTGAGAGTTGTGTTGTGAGTGTGATAGTTTACTTGTGTGTTTATGTGTTTTTGGTAAATCATTATGTATGCCTGTAAATAAAGTCGATGGGTGTTTTTGTGTGTTTCTTGTGTATGTGCGTGTTGGGACCTCGTTTTTGAGTATGTTAGGGAATTCCAACTGCTGATGTCTATGCCGGGGACCCAGTGTGACTGCTGTGTTGTGAGTGTGATAGTGTGTGTGTGTGTGTGTTTGAGGGAAACCATTTTGTATGCCTGTAAGAAAAAAATCGATGGGTGTTTCTGTGTGTTTCTTGTGTATGTGTGTCTCGGGACAACGTTTTTGGGTATGTCAGGGTAGTTCCAAGTGGTGATGGCTCTGCAAGGAACAGTGTGAGTGCTGTGTTGTGAGTGTGACAGTGTGTGTGTGTGTGTTTGGGGGAACCCCACTGTGTCTGCCTGTAAGGAAATGTCGATGGGTGTTTGTGTGTGTTTCTTGTGTATCTGTGTTTCGGGAGCACGTATGTGAGTGTGTCAGGGCAGTTCCATGTGTTCATGGCTCTGCTGGAGATCCAGTGTGAGTGCTGTGTTGTGAGGGTGACATTGTGTGTGTGTGTGTGTGTGTGTGTGTGTGTTGCAGGAAACCATTTGTATGCCTGTAAGAAAAAGTCGATGGGTGTTTGTGTGTGTTTCTTCTGTATGTGTGTTTCGGGACCACGTTTGTGAATATGTTAGGTCAGTTCCAAGTGTTGATGGCTCTGCTGGAGACCCAGTGTGAGTGCTGTGTTGTGAGTGTGACATTGTGTGTGTGTGTGTGTCTGTGTGTGTTTCGAAACCCCACTGTGTATGCCTTTACGAAAAAGTCGATGGGTGTTTGGCTGTGTTTCTTGCGTATGTGTGTGTCGGGACCACGTTTTTGAGTATGTTAGGGCAGTTCGAAGTGTTGATGGTTATGCCGGAGACCCAATGTGAGTGCTGTGTTGTGAGTGTCATAGTGTGTGTGTGTGTCTGCGTGTGTGTTTTTCGGAAAACCACTGTGTCTGCCTGTAAGAAGAGTCGATGGGTGTTTGTGTGTGTTTCTGTGTATGTGTGTGTCAGGACCACGTTTGTGTGTAAATAAGGGTAGTTCTAAGTCATTCTGAGAGTTGTGTTGTGAGTGTGATAGTTTACTTGTGTGTTTATGTGTTTTTGGTAAATCATTATGTATGCCTGTAAATAAAGTCGATGGGTGTTTTTGTGTGTTTCTTGTGTATGTGCGTGTTGGGACCTCGTTTTTGAGTATGTTAGGGAATTCCAACTGCTGATGTCTATGCCGGGGACCCAGTGTGACTGCTGTGTTGTGAGTGTGATAGTGTGTGTGTGTGTGTGTTTGAGGGAAACCATTTTGTATGCCTGTAAGAAAAAAATCGATGGGTGTTTCTGTGTGTTTCTTGTGTATGTGTGTCTCGGGACAACGTTTTTGGGTGTGTCAGGGTAGTTCCAAGTGGTGATGGCTCTGCAAGGAACAGTGTGAGTGCTGTGTTGTGAGTGTGACAGTGTGTGTGTGTGTGTTTGGGGGAACCCCACTGTGTCTGCCTGTAAGGAAATGTCGATGGGTGTTTGTGTGTGTTTCTTGTGTATCTGTGTTTCGGGAGCACGTATGTGAGTGTGTCAGGGCAGTTCCATGTGTTCATGGCTCTGCTGGAGATCCAGTGTGAGTGCTGTGTTGTGAGGGTGACATTGTGTGTGTGTGTGTGTGTGTGTGTTGCAGGAAACCATTTGTATGCCTGTAAGAAAAAGTCGATGGGTGTTTGTGTGTGTTTCTTCTGTATGTGTGTTTCGGGACCACGTTTGTGAATATGTTAGGTCAGTTCCAAGTGTTGATGGCTCTGCTGGAGACCCAGTGTGAGTGCTGTGTTGTGAGTGTGACATTGTGTGTGTGTGTGTGTCTGTGTGTGTTTCGAAACCCCACTGTGTATGCCTTTACGAAAAAGTCGATGGGTGTTTGGCTGTGTTTCTTGCATATGTGTGTGTCGGGACCACGTTTTTGAGTATGTTAGGGCAGTTCGAAGTGTTGATGGTTATGCCGGAGACCCAATGTGAGTGCTGTGTTGTGAGTGTCATAGTGTGTGTGTGTGTCTGCGTGTGTGTTTTTCGGAAAACCACTGTGTCTGCCTATTAGAAGAGTCGATGGGTGTTTGTGTGTGTTTCTGTGTATGTGTGTGTCAGGACCACGTTTGTGTGTAAATAAGGGTAGTTCTAAGTCATTCTGAGAGTTGTGTTGTGAGTGTGATAGTTTACTTGTGTGTTTATGTGTTTTTGGTAAATCATTATGTATGCCTGTAAAGAAAGTCGATGAGTGTTTTTGTGTGTTTCTTGTGTATGTGCGTGTTGGGACCTCGTTTTTGAGTATGTTAGGGAATTCCAACTGCTGATGTCTATGCTGGGGACCCAGTGTGACTGCTGTGTTGTGAGTGTGATAGTGTGTGTGTGTGTGTGTTTGAGGGAAACCATTTTGTATGCCTGTAAGAAAAAAATCGATGGGTGTTTCTGTGTGTTTCTTGTGTATGTGTGTCTCGGGACAACGTTTTTGGGTATGTCAGGGTAGTTCCAAGTAGTGATGGCTCTGCAAGGAACAGTGTGAGTGCTGTGTTGTGAGTGTGACAGTGTGTGTGTGTGTGTGTTTGGGGGAACCCCA
This sequence comes from Ursus arctos, assembly GCF_023065955.2. Classification (NCBI taxonomy): domain Eukaryota; kingdom Metazoa; phylum Chordata; class Mammalia; order Carnivora; family Ursidae; genus Ursus; species Ursus arctos. Next base: position 19,414,277 of record NC_079874.1, read on the forward strand.
CTGTGTCTGCCTGTAAGGAAATGTCGATGGGTGTTTGTGTGTGTTTCTTGTGTATCTGTGTTTCGGGAGCACGTATGTGAGTGTGTCAGGGCAGTTCCATGTGTTCATGGCTCTGCTGGAGATCCAGTGTGAGTGCTGTGTTGTGAGGGTGACATTGTGTGTGTGTGTGTGTGTGTGTGTGTTGCAGGAAACCATTTGTATGCCTGTAAGAAAAAGTCGATGGGTGTTTGTGTGTGTTTCTTCTGTATGTGTGTTTCGGGACCACGTTTGTGAATATGTTAGGTCAGTTCCAAGTGTTGATGGCTCTGCTGGAGACCCAGTGTGAGTGCTGTGTTGTGAGTGTGACATTGTGTGTGTGTGTGTGTCTGTGTGTGTTTCGAAACCCCACTGTGTATGCCTTTACGAAAAAGTCGATGGGTGTTTGGCTGTGTTTCTTGCATATGTGTGTGTCGGGACCACGTTTTTGAGTATGTTAGGGCAGTTCGAAGTGTTGATGGTTATGCCGGAGACCCAATGTGAGTGCTGTGTTGTGAGTGTCATAGTGTGTGTGTGTGTCTGCGTGTGTGTTTTTCGGAAAACCACTGTGTCTGCCTATTAGAAGAGTCGATGGGTGTTTGTGTGTGTTTCTGTGTATGTGTGTGTCAGGACCACGTTTGTGTGTAAATAAGGGTAGTTCTAAGTCATTCTGAGAGTTGTGTTGTGAGTGTGATAGTTTACTTGTGTGTTTATGTGTTTTTGGTAAATCATTATGTATGCCTGTAAATAAAGTCGATGGGTGTTTTTGTGTGTTTCTTGTGTATGTGCGTGTTGGGACCTCGTTTTTGAGTATGTTAGGGAATTCCAACTGCTGATGTCTATGCCGGGGACCCAGTGTGACTGCTGTGTTGTGAGTGTGATAGTGTGTGTGTGTGTGTGTGTTTGAGGGAAACCATTTTGTATGCCTGTAAGAAAAAAATCGATGGGTGTTTCTGTGTGTTTCTTGTGTATGTGTGTCTCGGGACAACGTTTTTGGGTATGTCAGGGTAGTTCCAAGTGGTGATGGCTCTGCAAGGAACAGTGTGAGTGCTGTGTTGTGAGTGTGACAGTGTGTGTGTGTGTGTTTGGGGGAACCCCACTGTGTCTGCCTGTAAGGAAATGTCGATGGGTGTTTGTGTGTGTTTCTTGTGTATCTGTGTTTTGGGAGCACGTATGTGAGTGTGTCAGGGCAGTTCCATGTGTTCATGGCTCTGCTGGAGATCCAGTGTGAGTGCTGTGTTGTGAGGGTGACATTGTGTGTGTGTGTGTGTGTGTGTGTGTGTGTGTGTGTGTGTTGCAGGAAACCATTTGTATGCCTGTAAGAAAAAGTCGATGGGTGTTTGTGTGTGTTTCTTCTGTATGTGTGTTTCGGGACCACGTTTGTGAATATGTTAGGTCAGTTCCAAGTGTTGATGGCTCTGCTGGAGACCCAGTGTGAGTGCTGTGTTGTGAGTGTGACATTGTGTGTGTGTGTGTGTCTGTGTGTGTTTCGAAACCCCACTGTGTATGCCTTTACGAAAAAGTCGATGGGTGTTTGGCTGTGTTTCTTGCGTATGTGTGTGTCGGGACCACGTTTTTGAGTATGTTAGGGCAGTTCGAAGTGTTGATGGTTATGCCGGAGACCCAATGTGAGTGCTGTGTTGTGAGTGTCATCGTGTGTGTGTGTGTCTGCGTGTGTGTTTTTCGGAAAACCACTGTGTCTGCCTGTAAGAAGAGTCGATGGGTGTTTGTGTGTGTTTCTGTGTATGTGTGTGTCAGGACCACGTTTGTGTGTAAATAAGGGTAGTTCTAAGTCATTCTGAGAGTTGTGTTGTGAGTGTGATAGTTTACTTGTGTGTTTATGTGTTTTTGGTAAATCATTATGTATGCCTGTAAATAAAGTCGATGGGTGTTTTTGTGTGTTTCTTGTGTATGTGCGTGTTGGGACCTCGTTTTTGAGTATGTTAGGGAATTCCAACTGCTGATGTCTATGCCGGGGACCCAGTGTGACTGCTGTGTTGTGAGTGTGATAGTGTGTGTGTGTGTGTTTGAGGGAAACCATTTTGTATGCCTGTAAGAAAAAAATCGATGGGTGTTTCTGTGTGTTTCTTGTGTATGTGTGTCTCGGGACAACGTTTTTGGGTATGTCAGGGTAGTTCCAAGTGGTGATGGCTCTGCAAGGAACAGTGTGAGTGCTGTGTTGTGAGTGTGACAGTGTGTGTGTGTGTGTTTGGGGGAACCCCACTGTGTCTGCCTGTAAGGAAATGTCGATGGGTGTTTGTGTGTGTTTCTTGTGTATCTGTGTTTCGGGAGCACGTATGTGAGTGTGTCAGGGCAGTTCCATGTGTTCATGGCTCTGCTGGAGATCCAGTGTGAGTGCTGTGTTGTGAGGGTGACATTGTGTGTGTGTGTGTGTGTGTGTGTGTGTGTTGCAGGAAACCATTTGTATGCCTGTAAGAAAAAGTCGATGGGTGTTTGTGTGTGTTTCTTCTGTATGTGTGTTTCGGGACCACGTTTGTGAATATGTTAGGTCAGTTCCAAGTGTTGATGGCTCTGCTGGAGACCCAGTGTGAGTGCTGTGTTGTGAGTGTGACATTGTGTGTGTGTGTGTGTCTGTGTGTGTTTCGAAACCCCACTGTGTATGCCTTTACGAAAAAGTCGATGGGTGTTTGGCTGTGTTTCTTGCATATGTGTGTGTCGGGACCACGTTTTTGAGTATGTTAGGGCAGTTCGAAGTGTTGATGGTTATGCCGGAGACCCAATGTGAGTGCTGTGTTGTGAGTGTCATAGTGTGTGTGTGTGTCTGCGTGTGTGTTTTTCGGAAAACCACTGTGTCTGCCTATTAGAAGAGTCGATGGGTGTTTGTGTGTGTTTCTGTGTATGTGTGTGTCAGGACCACGTTTGTGTGTAAATAAGGGTAGTTCTAAGTCATTCTGAGAGTTGTGTTGTGAGTGTGATAGTTTACTTGTGTGTTTATGTGTTTTTGGTAAATCATTATGTATGCCTGTAAATAAAGTCGATGGGTGTTTTTGTGTGTTTCTTGTGTATGTGCGTGTTGGGACCTCGTTTTTGAGTATGTTAGGGAATTCCAACTGCTGATGTCTATGCCGGGGACCCAGTGTGACTGCTGTGTTGTGAGTGTGATAGTGTGTGTGTGTGTGTGTGTTTGAGGGAAACCATTTTGTATGCCTGTAAGAAAAAAATCGATGGGTGTTTCTGTGTGTTTCTTGTGTATGTGTGTCTCGGGACAACGTTTTTGGGTATGTCAGGGTAGTTCCAAGTGGTGATGGCTCTGCAAGGAACAGTGTGAGTGCTGTGTTGTGAGTGTGACAGTGTGTGTGTGTGTGTTTGGGGGAACCCCACTGTGTCTGCCTGTAAGGAAATGTCGATGGGTGTTTGTGTGTGTTTCTTGTGTATCTGTGTTTTGGGAGCACGTATGTGAGTGTGTCAGGGCAGTTCCATGTGTTCATGGCTCTGCTGGAGATCCAGTGTGAGTGCTGTGTTGTGAGGGTGACATTGTGTGTGTGTGTGTGTGTGTGTGTGTGTGTGTGTGTGTGTTGCAGGAAACCATTTGTATGCCTGTAAGAAAAAGTCGATGGGTGTTTGTGTGTGTTTATTCTGTTTGTGTGTTTCGGGACCACGTTTGTGAATATGTTAGGTCAGTTCCAAGTGTTGATGGCTCTGCTGGAGACCCAGTGTGAGTGCTGTGTTGTGAGTGTGACAGTGTGTGTGTGTGTGTGTCTGTGTGTGTTTCGAAACCCCACTGTGTATGCCTTTACGAAAAAGTCGATGGGTGTTTGGCTGTGTTTCTTGCGTATGTGTGTGTCGGGACCACGTTTTTGAGTATGTTAGGGCAGTTCGAAGTGTTGATGGTTATGCCGGAGACCCAATGTGAGTGCTGTGTTGTGAGTGTCATCGTGTGTGTGTGTCTGCGTGTGTGTTTTTCGGAAAACCACTGTGTCTGCCTGTAAGAAGAGTCGATGGGTGTTTGTGTGTGTTTCTGTGTATGTGTGTGTCAGGACCACGTTTGTGTGTAAATAAGGGTAGTTCTAAGTCATTCTGAGAGTTGTGTTGTGAGTGTGATAGTTTATGTGTGTGTTTATGTGTTTGTGGTAAATCATTATGTATGCCTGTAAATAAAGTCGATGGGTGTTTTTGTGTGTTTCTTGTGTATGTGCGTGTTGGGACCTCGTTTTTGAGTATGTTAGGGAATTCCAACTGCTGATGTCTATGCCGGGGACCCAGTGTGACTGCTGTGTTGTGAGTGTGATAGTGTGTGTGTGTGTGTGTTTGAGGGAAACCATTTTGTATGCCTGTAAGAAAAAAATCGATGGGTGTTTCTGTGTGTTTCTTGTGTATGTGTGTCTCGGGACAACGTTTTTGGGTATGTCAGGGTAGTTCCAAGTGGTGATGGCTCTGCAAGGAACAGTGTGAGTGCTGTGTTGTGAGTGTGACAGTGTGTGTGTGTGTGTTTGGGGGAACCCCACTGTGTCTGCCTGTAAGGAAATGTCGATGGGTGTTTGTGTGTGTTTCTTGTGTATCTGTGTTTCGGGAGCACGTATGTGAGTGTGTCAGGGCAGTTCCATGTGTTCATGGCTCTGCTAGAGATCTAGTGTGAGTGCTGTGTTGTGAGGGTGACATTGTGTGTGTGTGTGTGTGTGTGTGTGTGTTGCAGGAAACCATTTGTATGCCTGTAAGAAAAAGTCGATGGGTGTTTGTGTGTGTTTCTTCTGTATGTGTGTTTCGGGACCACGTTTGTGAATATGTTAGGTCAGTTCCAAGTGTTGATGGCTCTGCTGGAGACCCAGTGTGAGTGCTGTGTTGTGAGTGTGACATTGTGTGTGTGTGTGTGTCTGTGTGTGTTTCGAAACCCCACTGTGTATGCCTTTACGAAAAAGTCGATGGGTGTTTGGCTGTGTTTCTTGCGTATGTGTGTGTCGGGACCACGTTTTTGAGTATGTTAGGGCAGTTCGAAGTGTTGATGGTTATGCCGGAGACCCAATGTGAGTGCTGTGTTGTGAGTGTCATCGTGTGTGTGTGTGTCTGCGTGTGTGTTTTTCGGAAAACCACTGTGTCTGCCTGTAAGAAGAGTCGATGGGTGTTTGTGTGTGTTTCTGTGTATGTGTGTGTCAGGACCACGTTTGTGTGTAAATAAGGGTAGTTCTAAGTCATTCTGAGAGTTGTGTTGTGAGTGTGATAGTTTACTTGTGTGTTTATGTGTTTTTGGTAAATCATTATGTATGCCTGTAAATAAAGTCGATGGGTGTTTTTGTGTGTTTCTTGTGTATGTGCGTGTTGGGACCTCGTTTTTGAGTATGTTAGGGAATTCCAACTGCTGATGTCTATGCCGGGGACCCAGTGTGACTGCTGTGTTGTGAGTGTGATAGTGTGTGTGTGTGTGTTTGAGGGAAACCATTTTGTATGCCTGTAAGAAAAAAATCGATGGGTGTTTCTGTGTGTTTCTTGTGTATGTGTGTCTCGGGACAACGTTTTTGGGTATGTCAGGGTAGTTCCAAGTGGTGATGGCTCTGCAAGGAACAGTGTGAGTGCTGTGTTGTGAGTGTGACAGTGTGTGTGTGTGTGTTTGGGGGAACCCCACTGTGTCTGCCTGTAAGGAAATGTCGATGGGTGTTTGTGTGTGTTTCTTGTGTATCTGTGTTTCGGGAGCACGTATGTGAGTGTGTCAGGGCAGTTCCATGTGTTCATGGCTCTGCTGGAGATCCAGTGTGAGTGCTGTGTTGTGAGGGTGACATTGTGTGTGTGTGTGTGTGTGTGTGTGTGTGTTGCAGGAAACCATTTGTATGCCTGTAAGAAAAAGTCGATGGGTGTTTGTGTGTGTTTCTTCTGTATGTGTGTTTCGGGACCACGTTTGTGAATATGTTAGGTCAGTTCCAAGTGTTGATGGCTCTGCTGGAGACCCAGTGTGAGTGCTGTGTTGTGAGTGTGACATTGTGTGTGTGTGTGTGTCTGTGTGTGTTTCGAAACCCCACTGTGTATGCCTTTACGAAAAAGTCGATGGGTGTTTGGCTGTGTTTCTTGCGTATGTGTGTGTCGGGACCACGTTTTTGAGTATGTTAGGGCAGTTCGAAGTGTTGATGGTTATGCCGGAGACCCAATGTGAGTGCTGTGTTGTGAGTGTCATAGTGTGTGTGTGTGTCTGCGTGTGTGTTTTTCGGAAAACCACTGTGTCTGCCTGTAAGAAGAGTCGATGGGTGTTTGTGTGTGTTTCTGTGTATGTGTGTGTCAGGACCACGTTTGTGTGTAAATAAGGGTAGTTCTAAGTCATTCTGAGAGTTGTGTTGTGAGTGTGATAGTTTACTTGTGTGTTTATGTGTTTTTGGTAAATCATTATGTATGCCTGTAAATAAAGTCGATGAGTGTTTTTGTGTGTTTCTTGTGTATGTGCGTGTTGGGACCTCGTTTTTGAGTATGTTAGGGAATTCCAACTGCTGATGTCTATGCTGGGGACCCAGTGTGACTGCTGTGTTGTGAGTGTGATAGTGTGTGTGTGTGTGTGTTTGAGGGAAACCATTTTGTATGCCTGTAAGAAAAAAATCGATGGGTGTTTCTGTGTGTTTCTTGTGTATGTGTGTCTCGGGACAACGTTTTTGGGTATGTCAGGGTAGTTCCAAGTAGTGATGGCTCTGCAAGGAACAGTGTGAGTGCTGTGTTGTGAGTGTGACAGTGTGTGTGTGTGTGTTTGGGGGAACCCCACTGTGTCTGCCTGTAAGGAAATGTCGATGGGTGTTTGTGTGTGTTTCTTGTGTATCTGTGTTTCGGGAGCACGTATGTGAGTGTGTCAGGGCAATTCCATGTGTTCATGGCTCTGCTGGAGATCCAGTGTGAGTGCTGTGTTGTGAGGGTGACATTGTGTGTGTGTGTGTGTGTGTGTGTTGCAGGAAACCATTTGTATGCCTGTAAGAAAAAGTCGATGGGTGTTTGTGTGTGTTTATTCTGTATGTGTGTTTCGGGACCACGTTTGTGAATATGTTAGGTCAGTTCCAAGTGTTGATGGCTCTGCTGGAGACCCAGTGTGAGTGCTGTGTTGTGAGTGTGACATTGTGTGTGTGTGTGTGTCTGTGTGTGTTTCGAAACCCCACTGTGTATGCCTTTACGAAAAAGTCGATGGGTGTTTGGCTGTGTTTCTTGCGTATGTGTGTGTCGGGACCACGTTTTTGAGTATGTTAGGGCAGTTCGAAGTGTTGATGGTTATGCCGGAGACCCAATGTGAGTGCTGTGTTGTGAGTGTCATAGTGTGTGTGTGTGTCTGCGTGTGTGTTTTTCGGAAAACCACTGTGTCTGCCTGTAAGAAGAGTCGATGGGTGTTTGTGTGTGTTTCTGTGTATGTGTGTGTCAGGACCACGTTTGTGTGTAAATAAGGGTAGTTCTAAGTCATTCTGAGAGTTGTGTTGTGAGTGTGATAGTTTACTTGTGTGTTTATGTGTTTTTGGTAAATCATTATGTATGCCTGTAAATAAAGTCGATGGGTGTTTTTGTGTGTTTCTTGTGTATGTGCGTGTTGGGACCTCGTTTTTGAGTATGTTAGGGAATTCCAACTGCTGATGTCTATGCCGGGGACCCAGTGTGACTGCTGTGTTGTGAGTGTGATAGTGTGTGTGTGTGTGTGTGTTTGAGGGAAACCATTTTGTATGCCTGTAAGAAAAAAATCGATGGGTGTTTCTGTGTGTTTCTTGTGTATGTGTGTCTCGGGACAACGTTTTTGGGTATGTCAGGGTAGTTCCAAGTGGTGATGGCTCTGCAAGGAACAGTGTGAGTGCTGTGTTGTGAGTGTGACAGTGTGTGTGTGTGTGTTTGGGGGAACCCCACTGTGTCTGCCTGTAAGGAAATGTCGATGGGTGTTTGTGTGTGTTTCTTGTGTATCTGTGTTTTGGGAGCACGTATGTGAGTGTGTCAGGGCAGTTCCATGTGTTCATGGCTCTGCTGGAGATCTAGTGTGAGTGCTGTGTTGTGAGGGTGACATTGTGTGTGTGTGTGTGTGTGTGTGTGTTGCAGGAAACCATTTGTATGCCTGTAAGAAAAAGTCGATGGGTGTTTGTGTGTGTTTATTCTGTTTGTGTGTTTCGGGACCACGTTTGTGAATATGTTAGGTCAGTTCCAAGTGTTGATGGCTCTGCTGGAGACCCAGTGTGAGTGCTGTGTTGTGAGTGTGACAGTGTGTGTGTGTGTGTGTCTGTGTGTGTTTCGAAACCCCACTGTGTATGCCTTTACGAAAAAGTCGATGGGTGTTTGGCTGTGTTTCTTGCGTATGTGTGTGTCGGGACCACGTTTTTGAGTATGTTAGGGCAGTTCGAAGTGTTGATGGTTATGCCGGAGACCCAATGTGAGTGCTGTGTTGTGAGTGTCATCGTGTGTGTGTGTGTCTGCGTGTGTGTTTTTCGGAAAACCACTGTGTCTGCCTGTAAGAAGAGTCGATGGGTGTTTGTGTGTGTTTCTGTGTATGTGTGTGTCAGGACCACGTTTGTGTGTAAATAAGGGTAGTTCTAAGTCATTCTGAGAGTTGTGTTGTGAGTGTGATAGTTTACTTGTGTGTTTATGTGTTTGTGGTAAATCATTATGTATGCCTGTAAATAAAGTCGATGGGGGTTTTTGTGTGTTTCTTGTGTATGTGCGTGTTGGGACCTCGTTTTTGAGTATGTTAGGGAATTCCAACTGCTGATGTCTATGCCGGGGACCCAGTGTGACTGCTGTGTTGTGAGTGTGATAGTGTGTGTGTGTGTGTGTGTTTGAGGGAAACCATTTTGTATGCCTGTAAGAAAAAAATCGATGGGTGTTTCTGTGTGTTTCTTGTGTATGTGTGTCTCGGGACAACGTTTTTGGGTATGTCAGGGTAGTTCCAAGTAGTGATGGCTCTGCAAGGAACAGTGTGAGTGCTGTGTTGTGAGTGTGACAGTGTGTGTGTGTGTGTTTGGGGGAACCCCACTGTGTCTGCCTGTAAGGAAATGTCGATGGGTGTTTGTGTGTGTTTCTTGTGTATCTGTGTTTCGGGAGCACGTATGTGAGTGTGTCAGGGCAGTTCCATGTGTTCATGGCTCTGCTGGAGATCCAGTGTGAGTGCTGTGTTGTGAGGGTGACATTGTGTGTGTGTGTGTGTGTGTGTGTGTTGCAGGAAACCATTTGTATGCCTGTAAGAAAAAGTCGATGGGTGTTTGTGTGTGTTTCTTCTGTATGTGTGTTTCGGGACCACGTTTGTGAATATGTTAGGTCAGTTCCAAGTGTTGATGGCTCTGCTGGAGACCCAGTGTGAGTGCTGTGTTGTGAGTGTGACATTGTGTGTGTGTGTGTGTCTGTGTGTGTTTCGAAACCCCACTGTGTATGCCTTTACGAAAAAGTCGATGGGTGTTTGGCTGTGTTTCTTGCGTATGTGTGTGTCGGGACCACGTTTTTGAGTATGTTAGGGCAGTTCGAAGTGTTGATGGTTATGCCGGAGACCCAATGTGAGTGCTGTGTTGTGAGTGTCATAGTGTGTGTGTGTGTCTGCGTGTGTGTTTTTCGGAAAACCACTGTGTCTGCCTGTAAGAAGAGTCGATGGGTGTTTGTGTGTGTTTCTGTGTATGTGTGTGTCAGGACCACGTTTGTGTGTAAATAAGGGTAATTCTAAGTCATTCTGAGAGTTGTGTTGTGAGTGTGATAGTTTACTTGTGTGTTTATGTGTTTTTGGTAAATCATTATGTATGCCTGTAAATAAAGTCGATGGGTGTTTTTGTGTGTTTCTTGTGTATGTGCGTGTTGGGACCTCGTTTTTGAGTATGTTAGGGAATTCCAACTGCTGATGTCTATGCCGGGGACCCAGTGTGACTGCTGTGTTGTGAGTGTGATAGTGTGTGTGTGTGTGTGTTTGAGGGAAACCATTTTGTATGCCTGTAAGAAAAAAATCGATGGGTGTTTCTGTGTGTTTCTTGTGTATGTGTGTCTCGGGACAACGTTTTTGGGTATGTCAGGGTAGTTCCAAGTGGTGATGGCTCTGCAAGGAACAGTGTGAGTGCTGTGTTGTGAGTGTGACAGTGTGTGTGTGTGTGTTTGGGGGAACCCCACTGTGTCTGCCTGTAAGGAAATGTCGATGGGTGTTTGTGTGTGTTTCTTGTGTATCTGTGTTTTGGGAGCACGTATGTGAGTGTGTCAGGGCAGTTCCATGTGTTCATGGCTCTGCTGGAGATCTAGTGTGAGTGCTGTGTTGTGAGGGTGACATTGTGTGTGTGTGTGTGTGTGTGTGTGTTGCAGGAAACCATTTGTATGCCTGTAAGAAAAAGTCGATGGGTGTTTGTGTGTGTTTCTTCTGTTTGTGTGTTTCGGGACCACGTTTGTGAATATGTTAGGTCAGTTCCAAGTGTTGATGGCTCTGCTGGAGACCCAGTGTGAGTGCTGTGTTGTGAGTGTGACAGTGTGTGTGTGTGTGTGTCTGTGTGTGTTTCGAAACCCCACTGTGTATGCCTTTACGAAAAAGTCGATGGGTGTTTGGCTGTGTTTCTTGCGTATGTGTGTGTCGGGACCACGTTTTTGAGTATGTTAGGGCAGTTCGAAGTGTTGATGGTTATGCCGGAGACCCAATGTGAGTGCTGTGTTGTGAGTGTCATCGTGTGTGTGTGTGTCTGCGTGTGTGTTTTTCGGAAAACCACTGTGTCTGCCTGTAAGAAGAGTCGATGGGTGTTTGTGTGTGTTTCTGTGTATGTGTGTGTCAGGACCACGTTTGTGTGTAAATAAGGGTAGTTCTAAGTCATTCTGAGAGTTGTGTTGTGAGTGTGATAGTTTACTTGTGTGTTTATGTGTTTGTGGTAAATCATTATGTATGCCTGTAAATAAAGTCGATGGGGGTTTTTGTGTGTTTCTTGTGTATGTGCGTGTTGGGACCTCGTTTTTGAGTATGTTAGGGAATTCCAACTGCTGATGTCTATGCCGGGGACCCAGTGTGACTGCTGTGTTGTGAGTGTGATAGTGTGTGTGTGTGTGTGTGTTTGAGGGAAACCATTTTGTATGCCTGTAAGAAAAAAATCGATGGGTGTTTCTGTGTGTTTCTTGTGTATGTGTGTCTCGGGACAACGTTTTTGGGTATGTCAGGGTAGTTCCAAGTAGTGATGGCTCTGCAAGGAACAGTGTGAGTGCTGTGTTGTGAGTGTGACAGTGTGTGTGTGTGTGTTTGGGGGAACCCCACTGTGTCTGCCTGTAAGGAAATGTCGATGGGTGTTTGTGTGTGTTTCTTGTGTATCTGTGTTTCGGGAGCACGTATGTGAGTGTGTCAGGGCAGTTCCATGTGTTCATGGCTCTGCTGGAGATCCAGTGTGAGTGCTGTGTTGTGAGGGTGACATTGTGTGTGTGTGTGTGTGTGTGTGTGTTGCAGGAAACCATTTGTATGCCTGTAAGAAAAAGTCGATGGGTGTTTGTGTGTGTTTCTTCTGTATGTGTGTTTCGGGACCACGTTTGTGAATATGTTAGGTCAGTTCCAAGTGTTGATGGCTCTGCTGGAGACCCAGTGTGAGTGCTGTGTTGTGAGTGTGACATTGTGTGTGTGTGTGTGTCTGTGTGTGTTTCGAAACCCCACTGTGTATGCCTTTACGAAAAAGTCGATGGGTGTTTGGCTGTGTTTCTTGCGTATGTGTGTGTCGGGACCACGTTTTTGAGTATGTTAGGGCAGTTCGAAGTGTTGATGGTTATGCCGGAGACCCAATGTGAGTGCTGTGTTGTGAGTGTCATAGTGTGTGTGTGTGTCTGCGTGTGTGTTTTTCGGAAAACCACTGTGTCTGCCTGTAAGAAGAGTCGATGGGTGTTTGTGTGTGTTTCTGTGTATGTGTGTGTCAGGACCACGTTTGTGTGTAAATAAGGGTAATTCTAAGTCATTCTGAGAGTTGTGTTGTGAGTGTGATAGTTTACTTGTGTGTTTATGTGTTTTTGGTAAATCATTATGTATGCCTGTAAATAAAGTCGATGGGTGTTTTTGTGTGTTTCTTGTGTATGTGCGTGTTGGGACCTCGTTTTTGAGTATGTTAGGGAATTCCAACTGCTGATGTCTATGCCGGGGACCCAGTGTGACTGCTGTGTTGTGAGTGTGATAGTGTGTGTGTGTGTGTTTGAGGGAAACCATTTTGTATGCCTGTAAGAAAAAAATCGATGGGTGTTTCTGTGTGTTTCTTGTGTATGTGTGTCTCGGGACAACGTTTTTGGGTATGTCAGGGTAGTTCCAAGTGGTGATGGCTCTGCAAGGAACAGTGTGAGTGCTGTGTTGTGAGTGTGACAGTGTGTGTGTGTGTGTTTGGGGGAACCCCACTGTGTCTGCCTGTAAGGAAATGTCGATGGGTGTTTGTGTGTGTTTCTTGTGTATCTGTGTTTCGGGAGCACGTATGTGAGTGTGTCAGGGCAGTTCCATGTGTTCATGGCTCTGCTGGAGATCCAGTGTGAGTGCTGTGTTGTGAGGGTGACATTGTGTGTGTGTGTGTGTGTGTGTGTGTGTGTGTGTTGCAGGAAACCATTTGTATGCCTGTAAGAAAAAGTCGATGGGTGTTTGTGTGTGTTTCTTCTGTATGTGTGTTTCGGGACCACGTTTGTGAATATGTTAGGTCAGTTACAAGTGTTGATGGCTCTGCTGGAGACCCAGTGTGAGTGCTCTGTTGTGAGTGTGACATTGTGTGTGTGTGTGTGTCTGTGTGTGTTTCGAAACCCCACTGTGTATGCCTTTACGAAAAAGTCGATGGGTGTTTGGCTGTGTTTCTTGCGTATGTGTGTGTCGGGACCACGTTTTTGAGTATGTTAGGGCAGTTCGAAGTGTTGATGGTTATGCCGGAGACCCAATGTGAGTGCTGTGTTGTGAGTGTCATAGTGTGTGTGTGTGTCTGCGTGTGTGTTTTTCGGAAAACCACTGTGTCTGCCTGTAAGAAGAGTCGATGGGTGTTTGTGTGTGTTTCTGTGTATGTGTGTGTCAGGACCACGTTTGTGTGTAAATAAGGGTAGTTCTAAGTCATTCTGAGAGTTGTGTTGTGAGTGTGATAGTTTACGTGTGTGTTTATGTGTTTTTGGTAAATCATTATGTATGCCTGTAAATAAAGTCGATGGGTGTTTTTGTGTGTTTCTTGTGTATGTGCGTGTTGGGACCTCGTTTTTGAGTATGTTAGGGAATTCCAACTGCTGATGTCTATGCCGGGGACCCAGTGTGACTGCTGTGTTGTGAGTGTGATAGTGTGTGTGTGTGTGTGTGTTTGAGGGAAACCATTTTGTATGCCTGTAAGAAAAAAATCGATGGGTGTTTCTGTGTGTTTCTTGTGTATGTGTGTCTCGGGACAACGTTTTTGGGTATGTCAGGGTAGTTCCAAGTGGTGATGGCTCTGCAAGGAACAGTGTGAGTGCTGTGTTGTGAGTGTGACAGTGTGTGTGTGTGTGTTTGGGGGAACCCCACTGTGTCTGCCTGTAAGGAAATGTCGATGGGTGTTTGTGTGTGTTTCTTGTGTATCTGTGTTTCGGGAGCACGTATGTGAGTGTGTCAGGGCAGTTCCATGTGTTCAAGGCTCTGCTGGAGATCCAGTGTGAGTGCTGTGTTGTGAGGGTGACATTGTGTGTGTGTGTGTGTGTGTGTGTGTGTGTTGCAGGAAACCATTTGTATGCCTGTAAGAAAAAGTCGATGGGTGTTTGTGTGTGTTTCTTCTGTATGTGTGTTTCGGGACCACGTTTGTGAATATGTTAGGTCAGTTCCAAGTGTTGATGGCTCTGCTGGAGACCCAGTGTGAGTGCTGTGTTGTGAGTGTGACATTGTGTGTGTGTGTGTGTCTGTGTGTGTTTCGAAACCCCACTGTGTATGCCTTTACGAAAAAGTCGATGGGTGTTTGGCTGTGTTTCTTGCGTATGTGTGTGTCGGGACCACGTTTTTGAGTATGTTAGGGCAGTTCGAAGTGTTGATGGTTATGCCGGAGACCCAATGTGAGTGCTGTGTTGTGAGTGTCATCGTGTGTGTGTGTGTCTGCGTGTGTGTTTTTCGGAAAACCACTGTGTCTGCCTGTAAGAAGAGTCGATGGGTGTTTGTGTGTGTTTCTGTGTATGTGTGTGTCAGGACCACGTTTGTGTGTAAATAAGGGTAGTTCTAAGTCATTCTGAGAGTTGTGTTGTGAGTGTGATAGTTTACTTGTGTGTTTATGTGTTTTTGGTAAATCATTATGTATGCCTGTAAATAAAGTCGATGGGTGTTTTTGTGTGTTTCTTGTGTATGTGCGTGTTGGGACCTCGTTTTTGAGTATGTTAGGGAATTCCAACTGCTGATGTCTATGCTGGGGACCCAGTGTGACTGCTGTGTTGTGAGTGTGATAGTGTGTGTGTGTGTGTGTTTGAGGGAAACCATTTTGTATGCCTGTAAGAAAAAAATCGATGGGTGTTTCTGTGTGTTTCTTGTGTATGTGTGTCTCGGGACAACGTTTTTGGGTATGTCAGGGTAGTTCCAAGTAGTGATGGCTCTGCAAGGAACAGTGTGAGTGCTGTGTTGTGAGTGTGACAGTGTGTGTGTGTGTGTTTGGGGGAACCCCACTGTGTCTGCCTGTAAGGAAATGTCGATGGGTGTTTGTGTGTGTTTCTTGTGTATCTGTGTTTCGGGAGCACGTATGTGAGTGTGTCAGGGCAGTTCCATGTGTTCATGGCTCTGCTGGAGATCCAGTGTGAGTGCTGTGTTGTGAGGGTGACATTGTGTGTGTGTGTGTGTGTGTGTGTGTTCCAGGAAACCATTTGTATGCCTGTAAGAAAAAGTCGATGGGTGTTTGTGTGTGTTTCTTCTGTATGTGTGTTTCGGGACCACGTTTGTGAATATGTTAGGTCAGTTCCAAGTGTTGATGGCTCTGCTGGAGACCCAGTGTGAGTGCTGTGTTGTGAGTGTGACATTGTGTGTGTGTGTGTGTCTGTGTGTGTTTCGAAACCCCACTGTGTATGCCTTTACGAAAAAGTCGATGGGTGTTTGGCTGTGTTTCTTGCGTATGTGTGTGTCGGGACCACGTTTTTGAGTATGTTAGGGCAGTTCGAAGTGTTGATGGTTATGCCGGAGACCCAATGTGAGTGCTGTGTTGTGAGTGTCATAGTGTGTGTGTGTGTCTGCGTGTGTGTTTTTCGGAAAACCACTGTGTCTGCCTGTAAGAAGAGTCGATGGGTGTTTGTGTGTGTTTCTGTGTATGTGTGTGTCAGGACCACGTTTGTGTGTAAATAAGGGTAGTTCTAAGTCATTCTGAGAGTTGTGTTGTGAGTGTGATAGTTTACTTGTGTGTTTATGTGTTTTTGGTAAATCATTATGTATGCCTGTAAATAAAGTCGATGGGTGTTTTTGTGTGTTTCTTGTGTATGTGCGTGTTGGGACCTCGTTTTTGAGTATGTTAGGGAATTCCAACTGCTGATGTCTATGCCGGGGACCCAGTGTGACTGCTGTGTTGTGAGTGTGATAGTGTGTGTGTGTGTGTGTTTGAGGGAAACCATTTTGTATGCCTGTAAGAAAAAAATCGATGGGTGTTTCTGTGTGTTTCTTGTGTATGTGTGTCTCGGGACAACGTTTTTGGGTATGTCAGGGTAGTTCCAAGTGGTGATGGCTCTGCAAGGAACAGTGTGAGTGCTGTGTTGTGAGTGTGACAGTGTGTGTGTGTGTGTTTGGGGGAACCCCACTGTGTCTGCCTGTAAGGAAATGTCGATGGGTGTTTGTGTGTGTTTCTTGTGTATCTGTGTTTCGGGAGCACGTATGTGAGTGTGTCAGGGCAGTTCCATGTGTTCATGGCTCTGCTGGAGATCCAGTGTGAGTGCTGTGTTGTGAGGGTGACATTGTGTGTGTGTGTGTGTGTGTGTGTGTGTGTTGCAGGAAACCATTTGTATGCCTGTAAGAAAAAGTCGATGGGTG
This sequence comes from Ursus arctos, assembly GCF_023065955.2. Taxonomy (NCBI): domain Eukaryota; kingdom Metazoa; phylum Chordata; class Mammalia; order Carnivora; family Ursidae; genus Ursus; species Ursus arctos. The sequence continues at coordinate 19,430,127 of NC_079874.1, forward strand.
TTTGTGTGTGTTTCTTCTGTATGTGTGTTTCGGGACCACGTTTGTGAATATGTTAGGTCAGTTCCAAGTGTTGATGGCTCTGCTGGAGACCCAGTGTGAGTGCTGTGTTGTGAGTGTGACATTGTGTGTGTGTGTGTGTCTGTGTGTGTTTCGAAACCCCACTGTGTATGCCTTTACGAAAAAGTCGATGGGTGTTTGGCTGTGTTTCTTGCGTATGTGTGTGTCGGGACCACGTTTTTGAGTATGTTAGGGCAGTTCGAAGTGTTGATGGTTATGCCGGAGACCCAATGTGAGTGCTGTGTTGTGAGTGTCATAGTGTGTGTGTGTGTCTGCGTGTGTGTTTTTCGGAAAACCACTGTGTCTGCCTGTAAGAAGAGTCGATGGGTGTTTGTGTGTGTTTCTGTGTATGTGTGTGTCAGGACCACGTTTGTGTGTAAATAAGGGTAGTTCTAAGTCATTCTGAGAGTTGTGTTGTGAGTGTGATAGTTTACTTGTGTGTTTATGTGTTTTTGGTAAATCATTATGTATGCCTGTAAATAAAGTCGATGGGTGTTTTTGTGTGTTTCTTGTGTATGTGCGTGTTGGGACCTCGTTTTTGAGTATGTTAGGGAATTCCAACTGCTGATGTCTATGCCGGGGACCCAGTGTGACTGCTGTGTTGTGAGTGTGATAGTGTGTGTGTGTGTGTGTTTGAGGGAAACCATTTTGTATGCCTGTAAGAAAAAAATCGATGGGTGTTTCTGTGTGTTTCTTGTGTATGTGTGTCTCGGGACAACGTTTTTGGGTGTGTCAGGGTAGTTCCAAGTGGTGATGGCTCTGCAAGGAACAGTGTGAGTGCTGTGTTGTGAGTGTGACAGTGTGTGTGTGTGTGTTTGGGGGAACCCCACTGTGTCTGCCTGTAAGGAAATGTCGATGGGTGTTTGTGTGTGTTTCTTGTGTATCTGTGTTTCGGGAGCACGTATGTGAGTGTGTCAGGGCAGTTCCATGTGTTCATGGCTCTGCTGGAGATCCAGTGTGAGTGCTGTGTTGTGAGGGTGACATTGTGTGTGTGTGTGTGTGTGTGTGTTGCAGGAAACCATTTGTATGCCTGTAAGAAAAAGTCGATGGGTGTTTGTGTGTGTTTCTTCTGTATGTGTGTTTCGGGACCACGTTTGTGAATATGTTAGGTCAGTTCCAAGTGTTGATGGCTCTGCTGGAGACCCAGTGTGAGTGCTGTGTTGTGAGTGTGACATTGTGTGTGTGTGTGTGTCTGTGTGTGTTTCGAAACCCCACTGTGTATGCCTTTACGAAAAAGTCGATGGGTGTTTGGCTGTGTTTCTTGCATATGTGTGTGTCGGGACCACGTTTTTGAGTATGTTAGGGCAGTTCGAAGTGTTGATGGTTATGCCGGAGACCCAATGTGAGTGCTGTGTTGTGAGTGTCATAGTGTGTGTGTGTGTCTGCGTGTGTGTTTTTCGGAAAACCACTGTGTCTGCCTATTAGAAGAGTCGATGGGTGTTTGTGTGTGTTTCTGTGTATGTGTGTGTCAGGACCACGTTTGTGTGTAAATAAGGGTAGTTCTAAGTCATTCTGAGAGTTGTGTTGTGAGTGTGATAGTTTACTTGTGTGTTTATGTGTTTTTGGTAAATCATTATGTATGCCTGTAAAGAAAGTCGATGAGTGTTTTTGTGTGTTTCTTGTGTATGTGCGTGTTGGGACCTCGTTTTTGAGTATGTTAGGGAATTCCAACTGCTGATGTCTATGCTGGGGACCCAGTGTGACTGCTGTGTTGTGAGTGTGATAGTGTGTGTGTGTGTGTGTTTGAGGGAAACCATTTTGTATGCCTGTAAGAAAAAAATCGATGGGTGTTTCTGTGTGTTTCTTGTGTATGTGTGTCTCGGGACAACGTTTTTGGGTATGTCAGGGTAGTTCCAAGTAGTGATGGCTCTGCAAGGAACAGTGTGAGTGCTGTGTTGTGAGTGTGACAGTGTGTGTGTGTGTGTGTTTGGGGGAACCCCACTGTGTCTGCCTGTAAGGAAATGTCGATGGGTGTTTGTGTGTGTTTCTTGTGTATCTGTGTTTCGGGAGCACGTATGTGAGTGTGTCAGGGCAGTTCCATGTGTTCATGGCTCTGCTGGAGATCCAGTGTGAGTGCTGTGTTGTGAGGGTGACATTGTGTGTGTGTGTGTGTGTGTGTGTGTTGCAGGAAACCATTTGTATGCCTGTAAGAAAAAGTCGATGGGTGTTTGTGTGTGTTTCTTCTGTATGTGTGTTTCGGGACCACGTTTGTGAATATGTTAGGTCAGTTCCAAGTGTTGATGGCTCTGCTGGAGACCCAGTGTGAGTGCTGTGTTGTGAGTGTGACATTGTGTGTGTGTGTGTGTCTGTGTGTGTTTCGAAACCCCACTGTGTATGCCTTTACGAAAAAGTCGATGGGTGTTTGGCTGTGTTTCTTGCATATGTGTGTGTCGGGACCACGTTTTTGAGTATGTTAGGGCAGTTCGAAGTGTTGATGGTTATGCCGGAGACCCAATGTGAGTGCTGTGTTGTGAGTGTCATAGTGTGTGTGTGTGTCTGCGTGTGTGTTTTTCGGAAAACCACTGTGTCTGCCTATTAGAAGAGTCGATGGGTGTTTGTGTGTGTTTCTGTGTATGTGTGTGTCAGGACCACGTTTGTGTGTAAATAAGGGTAGTTCTAAGTCATTCTGAGAGTTGTGTTGTGAGTGTGATAGTTTACTTGTGTGTTTATGTGTTTTTGGTAAATCATTATGTATGCCTGTAAATAAAGTCGATGGGTGTTTTTGTGTGTTTCTTGTGTATGTGCGTGTTGGGACCTCGTTTTTGAGTATGTTAGGGAATTCCAACTGCTGATGTCTATGCCGGGGACCCAGTGTGACTGCTGTGTTGTGAGTGTGATAGTGTGTGTGTGTGTGTGTGTTTGAGGGAAACCATTTTGTATGCCTGTAAGAAAAAAATCGATGGGTGTTTCTGTGTGTTTCTTGTGTATGTGTGTCTCGGGACAACGTTTTTGGGTATGTCAGGGTAGTTCCAAGTGGTGATGGCTCTGCAAGGAACAGTGTGAGTGCTGTGTTGTGAGTGTGACAGTGTGTGTGTGTGTGTTTGGGGGAACCCCACTGTGTCTGCCTGTAAGGAAATGTCGATGGGTGTTTGTGTGTGTTTCTTGTGTATCTGTGTTTTGGGAGCACGTATGTGAGTGTGTCAGGGCAGTTCCATGTGTTCATGGCTCTGCTGGAGATCCAGTGTGAGTGCTGTGTTGTGAGGGTGACATTGTGTGTGTGTGTGTGTGTGTGTGTGTGTGTGTTGCAGGAAACCATTTGTATGCCTGTAAGAAAAAGTCGATGGGTGTTTGTGTGTGTTTCTTCTGTATGTGTGTTTCGGGACCACGTTTGTGAATATGTTAGGTCAGTTCCAAGTGTTGATGGCTCTGCTGGAGACCCAGTGTGAGTGCTGTGTTGTGAGTGTGACATTGTGTGTGTGTGTGTGTCTGTGTGTGTTTCGAAACCCCACTGTGTATGCCTTTACGAAAAAGTCGATGGGTGTTTGGCTGTGTTTCTTGCGTATGTGTGTGTCGGGACCACGTTTTTGAGTATGTTAGGGCAGTTCGAAGTGTTGATGGTTATGCCGGAGACCCAATGTGAGTGCTGTGTTGTGAGTGTCATCGTGTGTGTGTGTGTCTGCGTGTGTGTTTTTCGGAAAACCACTGTGTCTGCCTGTAAGAAGAGTCGATGGGTGTTTGTGTGTGTTTCTGTGTATGTGTGTGTCAGGACCACGTTTGTGTGTAAATAAGGGTAGTTCTAAGTCATTCTGAGAGTTGTGTTGTGAGTGTGATAGTTTACTTGTGTGTTTATGTGTTTTTGGTAAATCATTATGTATGCCTGTAAATAAAGTCGATGGGTGTTTTTGTGTGTTTCTTGTGTATGTGCGTGTTGGGACCTCGTTTTTGAGTATGTTAGGGAATTCCAACTGCTGATGTCTATGCCGGGGACCCAGTGTGACTGCTGTGTTGTGAGTGTGATAGTGTGTGTGTGTGTGTTTGAGGGAAACCATTTTGTATGCCTGTAAGAAAAAAATCGATGGGTGTTTCTGTGTGTTTCTTGTGTATGTGTGTCTCGGGACAACGTTTTTGGGTATGTCAGGGTAGTTCCAAGTGGTGATGGCTCTGCAAGGAACAGTGTGAGTGCTGTGTTGTGAGTGTGACAGTGTGTGTGTGTGTGTTTGGGGGAACCCCACTGTGTCTGCCTGTAAGGAAATGTCGATGGGTGTTTGTGTGTGTTTCTTGTGTATCTGTGTTTCGGGAGCACGTATGTGAGTGTGTCAGGGCAGTTCCATGTGTTCATGGCTCTGCTGGAGATCCAGTGTGAGTGCTGTGTTGTGAGGGTGACATTGTGTGTGTGTGTGTGTGTGTGTGTGTGTGTTGCAGGAAACCATTTGTATGCCTGTAAGAAAAAGTCGATGGGTGTTTGTGTGTGTTTCTTCTGTATGTGTGTTTCGGGACCACGTTTGTGAATATGTTAGGTCAGTTCCAAGTGTTGATGGCTCTGCTGGAGACCCAGTGTGAGTGCTGTGTTGTGAGTGTGACATTGTGTGTGTGTGTGTGTCTGTGTGTGTTTCGAAACCCCACTGTGTATGCCTTTACGAAAAAGTCGATGGGTGTTTGGCTGTGTTTCTTGCGTATGTGTGTGTCGGGACCACGTTTTTGAGTATGTTAGGGCAGTTCGAAGTGTTGATGGTTATGCCGGAGACCCAATGTGAGTGCTGTGTTGTGAGTGTCATAGTGTGTGTGTGTGTCTGCGTGTGTGTTTTTCGGAAAACCACTGTGTCTGCCTGTAAGAAGAGTCGATGGGTGTTTGTGTGTGTTTCTGTGTATGTGTGTGTCAGGACCACGTTTGTGTGTAAATAAGGGTAGTTCTAAGTCATTCTGAGAGTTGTGTTGTGAGTGTGATAGTTTACTTGTGTGTTTATGTGTTTTTGGTAAATCATTATGTATGCCTGTAAATAAAGTCGATGGGTGTTTTTGTGCGTTTCTTGTGTATGTGCGTGTTGGGACCTCGTTTTTGAGTATGTTAGGGAATTCCAACTGCTGATGTCTATGCCGGGGACGCAGTGTGACTGCTGTGTTGTGAGTGTGATAGTGTGTGTGTGTGTGTGTGTTTGAGGGAAACCATTTTGTATGCCTGTAAGAAAAAAATCGATGGGTGTTTCTGTGTGTTTCTTGTGTATGTGTGTCTCGGGACAACGTTTTTGGGTATGTCAGGGTAGTTCCAAGTGGTGATGGCTCTGCAAGGAACAGTGTGAGTGCTGTGTTGTGAGTGTGACAGTGTGTGTGTGTGTGTTTGGGGGAACCCCACTGTGTCTGCCTGTAAGGAAATGTCGATGGGTGTTTGTGTGTGTTTCTTGTGTATCTGTGTTTCGGGAGCACGTATGTGAGTGTGTCAGGGCAGTTCCATGTGTTCATGGCTCTGCTGGAGATCTAGTGTGAGTGCTGTGTTGTGAGGGTGACATTGTGTGTGTGTGTGTGTGTGTGTTGCAGGAAACCATTTGTATGCCTGTAAGAAAAAGTCGATGGGTGTTTGTGTGTGTTTATTCTGTTTGTGTGTTTCGGGACCACGTTTGTGAATATGTTAGGTCAGTTCCAAGTGTTGATGGCTCTGCTGGAGACCCAGTGTGAGTGCTGTGTTGTGAGTGTGACAGTGTGTGTGTGTGTGTGTCTGTGTGTGTTTCGAAACCCCACTGTGTATGCCTTTACGAAAAAGTCGATGGGTGTTTGGCTGTGTTTCTTGCGTATGTGTGTGTCGGGACCACGTTTTTGAGTATGTTAGGGCAGTTCGAAGTGTTGATGGTTATGCCGGAGACCCAATGTGAGTGCTGTGTTGTGAGTGTCATCGTGTGTGTGTGTCTGCGTGTGTGTTTTTCGGAAAACCACTGTGTCTGCCTGTAAGAAGAGTCGATGGGTGTTTGTGTGTGTTTCTGTGTATGTGTGTGTCAGGACCACGTTTGTGTGTAAATAAGGGTAGTTCTAAGTCATTCTGAGAGTTGTGTTGTGAGTGTGATAGTTTATGTGTGTGTTTATGTGTTTGTGGTAAATCATTATGTATGCCTGTAAATAAAGTCGATGGGTGTTTTTGTGTGTTTCTTGTGTATGTGCGTGTTGGGACCTCGTTTTTGAGTATGTTAGGGAATTCCAACTGCTGATGTCTATGCCGGGGACCCAGTGTGACTGCTGTGTTGTGAGTGTGATAGTGTGTGTGTGTGTGTTTGAGGGAAACCATTTTGTATGCCTGTAAGAAAAAAATCGATGGGTGTTTCTGTGTGTTTCTTGTGTATGTGTGTCTCGGGACAACGTTTTTGGGTATGTCAGGGTAGTTCCAAGTGGTGATGGCTCTGCAAGGAACAGTGTGAGTGCTGTGTTGTGAGTGTGACAGTGTGTGTGTGTGTGTTTGGGGGAACCCCACTGTGTCTGCCTGTAAGGAAATGTCGATGGGTGTTTGTGTGTGTTTCTTGTGTATCTGTGTTTCGGGAGCACGTATGTGAGTGTGTCAGGGCAGTTCCATGTGTTCATGGCTCTGCTAGAGATCTAGTGTGAGTGCTGTGTTGTGAGGGTGACATTGTGTGTGTGTGTGTGTGTGTGTGTGTGTTGCAGGAAACCATTTGTATGCCTGTAAGAAAAAGTCGATGGGTGTTTGTGTGTGTTTCTTCTGTATGTGTGTTTCGGGACCACGTTTGTGAATATGTTAGGTCAGTTCCAAGTGTTGATGGCTCTGCTGGAGACCCAGTGTGAGTGCTGTGTTGTGAGTGTGACATTGTGTGTGTGTGTGTGTCTGTGTGTGTTTCGAAACCCCACTGTGTATGCCTTTACGAAAAAGTCGATGGGTGTTTGGCTGTGTTTCTTGCGTATGTGTGTGTCGGGACCACGTTTTTGAGTATGTTAGGGCAGTTCGAAGTGTTGATGGTTATGCCGGAGACCCAATGTGAGTGCTGTGTTGTGAGTGTCATCGTGTGTGTGTGTGTCTGCGTGTGTGTTTTTCGGAAAACCACTGTGTCTGCCTGTAAGAAGAGTCGATGGGTGTTTGTGTGTGTTTCTGTGTATGTGTGTGTCAGGACCACGTTTGTGTGTAAATAAGGGTAGTTCTAAGTCATTCTGAGAGTTGTGTTGTGAGTGTGATAGTTTACTTGTGTGTTTATGTGTTTTTGGTAAATCATTATGTATGCCTGTAAATAAAGTCGATGGGTGTTTTTGTGTGTTTCTTGTGTATGTGCGTGTTGGGACCTCGTTTTTGAGTATGTTAGGGAATTCCAACTGCTGATGTCTATGCCGGGGACCCAGTGTGACTGCTGTGTTGTGAGTGTGATAGTGTGTGTGTGTGTGTTTGAGGGAAACCATTTTGTATGCCTGTAAGAAAAAAATCGATGGGTGTTTCTGTGTGTTTCTTGTGTATGTGTGTCTCGGGACAACGTTTTTGGGTATGTCAGGGTAGTTCCAAGTGGTGATGGCTCTGCAAGGAACAGTGTGAGTGCTGTGTTGTGAGTGTGACAGTGTGTGTGTGTGTGTTTGGGGGAACCCCACTGTGTCTGCCTGTAAGGAAATGTCGATGGGTGTTTGTGTGTGTTTCTTGTGTATCTGTGTTTCGGGAGCACGTATGTGAGTGTGTCAGGGCAGTTCCATGTGTTCATGGCTCTGCTGGAGATCCAGTGTGAGTGCTGTGTTGTGAGGGTGACATTGTGTGTGTGTGTGTGTGTGTGTGTGTGTGTTGCAGGAAACCATTTGTATGCCTGTAAGAAAAAGTCGATGGGTGTTTGTGTGTGTTTCTTCTGTATGTGTGTTTCGGGACCACGTTTGTGAATATGTTAGGTCAGTTCCAAGTGTTGATGGCTCTGCTGGAGACCCAGTGTGAGTGCTGTGTTGTGAGTGTGACATTGTGTGTGTGTGTGTGTCTGTGTGTGTTTCGAAACCCCACTGTGTATGCCTTTACGAAAAAGTCGATGGGTGTTTGGCTGTGTTTCTTGCGTATGTGTGTGTCGGGACCACGTTTTTGAGTATGTTAGGGCAGTTCGAAGTGTTGATGGTTATGCCGGAGACCCAATGTGAGTGCTGTGTTGTGAGTGTCATAGTGTGTGTGTGTGTCTGCGTGTGTGTTTTTCGGAAAACCACTGTGTCTGCCTGTAAGAAGAGTCGATGGGTGTTTGTGTGTGTTTCTGTGTATGTGTGTGTCAGGACCACGTTTGTGTGTAAATAAGGGTAGTTCTAAGTCATTCTGAGAGTTGTGTTGTGAGTGTGATAGTTTACTTGTGTGTTTATGTGTTTTTGGTAAATCATTATGTATGCCTGTAAATAAAGTCGATGAGTGTTTTTGTGTGTTTCTTGTGTATGTGCGTGTTGGGACCTCGTTTTTGAGTATGTTAGGGAATTCCAACTGCTGATGTCTATGCTGGGGACCCAGTGTGACTGCTGTGTTGTGAGTGTGATAGTGTGTGTGTGTGTGTGTTTGAGGGAAACCATTTTGTATGCCTGTAAGAAAAAAATCGATGGGTGTTTCTGTGTGTTTCTTGTGTATGTGTGTCTCGGGACAACGTTTTTGGGTATGTCAGGGTAGTTCCAAGTAGTGATGGCTCTGCAAGGAACAGTGTGAGTGCTGTGTTGTGAGTGTGACAGTGTGTGTGTGTGTGTTTGGGGGAACCCCACTGTGTCTGCCTGTAAGGAAATGTCGATGGGTGTTTGTGTGTGTTTCTTGTGTATCTGTGTTTCGGGAGCACGTATGTGAGTGTGTCAGGGCAATTCCATGTGTTCATGGCTCTGCTGGAGATCCAGTGTGAGTGCTGTGTTGTGAGGGTGACATTGTGTGTGTGTGTGTGTGTGTGTGTTGCAGGAAACCATTTGTATGCCTGTAAGAAAAAGTCGATGGGTGTTTGTGTGTGTTTATTCTGTATGTGTGTTTCGGGACCACGTTTGTGAATATGTTAGGTCAGTTCCAAGTGTTGATGGCTCTGCTGGAGACCCAGTGTGAGTGCTGTGTTGTGAGTGTGACATTGTGTGTGTGTGTGTGTCTGTGTGTGTTTCGAAACCCCACTGTGTATGCCTTTACGAAAAAGTCGATGGGTGTTTGGCTGTGTTTCTTGCGTATGTGTGTGTCGGGACCACGTTTTTGAGTATGTTAGGGCAGTTCGAAGTGTTGATGGTTATGCCGGAGACCCAATGTGAGTGCTGTGTTGTGAGTGTCATAGTGTGTGTGTGTGTCTGCGTGTGTGTTTTTCGGAAAACCACTGTGTCTGCCTGTAAGAAGAGTCGATGGGTGTTTGTGTGTGTTTCTGTGTATGTGTGTGTCAGGACCACGTTTGTGTGTAAATAAGGGTAGTTCTAAGTCATTCTGAGAGTTGTGTTGTGAGTGTGATAGTTTACTTGTGTGTTTATGTGTTTTTGGTAAATCATTATGTATGCCTGTAAATAAAGTCGATGGGTGTTTTTGTGTGTTTCTTGTGTATGTGCGTGTTGGGACCTCGTTTTTGAGTATGTTAGGGAATTCCAACTGCTGATGTCTATGCCGGGGACCCAGTGTGACTGCTGTGTTGTGAGTGTGATAGTGTGTGTGTGTGTGTGTTTGAGGGAAACCATTTTGTATGCCTGTAAGAAAAAAATCGATGGGTGTTTCTGTGTGTTTCTTGTGTATGTGTGTCTCGGGACAACGTTTTTGGGTATGTCAGGGTAGTTCCAAGTGGTGATGGCTCTGCAAGGAACAGTGTGAGTGCTGTGTTGTGAGTGTGACAGTGTGTGTGTGTGTGTTTGGGGGAACCCCACTGTGTCTGCCTGTAAGGAAAGGTCGATGGGTGTTTGTGTGTGTTTCTTGTGTATCTGTGTTTCGGGAGCACGTATGTGAGTGTGTCAGGGCAGTTCCATGTGTTCATGGCTCTGCTGGAGATCCAGTGTGAGTGCTGTGTTGTGAGGGTGACATTGTGTGTGTGTGTGTGTGTGTGTGTTGCAGGAAACCATTTGTATGCCTGTAAGAAAAAGTCGATGGGTGTTTGTGTGTGTTTCTTCTGTATGTGTGTTTCCGGACCACGTTTGTGAATATGTTAGGTCAGTTCCAAGTGTTGATGGCTCTGCTGGAGACCCAGTGTGAGTGCTGTGTTGTGAGTGTGACATTGTGTGTGTGTGTGTGTCTGTGTGTGTTTCGAAACCCCACTGTGTATGCCTTTACGAAAAAGTCGATGGGTGTTTGGCTGTGTTTCTTGCGTATGTGTGTGTCGGGACCACGTTTTTGAGTATGTTAGGGCAGTTCGAAGTGTTGATGGTTATGCCGGAGACCCAATGTGAGTGCTGTGTTGTGAGTGTCATCGTGTGTGTGTGTGTCTGCGTGTGTGTTTTTCGGAAAACCACTGTGTCTGCCTGTAAGAAGAGTCGATGGGTGTTTGTGTGTGTTTCTGTGTATGTGTGTGTCAGGACCACGTTTGTGTGTAAATAAGGGTAGTTCTAAGTCATTCTGAGAGTTGTGTTGTGAGTGTGATAGTTTACTTGTGTGTTTATGTGTTTTTGGTAAATCATTATGTATGCCTGTAAATAAAGTCGATGGGTGTTTTTGTGTGTTTCTTGTGTATGTGCGTGTTGGGACCTCGTTTTTGAGTATGTTAGGGAATTCCAACTGCTGATGTCTATGCCGGGGACCCAGTGTGACTGCTGTGTTGTGAGTGTGATAGTGTGTGTGTGTGTGTGTTTGAGGGAAACCATTTTCTATGCCTGTAAGAAAAAAATCGATGGGTGTTTCTGTGTGTTTCTTGTGTATGTGTGTCTCGGGACAACGTTTTTGGGTATGTCAGGGTAGTTCCAAGTGGTGATGGCTCTGCAAGGAACAGTGTGAGTGCTGTGTTGTGAGTGTGACAGTGTGTGTGTGTGTGTTTGGGGGAACCCCACTGTGTCTGCCTGTAAGGAAATGTCGATGGGTGTTTGTGTGTGTTTCTTGTGTATCTGTGTTTCGGGAGCACGTATGTGAGTGTGTCAGGGCAGTTCCATGTGTTCATGGCTCTGCTGGAGATCCAGTGTGAGTGCTGTGTTGTGAGGGTGACATTGTGTGTGTGTGTGTGTGTGTGTGTGTGTTGCAGGAAACCATTTGTATGCCTGTAAGAAAAAGTCGATGGGTGTTTGTGTGTGTTTATTCTGTTTGTGTGTTTCGGGACCACGTTTGTGAATATGTTAGGTCAGTTCCAAGTGTTGATGGCTCTGCTGGAGACCCAGTGTGAGTGCTGTGTTGTGAGTGTGACATTGTGTGTGTGTGTGTGTCTGTGTGTGTTTCGAAACCCCACTGTGTATGCCTTTACGAAAAAGTCGATGGGTGTTTGGCTGTGTTTCTTGCGTATGTGTGTGTCGGGACCACGTTTTTGAGTATGTTAGGGCAGTTCGAAGTGTTGATGGTTATGCCGGAGACCCAATGTGAGTGCTGTGTTGTGAGTGTCATAGTGTGTGTGTGTGTCTGCGTGTGTGTTTTTCGGAAAACCACTGTGTCTGCCTGTAAGAAGAGTCGATGGGTGTTTGTGTGTGTTTCTGTGTATGTGTGTGTCAGGACCACGTTTGTGTGTAAATAAGGGTAGTTCTAAGTCATTCTGAGAGTTGTGTTGTGAGTGTGATAGTTTACGTGTGTGTTTATGTGTTTTTGGTAAATCATTATGTATGCCTGTAAATAAAGTCGATGGGTGTTTTTGTGTGTTTCTTGTGTATGTGCGTGTTGGGACCTCGTTTTTGAGTATGTTAGGGAATTCCAACTGCTGATGTCTATGCCGGGGACCCAGTGTGACTGCTGTGTTGTGAGTGTGATAGTGTGTGTGTGTGTGTGTTTGAGGGAAACCATTTTCTATGCCTGTAAGAAAAAAATCGATGGGTGTTTCTGTGTGTTTCTTGTGTATGTGTGTCTCGGGACAACGTTTTTGGGTATGTCAGGGTAGTTCCAAGTGGTGATGGCTCTGCAAGGAACAGTGTGAGTGCTGTGTTGTGAGTGTGACAGTGTGTGTGTGTGTTTGGGGGAACCCCACTGTGTCTGCCTGTAAGGAAATGTCGATGGGTGTTTGTGTGTGTTTCTTGTGTATCTGTGTTTCGGGAGCACGTATGTGAGTGTGTCAGGGCAGTTCCATGTGTTCATGGCTCTGCTGGAGATCCAGTGTGAGTGCTGTGTTGTGAGGGTGACATTGTGTGTGTGTGTGTGTGTGTGTGTGTTGCAGGAAACCATTTGTATGCCTGTAAGAAAAAGTCGATGGGTGTTTGTGTGTGTTTCTTCTGTATGTGTGTTTCGGGACCACGTTTGTGAATATGTTAGGTCAGTTCCAAGTGTTGATGGCTCTGCTGGAGACCCAGTGTGAGTGCTGTGTTGTGAGTGTGACAGTGTGTGTCTGTGTGTGTCTGTGTGTGTTTCGAAACCCCACTGTGTATGCCTTTACGAAAAAGTCGATGGGTGTTTGGCTGTGTTTCTTGCGTATGTGTGTGTCGGGACCACGTTTTTGAGTATGTTAGGGCAGTTCGAAGTGTTGATGGTTATGCCGGAGACCCAATGTGAGTGCTGTGTTGTGAGTGTCATAGTGTGTGTGTGTGTCTGCGTGTGTGTTTTTCGGAAAACCACTGTGTCTGCCTGTAAGAAGAGTCGATGGGTGTTTGTGTGTGTTTCTGTGTATGTGTGTGTCAGGACCACGTTTGTGTGTAAATAAGGGTAGTTCTAAGTCATTCTGAGAGTTGTGTTGTGAGTGTGATAGTTTACTTGTGTGTTTATGTGTTTTTGGTAAATCATTATGTATGCCTGTAAATAAAGTCGATGAGTGTTTTTGTGTGTTTCTTGTGTATGTGCGTGTTGGGACCTCGTTTTTGAGTATGTTAGGGAATTCCAACTGCTGATGTCTATGCTGGGGACCCAGTGTGACTGCTGTGTTGTGAGTGTGATAGTGTGTGTGTGTGTGTGTGTGTGTTTGAGGGAAACCATTTTGTATGCCTGTAAGAAAAAGATCGATGGGTGTTTCTGTGTGTTTCTTGTGTATGTGTGTCTCGGGACAACGTTTTTGGGTATGTCAGGGTAGTTCCAAGTAGTGATGGCTCTGCAAGGAACAGTGTGAGTGCTGTGTTGTGAGTGTGACAGTGTGTGTGTGTGTGTGTTTGGGGGAACCCCACTGTGTCCGCCTGTAAGGAAATGTCGATGGGTGTTTGTGTGTGTTTCTTGTGTATCTGTGTTTCGGGAGCACGTATGTGAGTGTGTCAGGGCAGTTCCATGTGTTCATGGCTCTGCTGGAGATCCAGTGTGAGTGCTGTGTTGTGAGGGTGACATTGTGTGTGTGTGTGTGTGTGTGTGTGTTGCAGGAAACCATTTGTATGCCTGTAAGAAAAAGTCGATGGGTGTTTGTGTGTGTTTATTCTGTATGTGTGTTTCGGGACCACGTTTGTGAATATGTTAGGTCAGTTCCAAGTGTTGATGGCTCTGCTGGAGACCCAGTGTGAGTGCTGTGTTGTGAGTGTGACATTGTGTGTGTGTGTGTGTCTGTGTGTGTTTCGAAACCCCACTGTGTATGCCTTTACGAAAAAGTCGATGGGTGTTTGGCTGTGTTTCTTGCGTATGTGTGTGTCGGGACCACGTTTTTGAGTATGTTAGGGCAGTTCGAAGTGTTGATGGTTATGCCGGAGACCCAATGTGAGTGCTGTGTTGTGAGTGTCATAGTGTGTGTGTGTGTCTGCGTGTGTGTTTTTCGGAAAACCACTGTGTCTGCCTGTAAGAAGAGTCGATGGGTGTTTGTGTGTGTTTCTGTGTATGTGTGTGTCAGGACCACGTTTGTGTGTAAATAAGGGTAGTTCTAAGTCATTCTGAGAGTTGTGTTGTGAGTGTGATAGTTTACGTGTGTGTTTATGTGTTTTTGGTAAATCATTATGTATGCCTGTAAATAAAGTCGATGGGTGTTTTTGTGTGTTTCTTGTGTATGTGCGTGTTGGGACCTCGTTTTTGAGTATGTTAGGGAATTCCAACTGCTGATGTCTATGCCGGGGACCCAGTGTGACTGCTGTGTTGTGAGTGTGATAGTGTGTGTGTGTGTGTGTTTGAGGGAAACCATTTTGTATGCCTGTAAGAAAAAAATCGATGGGTGTTTCTGTGTGTTTCTTGTGTATGTGTGTCTCGGGACAACGTTTTTGGGTATGTCAGGGTAGTTCCAAGTGGTGATGGCTCTGCAAGGAACAGTGTGAGTGCTGTGTTGTGAGTGTGACAGTGTGTGTGTGTGTGTTTGGGGGAACCCCACTGTGTCTGCCTGTAAGGAAAGGTCGATGGGTGTTTGTGTGTGTTTCTTGTGTATCTGTGTTTCGGGAGCACGTATGTGAGTGTGTCAGGGCAGTTCCATGTGTTCATGGCTCTGCTGGAGATCCAGTGTGAGTGCTGTGTTGTGAGGGTGACATTGTGTGTGTGTGTGTGTGTGTGTGTTGCAGGAAACCATTTGTATGCCTGTAAGAAAAAGTCGATGGGTGTTTGTGTGTGTTTCTTCTGTATGTGTGTTTCGGGACCACGTTTGTGAATATGTTAGGTCAGTTCCAAGTGTTGATGGCTCTGCTGGAGACCCAGTGTGAGTGCTGTGTTGTGAGTGTGACATTGTGTGTGTGTGTGTGTCTGTGTGTGTTTCGAAACCCCACTGTGTATGCCTTTACGAAAAAGTCGATGGGTGTTTGGCTGTGTTTCTTGCGTATGTGTGTGTCGGGACCACGTTTTTGAGTATGTTAGGGCAGTTCGAAGTGTTGATGGTTATGCCGGAGACCCAATGTGAGTGCTGTGTTGTGAGTGTCATAGTGTGTGTGTGTGTCTGCATGTGTGTTTTTCGGAAAACCACTGTGTCTGCCTGTAAGAAGAGTCGATGGGTGTTTGTGTGTGTTTCTGTGTATGTGTGTGTCAGGACCACGTTTGTGTGTAAATAAGGGTAGTTCTAAGTCATTCTGAGAGTTGTGTTGTGAGTGTGATAGTTTACGTGTGTGTTTATGTGTTTTTGGTAAATCATTATGTATGCCTGTAAATAAAGTCGATGGGTGTTTTTGTGTGTTTCTTGTGTATGTGCGTGTTGGGACCTCGTTTTTGAGTATGTTAGGGAATTCCAACTGCTGATGTCTATGCCGGGGACCCAGTGTGACTGCTGTGTTGTGAGTGTGATAGTGTGTGTGTGTGTGTGTTTGAGGGAAACCATTTTCTATGCCTGTAAGAAAAAAATCGATGGGTGTTTCTGTGTGTTTCTTGTGTATGTGTGTCTCGGGACAACGTTTTTGGGTATGTCAGGGTAGTTCCAAGTGGTGATGGCTCTGCAAGGAACAGTGTGAGTGCTGTGTTGTGAGTGTGACAGTGTGTGTGTGTGTGTTTGGGGGAACCCCACTGTGTCTGCCTGTAAGGAAATGTCGATGGGTGTTTGTGTGTGTTTCTTGTGTATCTGTGTTTCGGGAGCACGTATGTGAGTGTGTCAGGGCAGTTCCATGTGTTCATGGCTCTGCTGGAGATCCAGTGTGAGTGCTGTGTTGTGAGGGTGACATTGTGTGTGTGTGTGTGTGTGTGTGTGTTGCAGGAAACCATTTGTATGCCTGTAAGAAAAAGTCGATGGGTGTTTGTGTGTGTTTATTCTGTTTGTGTGTTTCGGGACCACGTTTGTGAATATGTTAGGTCAGTTCCAAGTGTTGATGGCTCTGCTGGAGACCCAGTGTGAGTGCTGTGTTGTGAGTGTGACATTGTGTGTGTGTGTGTGTCTGTGTGTGTTTCGAAACCCCACTGTGTATGCCTTTACGAAAAAGTCGATGGGTGTTTGGCTGTGTTTCTTGCGTATGTGTGTGTCGGGACCACGTTTTTGAGTATGTTAGGGCAGTTCGAAGTGTTGATGGTTATGCCGGAGACCCAATGTGAGTGCTGTGTTGTGAGTGTCATAGTGTGTGTGTGTGTCTGCGTGTGTGTTTTTCGGAAAACCACTGTGTCTGCCTGTAAGAAGAGTCGATGGGTGTTTGTGTGTGTTTCTGTGTATGTGTGTGTCAGGACCACGTTTGTGTGTAAATAAGGGTAGTTCTAAGTCATTCTGAGAGTTGTGTTGTGAGTGTGATAGTTTACGTGTGTGTTTATGTGTTTTTGGTAAATCATTATGTATGCCTGTAAATAAAGTCGATGGGTGTTTTTGTGTGTTTCTTGTGTATGTGCGTGTTGGGACCTCGTTTTTGAGTATGTTAGGGAATTCCAACTGCTGATGTCTATGCCGGGGACCCAGTGTGACTGCTGTGTTGTGAGTGTGATAGTGTGTGTGTGTGTGTGTTTGAGGGAAACCATTTTCTATGCCTGTAAGAAAAAAATCGATGGGTGTTTCTGTGTGTTTCTTGTGTATGTGTGTCTCGGGACAACGTTTTTGGGTATGTCAGGGTAGTTCCAAGTGGTGATGGCTCTGCAAGGAACAGTGTGAGTGCTGTGTTGTGAGTGTGACAGTGTGTGTGTGTGTGTTTGGGGGAACCCCACTGTGTCTGCCTGTAAGGAAATGTCGATGGGTGTTTGTGTGTGTTTCTTGTGTATCTGTGTTTCGGGAGCACGTATGTGAGTGTGTCAGGGCAGTTCCATGTGTTCATGGCTCTGCTGGAGATCCAGTGTGAGTGCTGTGTTGTGAGGGTGACATTGTGTGTGTGTGTGTGTGTGTGTGTTGCAGGAAACCATTTGTATGCCTGTAAGAAAAAGTCGATGGGTGTTTGTGTGTGTTTCTTCTGTATGTGTGTTTCGGGACCACGTTTGTGAATATGTTAGGTCAGTTCCAAGTGTTGATGGCTCTGCTGGAGACCCAGTGTGAGTGCTGTGTTGTGAGTGTGACAGTGTGTGTGTGTGTGTGTCTGTGTGTGTTTCGAAACCCCACTGTGTATGCCTTTACGAAAAAGTCGATGGGTGTTTGGCTGTGTTTCTTGCGTATGTGTGTGTCGGGACCACGTTTTTGAGTATGTTAGGGCAGTTCGAAGTGTTGATGGTTATGCCGGAGACCCAATGTGAGTGCTGTGTTGTGAGTGTCATCGTGTGTGTGTGTGTCTGCGTGTGTGTTTTTCGGAAAACCACTGTGTCTGCCTGTAAGAAGAGTCGATGGGTGTTTGTGTGTGTTTCTGTGTATGTGTGTGTCAGGACCACGTTTGTGTGTAAATAAGGGTAGTTCTAAGTCATTCTGAGAGTTGTGTTGTGAGTGTGATAGTTTACTTGTGTGTTTATGTGTTTTTGGTAAATCATTATGTATGCCTGTAAATAAAGTCGATGGGTGTTTTTGTGTGTTTCTTGTGTATGTGCGTGTTGGGACCTCGTTTTTGAGTATGTTAGGGAATTCCAACTGCTGATGTCTATGCCGGGGACCCAGTGTGACTGCTGTGTTGTGAGTGTGATAGTGTGTGTGTGTGTGTTTGAGGGAAACCATTTTGTATGCCTGTAAGAAAAAAATCGATGGGTGTTTCTGTGTGTTTCTTGTGTATGTGTGTCTCGGGACAACGTTTTTGGGTATGTCAGGGTAGTTCCAAGTGGTGATGGCTCTGCAAGGAACAGTGTGAGTGCTGTGTTGTGAGTGTGACAGTGTGTGTGTGTGTGTTTGGGGGAACCCCACTGTGTCTGCCTGTAAGGAAATGTCGATGGGTGTTTGTGTGTGTTTCTTGTGTATCTGTGTTTCGGGAGCACGTATGTGAGTGTGTCAGGGCAGTTCCATGTATTCATGGCTCTGCTGGAGATCCAGTGTGAGTGCTGTGTTGTGAGGGTGACATTGTGTGTGTGTGTGTGTGTGTGTTGCAGGAAACCATTTGTATGCCTGTAAGAAAAAGTCGATGGGTGTTTGTGTGTGTTTCTTCTGTATGTGTGTTTCGGGACCACGTTTGTGAATATGTTAGGTCAGTTCCAAGTGTTGATGGCTCTGCTGGAGACCCAGTGTGAGTGCTGTGTTGTGAGTGTGACATTGTGTGTGTGTGTGTGTCTGTGTGTGTTTCGAAACCCCACTGTGTATGCCTTTACGAAAAAGTCGATGGGTGTTTGGCTGTGTTTCTTGCGTATGTGTGTGTCGGGACCACGTTTTTGAGTATGTTAGGGCAGTTCGAAGTGTTGATGGTTATGCCGGAGACCCAATGTGAGTGCTGTGTTGTGAGTGTCATCGTGTGTGTGTGTGTCTGCGTGTGTGTTTTTCGGAAAACCACTGTGTCTGCCTGTAAGAAGAGTCGATGGGTGTTTGTGTGTGTTTCTGTGTATGTGTGTGTCAGGACCACGTTTGTGTGTAAATAAGGGTAGTTCTAAGTCATTCTGAGAGTTGTGTTGTGAGTGTGATAGTTTACTTGTGTGTTTATGTGTTTTTGGTAAATCATTATGTATGCCTGTAAATAAAGTCGATGAGTGTTTTTGTGTGTTTCTTGTGTATGTGCGTGTTGGGACCTCGTTTTTGAGTATGTTAGGGAATTCCAACTGCTGATGTCTATGCTGGGGACCCAGTGTGACTGCTGTGTTGTGAGTGTGATAGTGTGTGTGTGTGTGTGTGTTTGAGGGAAACCATTTTGTATGCCTGTAAGAAAAAGATCGATGGGTGTTTCTGTGTGTTTCTTGTGTATGTGTGTCTCGGGACAACGTTTTTGGGTATGTCAGGGTAGTTCCAAGTAGTGATGGCTCTGCAAGGAACAGTGTGAGTGCTGTGTTGTGAGTGTGACAGTGTGTGTGTGTGTGTGTTTGGGGGAACCCCACTGTGTCCGCCTGTAAGGAAATGTCGATGGGTGTTTGTGTGTGTTTCTTGTGTATCTGTGTTTCGGGAGCACGTATGTGAGTGTGTCAGGGCAGTTCCATGTGTTCATGGCTCTGCTGGAGATCCAGTGTGAGTGCTGTGTTGTGAGGGTGACATTGTGTGTGTGTGTGTGTGTGTGTGTGTTGCAGGAAACCATTTGTATGCCTGTAAGAAAAAGTCGATGGGTGTTTGTGTGTGTTTCTTCTGTATGTGTGTTTCGGGACCACGTTTGTGAATATGTTAGGTCAGTTCCAAGTGTTGATGGCTCTGCTGGAGACCCAGTGTGAGTGCTGTGTTGTGAGTGTGACATTGTGTGTGTGTGTGTGTCTGTGTGTGTTTCGAAACCCCACTGTGTATGCCTTTACGAAAAAGTCGATGGGTGTTTGGCTGTGTTTCTTGCGTATGTGTGTGTCGGGACCACGTTTTTGAGTATGTTAGGGCAGTTCGAAGTGTTGATGGTTATGCCGGAGACCCAATGTGAGTGCTGTGTTGTGAGTGTCATAGTGTGTGTGTGTGTCTGCGTGTGTGTTTTTCGGAAAACCACTGTGTCTGCCTGTAAGAAGAGTCGATGGGTGTTTGTGTGTGTTTCTGTGTATGTGTGTGTCAGGACCACGTTTGTGTGTAAATAAGGGTAGTTCTAAGTCATTCTGAGAGTTGTGTTGTGAGTGTGATAGTTTACGTGTGTGTTTATGTGTTTTTGGTAAATCATTATGTATGCCTGTAAATAAAGTCGATGGGTGTTTTTGTGTGTTTCTTGTGTATGTGCGTGTTGGGACCTCGTTTTTGAGTATGTTAGGGAATTCCAACTGCTGATGTCTATGCCGGGGACCCAGTGTGACTGCTGTGTTGTGAGTGTGATAGTGTGTGTGTGTGTGTGTTTGAGGGAAACCATTTTCTATGCCTGTAAGAAAAAAATCGATGGGTGTTTCTGTGTGTTTCTTGTGTATGTGTGTCTCGGGACAACGTTTTTGGGTATGTCAGGGTAGTTCCAAGTGGTGATGGCTCTGCAAGGAACAGTGTGAGTGCTGTGTTGTGAGTGTGACAGTGTGTGTGTGTGTGTTTGGGGGAACCCCACTGTGTCTGCCTGTAAGGAAATGTCGATGGGTGTTTGTGTGTGTTTCTTGTGTATCTGTGTTTCGGGAGCACGTATGTGAGTGTGTCAGGGCAGTTCCATGTGTTCATGGCTCTGCTGGAGATCCAGTGTGAGTGCTGTGTTGTGAGGGTGACATTGTGTGTGTGTGTGTGTGTGTGTGTTGCAGGAAACCATTTGTATGCCTGTAAGAAAAAGTCGATGGGTGTTTGTGTGTGTTTCTTCTGTATGTGTGTTTCGGGACCACGTTTGTGAATATGTTAGGTCAGTTCCAAGTGTTGATGGCTCTGCTGGAGACCCAGTGTGAGTGCTGTGTTGTGAGTGTGACAGTGTGTGTGTGTGTGTGTCTGTGTGTGTTTCGAAACCCCACTGTGTATGCCTTTACGAAAAAGTCGATGGGTGTTTGGCTGTGTTTCTTGCGTATGTGTGTGTCGGGACCACGTTTTTGAGTATGTTAGGGCAGTTCGAAGTGTTGATGGTTATGCCGGAGACCCAATGTGAGTGCTGTGTTGTGAGTGTCATCGTGTGTGTGTGTGTCTGCGTGTGTGTTTTTCGGAAAACCACTGTGTCTGCCTGTAAGAAGAGTCGATGGGTGTTTGTGTGTGTTTCTGTGTATGTGTGTGTCAGGACCACGTTTGTGTGTAAATAAGGGTAGTTCTAAGTCATTCTGAGAGTTGTGTTGTGAGTGTGATAGTTTACTTGTGTGTTTATGTGTTTTTGGTAAATCATTATGTATGCCTGTAAATAAAGTCGATGAGTGTTTTTGTGTGTTTCTTGTGTATGTGCGTGTTGGGACCTCGTTTTTGAGTATGTTAGGGAATTCCAACTGCTGATGTCTATGCTGGGGACCCAGTGTGACTGCTGTGTTGTGAGTGTGATAGTGTGTGTGTGTGTGTGTTTGAGGGAAACCATTTTGTATGCCTGTAAGAAAAAAATCGATGGGTGTTTCTGTGTGTTTCTTGTGTATGTGTGTCTCGGGACAACGTTTTTGGGTATGTCATGGTAGTTCCAAGTAGTGATGGCTCTGCAAGGAACAGTGTGAGTGCTGTGTTGTGAGTGTGACAGTGTGTGTGTGTGTGTTTGGGGGAACCCCACTGTGTCTGCCTGTAAGGAAATGTCGATGGGTGTTTGTGTGTGTTTCTTGTGTATCTGTGTTTCGGGAGCACGTATGTGAGTGTGTCAGGGCAGTTCCATGTGTTCATGGCTCTGCTGGAGATCCAGTGTGAGTGCTGTGTTGTGAGGGTGACATTGTGTGTGTGTGTGTGTGTGTGTGTGTTGCAGGAAACCATTTGTATGCCTGTAAGAAAAAGTCGATGGGTGTTTGTGTGTGTTTATTCTGTATGTGTGTTTCGGGACCACGTTTGTGAATATGTTAGGTCAGTTCCAAGTGTTGATGGCTCTGCTGGAGACCCAGTGTGAGTGCTGTGTTGTGAGTGTGACATTGTGTGTGTGTGTGTGTCTGTGTGTGTTTCGAAACCCCACTGTGTATGCCTTTACGAAAAAGTCGATGGGTGTTTGGCTGTGTTTCTTGCGTATGTGTGTGTCGGGACCACGTTTTTGAGTATGTTAGGGCAGTTCGAAGTGTTGATGGTTATGCCGGAGACCCAATGTGAGTGCTGTGTTGTGAGTGTCATAGTGTGTGTGTGTGTCTGCGTGTGTGTTTTTCGGAAAACCACTGTGTCTGCCTGTAAGAAGAGTCGATGGGTGTTTGTGTGTGTTTCTGTGTATGTGTGTGTCAGGACCACGTTTGTGTGTAAATAAGGGTAATTCTAAGTCATTCTGAGAGTTGTGTTGTGAGTGTGATAGTTTACTTGTGTGTTTATGTGTTTTTGGTAAATCATTATGTATGCCTGTAAATAAAGTCGATGGGTGTTTTTGTTTGTTTCTTGTGTATGTGCGTGTTGGGACCTCGTTTTTGAGTATGTTAGGGAATTCCAACTGCTGATGTCTATGCCGGGGACCCAGTGTGACTGCTGTGTTGTGAGTGTGATAGTGTGTGTGTGTGTGTGTTTGAGGGAAACCATTTTGTATGCCTGTAAGAAAAAAATCGATGGGTGTTTCTGTGTGTTTCTTGTGTATGTGTGTCTCGGGACAACGTTTTTGGGTATGTCAGGGTAGTTCCAAGTGGTGATGGCTCTGCAAGGAACAGTGTGAGTGCTGTGTTGTGAGTGTGACAGTGTGTGTGTGTGTGTTTGGGGGAACCCCACTGTGTCTGCCTGTAAGGAAATGTCGATGGGTGTTTGTGTGTGTTTCTTGTGTATCTGTGTTTCGGGAGCACGTATGTGAGTGTGTCAGGGCAGTTCCATGTGTTCATGGCTCTGCTGGAGATCCAGTGTGAGTGCTGTGTTGTGAGGGTGACATTGTGTGTGTGTGTGTGTGTGTGTGTGTGTTGCAGGAAACCATTTGTATGCCTGTAAGAAAAAGTCGATGGGTGTTTGTGTGTGTTTCTTCTGTATGTGTGTTTCGGGACCACGTTTGTGAATATGTTAGGTCAGTTCCAAGTGTTGATGGCTCTGCTGGAGACCCAGTGTGAGTGCTGTGTTGTGAGTGTGACAGTGTGTGTGTGTGTGTGTCTGTGTGTGTTTCGAAACCCCACTGTGTATGCCTTTACGAAAAAGTCGATGGGTGTTTGGCTGTGTTTCTTGCGTATGTGTGTGTCGGGACCACGTTTTTGAGTATGTTAGGGCAGTTCGAAGTGTTGATGGTTATGCCGGAGACCCAATGTGAGTGCTGTGTTGTGAGTGTCATCGTGTGTGTGTGTGTCTGCGTGTGTGTTTTTCGGAAAACCACTGTGTCTGCCTGTAAGAAGAGTCGATGGGTGTTTGTGTGTGTTTCTGTGTATGTGTGTGTCAGGACCACGTTTGTGTGTAAATAAGGGTAGTTCTAAGTCATTCTGAGAGTTGTGTTGTGAGTGTGATAGTTTACTTGTGTGTTTATGTGTTTTTGGTAAATCATTATGTATGCCTGTAAATAAAGTCGATGAGTGTTTTTGTGTGTTTCTTGTGTATGTGCGTGTTGGGACCTCGTTTTTGAGTATGTTAGGGAATTCCAACTGCTGATGTCTATGCCGGGGACCCAGTGTGACTGCTGTGTTGTGAGTGTGATAGTGTGTGTGTGTGTGTGTTTGAGGGAAACCATTTTGTATGCCTGTAAGAAAAAAATCGATGGGTGTTTCTGTGTGTTTCTTGTGTATGTGTGTCTCGGGACAACGTTTTTGGGTATGTCATGGTAGTTCCAAGTAGTGATGGCTCTGCAAGGAACAGTGTGAGTGCTGTGTTGTGAGTGTGACAGTGTGTGTGTGTGTGTTTGGGGGAACCCCACTGTGTCTGCCTGTAAGGAAATGTCGATGGGTGTTTGTGTGTGTTTCTTGTGTATCTGTGTTTCGGGAGCACGTATGTGAGTGTGTCAGGGCAGTTCCATGTGTTCATGGCTCTGCTGGAGATCCAGTGTGAGTGCTGTGTTGTGAGGGTGACATTGTGTGTGTGTGTGTGTGTGTGTGTGTTGCAGGAAACCATTTGTATGCCTGTAAGAAAAAGTCGATGGGTGTTTGTGTGTGTTTATTCTGTATGTGTGTTTCGGGACCACGTTTGTGAATATGTTAGGTCAGTTCCAAGTGTTGATGGCTCTGCTGGAGACCCAGTGTGAGTGCTGTGTTGTGAGTGTGACATTGTGTGTGTGTGTGTGTCTGTGTGTGTTTCGAAACCCCACTGTGTATGCCTTTACGAAAAAGTCGATGGGTGTTTGGCTGTGTTTCTTGCGTATGTGTGTGTCGGGACCACGTTTTTGAGTATGTTAGGGCAGTTCGAAGTGTTGATGGTTATGCCGGAGACCCAATGTGAGTGCTGTGTTGTGAGTGTCATAGTGTGTGTGTGTGTCTGCGTGTGTGTTTTTCGGAAAACCACTGTGTCTGCCTGTAAGAAGAGTCGATGGGTGTTTGTGTGTGTTTCTGTGTATGTGTGTGTCAGGACCACGTTTGTGTGTAAATAAGGGTAATTCTAAGTCATTCTGAGAGTTGTGTTGTGAGTGTGATAGTTTACTTGTGTGTTTATGTGTTTTTGGTAAATCATTATGTATGCCTGTAAATAAAGTCGATGGGTGTTTTTGTTTGTTTCTTGTGTATGTGCGTGTTGGGACCTCGTTTTTGAGTATGTTAGGGAATTCCAACTGCTGATGTCTATGCCGGGGACCCAGTGTGACTGCTGTGTTGTGAGTGTGATAGTGTGTGTGTGTGTGTGTTTGAGGGAAACCATTTTGTATGCCTGTAAGAAAAAAATCGATGGGTGTTTCTGTGTGTTTCTTGTGTATGTGTGTCTCGGGACAACGTTTTTGGGTATGTCAGGGTAGTTCCAAGTAGTGATGGCTCTGCAAGGAACAGTGTGAGTGCTGTGTTGTGAGTGTGACAGTGTGTGTGTGTGTGTTTGGGGGAACCCCACTGTGTCTGCCTGTAAGGAAATGTCGATGGGTGTTTGTGTGTGTTTCTTGTGTATCTGTGTTTCGGGAGCACGTATGTGAGTGTGTCAGGGCAGTTCCATGTGTTCATGGCTCTGCTGGAGATCCAGTGTGAGTGCTGTGTTGTGAGGGTGACATTGTGTGTGTGTGTGTGTGTGTGTGTGTTGCAGGAAACCATTTGTATGCCTGTAAGAAAAAGTCGATGGGTGTTTGTGTGTGTTTCTTCTGTATGTGTGTTTCGGGACCACGTTTGTGAATATGTTAGGTCAGTTCCAAGTGTTGATGGCTCTGCTGGAGACCCAGTGTGAGTGCTGTGTTGTGAGTGTGACATTGTGTGTGTGTGTGTGTCTGTGTGTGTTTCGAAACCCCACTGTGTATGCCTTTACGAAAAAGTCGATGGGTGTTTGGCTGTGTTTCTTGCGTATGTGTGTGTCGGGACCACGTTTTTGAGTATGTTAGGGCAGTTCGAAGTGTTGATGGTTATGCCGGAGACCCAATGTGAGTGCTGTGTTGTGAGTGTCATAGTGTGTGTGTGTGTCTGCGTGTGTGTTTTTCGGAAAACCACTGTGTCTGCCTGTAAGAAGAGTCGATGGGTGTTTGTGTGTGTTTCTGTGTATGTGTGTGTCAGGACCACGTTTGTGTGTAAATAAGGGTAGTTCTAAGTCATTCTGAGAGTTGTGTTGTGAGTGTGATAGTTTACTTGTGTGTTTATGTGTTTTTGGTAAATCATTATGTATGCCTGTAAATAAAGTCGATGGGTGTTTTTGTGTGTTTCTTGTGTATGTGCGTGTTGGGACCTCGTTTTTGAGTATGTTAGGGAATTCCAACTGCTGATGTCTATGCCGGGGACCCAGTGTGACTGCTGTGTTGTGAGTGTGATAGTGTGTGTGTGTGTGTTTGAGGGAAACCATTTTGTATGCCTGTAAGAAAAAAATCGATGGGTGTTTCTGTGTGTTTCTTGTGTATGTGTGTCTCGGGACAACGTTTTTGGGTATGTCAGGGTAGTTCCAAGTGGTGATGGCTCTGCAAGGAACAGTGTGAGTGCTGTGTTGTGAGTGTGACAGTGTGTGTGTGTGTGTTTGGGGGAACCCCACTGTGTCTGCCTGTAAGGAAATGTCGATGGGTGTTTGTGTGTGTTTCTTGTGTATCTGTGTTTCGGGAGCACGTATGTGAGTGTGTCAGGGCAGTTCCATGTATTCATGGCTCTGCTGGAGATCCAGTGTGAGTGCTGTGTTGTGAGGGTGACATTGTGTGTGTGTGTGTGTGTGTGTGTTGCAGGAAACCATTTGTATGCCTGTAAGAAAAAGTCGATGGGTGTTTGTGTGTGTTTCTTCTGTATGTGTGTTTCGGGACCACGTTTGTGAATATGTTAGGTCAGTTCCAAGTGTTGATGGCTCTGCTGGAGACCCAGTGTGAGTGCTGTGTTGTGAGTGTGACATTGTGTGTGTGTGTGTGTCTGTGTGTGTTTCGAAACCCCACTGTGTATGCCTTTACGAAAAAGTCGATGGGTGTTTGGCTGTGTTTCTTGCGTATGTGTGTGTCGGGACCACGTTTTTGAGTATGTTAGGGCAGTTCGAAGTGTTGATGGTTATGCCGGAGACCCAATGTGAGTGCTGTGTTGTGAGTGTCATCGTGTGTGTGTGTGTCTGCGTGTGTGTTTTTCGGAAAACCACTGTGTCTGCCTGTAAGAAGAGTCGATGGGTGTTTGTGTGTGTTTCTGTGTATGTGTGTGTCAGGACCACGTTTGTGTGTAAATAAGGGTAGTTCTAAGTCATTCTGAGAGTTGTGTTGTGAGTGTGATAGTTTACTTGTGTGTTTATGTGTTTTTGGTAAATCATTATGTATGCCTGTAAATAAAGTCGATGAGTGTTTTTGTGTGTTTCTTGTGTATGTGCGTGTTGGGACCTCGTTTTTGAGTATGTTAGGGAATTCCAACTGCTGATGTCTATGCTGGGGACCCAGTGTGACTGCTGTGTTGTGAGTGTGATAGTGTGTGTGTGTGTGTGTGTTTGAGGGAAACCATTTTGTATGCCTGTAAGAAAAAAATCGATGGGTGTTTCTGTGTGTTTCTTGTGTATGTGTGTCTCGGGACAACGTTTTTGGGTATGTCAGGGTAGTTCCAAGTAGTGATGGCTCTGCAAGGAACAGTGTGAGTGCTGTGTTGTGAGTGTGACAGTGTGTGTGTGTGTGTTTGGGGGAACCCCACTGTGTCTGCCTGTAAGGAAATGTCGATGGGTGTTTGTGTGTGTTTCTTGTGTATCTGTGTTTCGGGAGCACGTATGTGAGTGTGTCAGGGCAGTTCCATGTGTTCATGGCTCTGCTGGAGATCCAGTGTGAGTGCTGTGTTGTGAGGGTGACATTGTGTGTGTGTGTGTGTGTGTGTGTTGCAGGAAACCATTTGTATGCCTGTAAGAAAAAGTCGATGGGTGTTTGTGTGTGTTTCTTCTGTATGTGTGTTTCGGGACCATGTTTGTGAATATGTTAGGTCAGTTCCAAGTGTTGATGGCTCTGCTGGAGACCCAGTGTGAGTGCTGTGTTGTGAGTGTGACATTGTGTGTGTGTGTGTGTCTGTGTGTGTTTCGAAACCCCACTGTGTATGCCTTTACGAAAAAGTCGATGGGTGTTTGGCTGTGTTTCTTGCGTATGTATGTGTCGGGACCACGTTTTTGAGTATGTTAGGGCAGTTCGAAGTGTTGATGGTTATGGCGGAGACCCAATGTGAGTGCTGTGTTGTGAGTGTCATAGTGTGTGTGTGTGTCTGCGTGTGTGTTTTTCGGAAAACCACTGTGTCTGCCTGTAAGAAGAGTCGATGGGTGTTTGTGTGTGTTTCTGTGTATGTGTGTGTCAGGACCACGTTTGTGTGTAAATAAGGGTAATTCTAAGTCATTCTGAGAGTTGTGTTGTGAGTGTGATAGTTTACTTGTGTGTTTATGTGTTTTTGGTAAATCATTATGTATGCCTGTAAATAAAGTCGATGGGTGTTTTTGTGTGTTTCTTGTGTATGTGCGTGTTGGGACCTCGTTTTTGAGTATGTTAGGGAATTCCAACTGCTGATGTCTATGCCGGGGACGCAGTGTGACTGCTGTGTTGTGAGTGTGATAGTGTGTGTGTGTGTGTGTGTTTGAGGGAAACCATTTTGTATGCCTGTAAGAAAAAAATCGATGGGTGTTTCTGTGTGTTTCTTGTGTATGTGTGTCTCGGGACAACGTTTTTGGGTATGTCAGGGTAGTTCCAAGTGGTGATGGCTCTGCAAGGAACAGTGTGAGTGCTGTGTTGTGAGTGTGACAGTGTGTGTGTGTGTGTTTGGGGGAACCCCACTGTGTCTGCCTGTAAGGAAATGTCGATGGGTGTTTGTGTGTGTTTCTTGTGTATCTGTGTTTCGGGAGCACGTATGTGAGTGTGTCAGGGCAGTTCCATGTGTTCATGGCTCTGCTGGAGATCTAGTGTGAGTGCTGTGTTGTGAGGCTGACATTGTGTGTGTGTGTGTGTGTGTGTGTTGCAGGAAACCATTTGTATGCCTGTAAGAAAAAGTCGATGGGTGTTTGTGTGTGTTTATTCTGTTTGTGTGTTTCGGGACCACGTTTGTGAATATGTTAGGTCAGTTCCAAGTGTTGATGGCTCTGCTGGAGACCCAGTGTGAGTGCTGTGTTGTGAGTGTGACAGTGTGTGTGTGTGTGTGTCTGTGTGTGTTTCGAAACCCCACTGTGTATGCCTTTACGAAAAAGTCGATGGGTGTTTGGCTGTGTTTCTTGCGTATGTGTGTGTCGGGACCACGTTTTTGAGTATGTTAGGGCAGTTCGAAGTGTTGATGGTTATGCCGGAGACCCAATGTGAGTGCTGTGTTGTGAGTGTCATCGTGTGTGTGTGTCTGCGTGTGTGTTTTTCGGAAAACCACTGTGTCTGCCTGTAAGAAGAGTCGATGGGTGTTTGTGTGTGTTTCTGTGTATGTGTGTGTCAGGACCACGTTTGTGTGTAAATAAGGGTAGTTCTAAGTCATTCTGAGAGTTGTGTTGTGAGTGTGATAGTTTATGTGTGTGTTTATGTGTTTGTGGTAAATCATTATGTATGCCTGTAAATAAAGTCGATGGGTGTTTTTGTGTGTTTCTTGTGTATGTGCGTGTTGGGACCTCGTTTTTGAGTATGTTAGGGAATTCCAACTGCTGATGTCTATGCCGGGGACCCAGTGTGACTGCTGTGTTGTGAGTGTGATAGTGTGTGTGTGTGTGTGTTTGAGGGAAACCATTTTGTATACCTGTAAGAAAAAAATCGATGGGTGTTTCTGTGTGTTTCTTGTGTATGTGTGTCTCGGGACAACGTTTTTGGGTATGTCAGGGTAGTTCCAAGTGGTGATGGCTCTGCAAGGAACAGTGTGAGTGCTGTGTTGTGAGTGTGACAGTGTGTGTGTGTGTGTTTGGGGGAACCCCACTGTGTCTGCCTGTAAGGAAATGTCGATGGGTGTTTGTGTGTGTTTCTTGTGTATCTGTGTTTCGGGAGCACGTATGTGAGTGTGTCAGGGCAGTTCCATGTGTTCATGGCTCTGCTAGAGATCTAGTGTGAGTGCTGTGTTGTGAGGGTGACATTGTGTGTGTGTGTGTGTGTGTGTGTGTGTTGCAGGAAACCATTTGTATGCCTGTAAGAAAAAGTCGATGGGTGTTTGTGTGTGTTTATTCTGTATGTGTGTTTCGGGACCACGTTTGTGAATATGTTAGGTCAGTTCCAAGTGTTGATGGCTCTGCTGGAGACCCAGTGTGAGTGCTGTGTTGTGAGTGTGACATTGTGTGTGTGTGTGTGTCTGTGTGTGTTTCGAAACACCACTGTGTATGCCTTTACAAAAAAGTCGATGGGTGTTTGGCTGTGTTTCTTGCGTATGTGTGTGTCGGGACCACGTTTTTGAGTATGTTAGGGCAGTTCGAAGTGTTGATGGTTATGCCGGAGACCCAATGTGAGTGCTGTGTTGTGAGTGTCATAGTGTGTGTGTGTGTCTGCGTGTGTGTTTTTCGGAAAACCACTGTGTC
Source organism: Ursus arctos (assembly GCF_023065955.2). Lineage (NCBI taxonomy): Eukaryota > Metazoa > Chordata > Mammalia > Carnivora > Ursidae > Ursus > Ursus arctos. The sequence continues at coordinate 19,459,403 of NC_079874.1, forward strand.
TGCCTGTAAGAAGAGTCGATGGGTGTTTGTGTGTGTTTCTGTGTATGTGTGTGTCAGGACCACGTTTGTGTGTAAATAAGGGTAGTTCTAAGTCATTCTGAGAGTTGTGTTGTGAGTGTGATAGTTTACTTGTGTGTTTATGTGTTTGTGGTAAATCATTATGTATGCCTGTAAATAAAGTCGATGGGTGTTTTTGTGTGTTTCTTGTGTATGTGCGTGTTGGGACCTCGTTTTTGAGTATGTTAGGGAATTCCAACTGCTGATGTCTATGCCGGGGACCCAGTGTGACTGCTGTGTTGTGAGTGTGATAGTGTGTGTGTGTGTGTGTTTGAGGGAAACCATTTTGTATGCCTGTAAGAAAAAAATCGATGGGTGTTTCTGTGTGTTTCTTGTGTATGTGTGTCTCGGGACAACGTTTTTGGGTATGTCAGGGTAGTTCCAAGTGGTGATGGCTCTGCAAGGAACAGTGTGAGTGCTGTGTTGTGAGTGTGACAGTGTGTGTGTGTGTGTTTGGGGGAACCCCACTGTGTCTGCCTGTAAGGAAATGTCGATGGGTGTTTGTGTGTGTTTCTTGTGTATCTGTGTTTCGGGAGCACGTATGTGAGTGTGTCAGGGCAGTTCCATGTGTTCATGGCTCTGCTAGAGATCTAGTGTGAGTGCTGTGTTGTGAGGGTGACATTGTGTGTGTGTGTGTGTGTGTGTGTGTGTTGCAGGAAACCATTTGTATGCCTGTAAGAAAAAGTCGATGGGTGTTTGTGTGTGTTTATTCTGTATGTGTGTTTCGGGACCACGTTTGTGAATATGTTAGGTCAGTTCCAAGTGTTGATGGCTCTGCTGGAGACCCAGTGTGAGTGCTGTGTTGTGAGTGTGACATTGTGTGTGTGTGTGTGTCTGTGTGTGTTTCGAAACACCACTGTGTATGCCTTTACAAAAAAGTCGATGGGTGTTTGGCTGTGTTTCTTGCGTATGTGTGTGTCGGGACCACGTTTTTGAGTATGTTAGGGCAGTTCGAAGTGTTGATGGTTATGCCGGAGACCCAATGTGAGTGCTGTGTTGTGAGTGTCATAGTGTGTGTGTGTGTCTGCGTGTGTGTTTTTCGGAAAACCACTGTGTCTGCCTGTAAGAAGAGTCGATGGGTGTTTGTGTGTGTTTCTGTGTATGTGTGTGTCAGGACCACGTTTGTGTGTAAATAAGGGTAGTTCTAAGTCATTCTGAGAGTTGTGTTGTGAGTGTGATAGTTTACTTGTGTGTTTATGTGTTTGTGGTAAATCATTATGTATGCCTGTAAATAAAGTCGATGGGTGTTTTTGTGTGTTTCTTGTGTATGTGCGTGTTGGGACCTCGTTTTTGAGTATGTTAGGGAATTCCAACTGCTGATGTCTATGCCGGGGACCCAGTGTGACTGCTGTGTTTTGAGTGTGATAGTGTGTGTGTGTGTGTTTGAGGGAAACCATTTTGTATGCCTGTAAGAAAAAAATCGATGGGTGTTTCTGTGTGTTTCTTGTGTATGTGTGTCTCGGGACAACGTTTTTGGGTATGTCAGGGTAGTTCCAAGTAGTGATGACTCTGCAAGGAACAGTGTGAGTGCTGTGTTGTGAGTGTGACAGTGTGTGTGTGTGTGTTTGGGGGAACCCCACTGTGTCTGCCTGTAAGGAAATGTCGATGGGTGTTTGTGTGTGTTTCTTGTGTATCTGTGTTTCGGGAGCACGTATGTGAGTGTGTCAGGGCAGTTCCATGTGTTCATGGCTCTGCTGGAGATCCAGTGTGAGTGCTGTGTTGTGAGGGTGACATTCTGTGTGTGTGTGTGTGTGTGTGTGTTTTGCAGGAAACCATATGTATGCCTGTAAGAAAAAGTCGATGGGTGTTTGTGTGTGTTTATTCTGTATGTGTGTTTCGGGACCACGTTTGTGAATATGTTAGGTCAGTTCGAAGTGTTGAAGGCTCTGCTGGAGACCCAGTGTGAGTACTGTGTTGTGAGTGTGACATTGTGTGTGTGTGTGTGTGTCTGTGTGTGTTTCGAAACCCCACTGTGTATGCCTTTACGAAAAAGTCGATGGGTGTTTGGCTGTGTTTCTTGCGTATGTGTGTGTCGGGACCACGTTTTTGAGTATGTTAGGGCAGTTCGAAGTGTTGATGGTTATGCCAGAGACACAATGTGAGTGCTGTGTTGTGAGTGTCATAGTGTGTGTGTGTGTCTGCGTGTGTGTTTTTCGGAAAACCACTGTGTCTGCCTGTAAGAAGAGTCGATGGGTGTTTGTGTGTGTTTCTGTGTATGTGTGTGTCAGGACCACGTTTGTGTGTAAATAAGGGTAGTTCTAAGTCATTCTGAGAGTTGTGTTGTGAGTGTGATAGTTTACTTGTGTGTTTATGTGTTTGTGGTAAATCATTATGTATGCCTGTAAATAAAGTCGATGGGTGTTTTTGTGTGTTTCTTGTGTATGTGCGTGTTGGGACCTCGTTTTTGAGTATGTTAGGGAATTCCAACTGCTGATGTCTATGCCGGGGACCCAGTGTGACTGCTGTGTTGTGAGTGTGATAGTGTGTGTGTGTGTGTGTTTGAGGGAAACCATTTTGTATGCCTGTAAGAAAAAAATCGATGGGTGTTTCTGTGTGTTTCTTGTGTATCTGTGTCTCGGGACAACGTTTTTGGGTATGTCAGGGTAGTTCCAAGTGGTGATGGCTCTGCAAGGAACAGTGTGAGTGCTGTGTTGTGAGTGTGACAGTGTGTGTGTGTGTGTTTGGGGGAACCCCACTGTGTCTGCCTGTAAGGAAAGGTCGATGGGTGTTTGTGTGTGTTTCTTGTGTATCTGTGTTTCGGGAGCACGTATGTGAGTGTGTCAGGGCAGTTCCATGTGTTCATGGCTCTGCTGGAGATCCAGTGTGAGTGCTGTGTTGTGAGGGTGACATTGTGTGTGTGTGTGTGTGTGTGTGTTGCAGGAAACCATTTGTATGCCTGTAAGAAAAAGTCGATGGGTGTTTGTGTGTGTTTCTTCTGTATGTGTGTTTCGGGACCACGTTTGTGAATATGTTAGGTCAGTTCCAAGTGTTGATGGCTCTGCTGGAGACCCAGTGTGAGTGCTGTGTTGTGAGTGTGACATTGTGTGTGTGTGTGTGTCTGTGTGTGTTTCGAAACCCCACTGTGTATGCCTTTACGAAAAAGTCGATGGGTGTTTGGCTGTGTTTCTTGCGTATGTGTGTGTCGGGACCACGTTTTTGAGTATGTTAGGGCAGTTCGAAGTGTTGATGGTTATGCCGGAGAACCAATGTGAGTGCTGTGTTGTGAGTGTCATCGTGTGTGTGTGTGTCTGCTTGTGTGTTTTTCGGAAAACCACTGTGTCTGCCTGTAAGAAGAGTCGATGGGTGTTTGTGTGTGTTTCTGTGTATGTGTGTGTCAGGACCACGTTTGTGTGTAAATAAGGGTAGTTCTAAGTCATTCTGAGAGTTGTGTTGTGAGTGTGATAGTTTACTTGTGTGCTCATGTGTTTTTGGTAAATCATTATGTATGCCTGTAAATAAAGTCGATGGGTGTTTTTGTGTGTTTCTTGTGTATGTGCGTGTTGGGACCTCGTTTTTGAGTATGTTAGGGAATTCCAAATGCTGATGTCTATGCCGGGGACCCAGTGTGACTGCTGTGTTGTGAGAGTGATGGTGTGTGTGTGTGTGTGTGTTTGAGGGAAACCATTTTGTATGCCTGTAAGAAAAAAATCGATGGGTGTTTCTGTGTGTTTCTTGTGTATGTGTGTCTCGGGACAACGTTTTTGGGTATGTCAGGGTAGTTCCAAGTAGTGATGGTTCTGCAAGGAACAGTGTGAGTGCTGTGTTGTGAGTGTGACAGTGTGTGTGTGTGTGTTTGGGGGAACCCCACTGTGTCTGCCTGTAAGGAAATGTCGATGGGTGTTTGTGTGTGTTTCTTGTGTATCTGTGTTTCGGGAGCACGTATGTGAGTGTGTCAGGGCAGTTCCATGTGTTCATGGCTCTGCTGGAGATCCAGTGTGAGTGCTTTGTTGTGAGGGTGACATTGTGTGTGTGTGTGTGTGTGTGTGTGTGTTTTGCAGGAAACCATTTGTATGCCTGTAAGAAAAAGTCGATGGGTGTTTGTGTGTGTTTATTCTGTATGTGTGTTTCGGGACCACGTTTGTGAATATGTTAGGTCAGTTCGAAGTGTTGATGGCTCTGCTGGAGACCCAGTGTGAGTGCTGTGTTGTGAGTGTGACAGTGTGTGTGTGTGTGTTTGGGGGACCCCACTGTGTCTGCCTGTAAGGAAATGTCGATGGGTGTTTGTGTGTGTTTCTTGTGTATCTGTGTTTCGGGAGCACGTATGTGAGTGTGTCAGGGCAGTTCCATGTGTTCATGGCTCTGCTGGAGATCTAGTGTGAGTGCTGTGTTGTGAGGGTGACATTGTGTGTGTGTGTGTGTGTGTGTGTGTGTTGCAGGAAACCATTTGTATGCCTGTAAGAAAAAGTCGATGGGTGTTTGTGTGTGTTTATTCTGTATGTGTGTTTCGGGACCACGTTTGTGAATATGTTAGGTCAGTTCCAAGTGTTGATGGCTCTGCTGGAGACCCAGTGTGAGTGCTGTGTTGTGAGTGTGACAGTGTGTGTGTGTGTGTGTGTGTGTGTGTGTTTCGAAACCCCACTGTGTATGCCTTTACGAAAAAGTCGATGGGTGTTTGGCTGTGTTTCTTGCGTATGTGTGTGTCGGGACCACGTTTTTGAGTATGTTAGGGCAGTTCGAAGTGTTGATGGTTATGCCGGAGACCCAATGTGAGTGCTGTGTTGTGAGTGTCATCGTGTGTGTGTGTGTCTGCGTGTGTGTTTTTCGGAAAACCACTGTGTCTGCCTGTAAGAAGAGTCGATGGGTGTTTGTGTGTGTTTCTGTGTATGTGTGTGTCAGGACCACGTTTGTGTGTAAATAAGGGTAGTTCTAAGTCATTCTGAGAGTTGTGTTGTGAGTGTGATAGTTTATGTGTGTGTTTATGTGTTTGTGGTAAATCATTATGTATGCCTGTAAATAAAGTCGATGGGTGTTTTTGTGTGTTTCTTGTGTATGTGCGTGTTGGGACCTCGTTTTTGAGTATGTTAGGGAATTCCAACTGCTGATGTCTATGCCGGGGACCCAGTGTGACTGCTGTGTTGTGAGTGTGATAGTGTGTGTGTGTGTGTGTTTGAGGGAAACCATTTTGTATGCCTGTAAGAAAAAAATCGATGGGTGTTTCTGTGTGTTTCTTGTGTATGTGTGTCTCGGGACAACGTTTTTGGGTATGTCAGGGTAGTTCCAAGTGGTGATGGCTCTGCAAGGAACAGTGTGAGTGCTGTGTTGTGAGTGTGACAGTGTGTGTGTGTGTGTTTGGGGGAACCCCACTGTGTCTGCCTGTAAGGAAATGTCGATGGGTGTTTGTGTGTGTTTCTTGTGTATCTGTGTTTCGGGAGCACGTATGTGAGTGTGTCAGGGCAGTTCCATGTGTTCATGGCTCTGCTGGAGATCTAGTGTGAGTGCTGTGTTGTGAGGCTGACATTGTGTGTGTGTGTGTGTGTGTGTGTGTTGCAGGAAACCATTTGTATGCCTGTAAGAAAAAGTCGATGGGTGTTTGTGTGTGTTTCTTCTGTATGTGTGTTTCGGGACCACGTTTGTGAATATGTTAGGTCAGTTCCAAGTGTTGATGGCTCTGCTGGAGACCCAGTGTGAGTGCTGTGTTGTGAGTGTGACATTGTGTGTGTGTGTGTGTCTGTGTGTGTTTCGAAACCCCACTGTGTATGCCTTTACGAAAAAGTCGATGGGTGTTTGGCTGTGTTTCTTGCGTATGTGTGTGTCGGGACCACGTTTTTGAGTATGTTAGGGCAGTTCGAAGTGTTGATGGTTATGCCGGAGACCCAATGTGAGTGCTGTGTTGTGAGTGTCATCGTGTGTGTGTGTGTCTGCGTGTGTGTTTTTCGGAAAACCACTGTGTCTGCCTGTAAGAAGAGTCGATGGGTGTTTGTGTGTGTTTCTGTGTATGTGTGTGGCAGGACCACGTTTGTGTGTAAATAAGGGTAGTTCTAAGTCATTCTGAGAGTTGTGTTGTGAGTGTGATAGTTTACTTGTGTGTTTATGTGTTTTTGGTAAATCATTATGTATGCCTGTAAATAAAGTCGATGAGTGTTTTTGTGTGTTTCTTGTGTATGTGCGTGTTGGGACCTCGTTTTTGAGTATGTTAGGGAATTCCAACTGCTGATGTCTATGCCGGGGACCCAGTGTGACTGCTGTGTTGTGAGTGTGATAGTGTGTGTGTGTGTGTGTGTTTGAGGGAAACCATTTTGTATGCCTGTAAGAAAAAAATCGATGGGTGTTTCTGTGTGTTTCTTGTGTATGTGTGTCTCGGGACAACGTTTTTGGGTATGTCAGGGTAGTTCCAAGTGGTGATGGCTCTGCAAGGAACAGTGTGAGTGCTGTGTTGTGAGTGTGACAGTGTGTGTGTGTGTGTTTGGGGGAACCCCACTGTGTCTGCCTGTAAGGAAATGTCGATGGGTGTTTGTGTGTGTTTCTTGTGTATCTGTGTTTCGGGAGCACGTATGTGAGTGTGTCAGGGCAGTTCCATGTGTTCATGGCTCTGCTGGAGATCTAGTGTGAGTGCTGTGTTGTGAGGGTGACATTGTGTGTGTGTGTGTGTGTGTGTGTGTTGCAGGAAACCATTTGTATGCCTGTAAGAAAAAGTCGATGGGTGTTTGTGTGTGTTTCTTCTGTATGTGTGTTTCGGGACCACGTTTGTGAATATGTTAGGTCAGTTCCAAGTGTTGATGGCTCTGCTGGAGACCCAGTGTGAGTGCTGTGTTGTGAGTGTGACATTGTGTGTGTGTGTGTGTCTGTGTGTGTTTCGAAACCCCACTGTGTATGCCTTTACGAAAAAGTCGATGGGTGTTTGGCTGTGTTTCTTGCGTATGTGTGTGTCGGGACCACGTTTTTGAGTATGTTAGGGCAGTTCGAAGTGTTGATGGTTATGCCGGAGACCCAATGTGAGTGCTGTGTTGTGAGTGTCATAGTGTGTGTGTGTGTCTGCGTGTGTGTTTTTCGGAAAACCACTGTGTCTGCCTGTAAGAAGAGTCGATGGGTGTTTGTGTGTGTTTCTGTGTATGTGTGTGTCAGGACCACGTTTGTGTGTAAATAAGGGTAGTTCTAAGTCATTCTGAGAGTTGTGTTGTGAGTGTGATAGTTTACTTGTGTGTTTATGTGTTTTTGGTAAATCATTATGTATGCCTGTAAATAAAGTCGATGGGTGTTTTTGTGTGTTTCTTGTGTATGTGCGTGTTGGGACCTCGTTTTTGAGTATGTTAGGGAATTCCAACTGCTGATGTCTATGCCGGGGACCCAGTGTGACTGCTGTGTTGTGAGTGTGATAGTGTGTGTGTGTGTGTGTGTTTGAGGGAAACCATTTTGTATGCCTGTAAGAAAAAAATCGATGGGTGTTTCTGTGTGTTTCTTGTGTATGTGTGTCTCGGGACAACGTTTTTGGGTATGTCAGGGTAGTTCCAAGTGGTGATGGCTCTGCAAGGAACAGTGTGAGTGCTGTGTTGTGAGTGTGACAGTGTGTGTGTGTGTGTTTGGGGGAACCCCACTGTGTCTGCCTGTAAGGAAATGTCGATGGGTGTTTGTGTGTGTTTCTTGTGTATCTGTGTTTCGGGAGCACGTATGTGAGTGTGTCAGGGCAGTTCCATGTGTTCATGGCTCTGCTGGAGATCTAGTGTGAGTGCTGTGTTGTGAGGGTGACATTGTGTGTGTGTGTGTGTGTGTGTGTGTTGCAGGAAACCATTTGTATGCCTGTAAGAAAAAGTCGATGGGTGTTTGTGTGTGTTTCTTCTGTATGTGTGTTTCGGGACCACGTTTGTGAATATGTTAGGTCAGTTCCAAGTGTTGATGGCTCTGCTGGAGACCCAGTGTGAGTGCTGTGTTGTGAGTGTGACATTGTGTGTGTGTGTGTGTCTGTGTGTGTTTCGAAACCCCACTGTGTATGCCTTTACGAAAAAGTCGATGGGTGTTTGGCTGTGTTTCTTGCGTATGTGTGTGTCGGGACCACGTTTTTGAGTATGTTAGGGCAGTTCGAAGTGTTGATGGTTATGCAGGAGACCCAATGTGAGTGCTGTGTTGTGAGTGTCATAGTGTGTGTGTGTGTCTGCGTGTGTGTTTTTCGGAAAACCACTGTGTCTGCTTGTAAGAAGAGTCGATGGGTGTTTGTGTGTGTTTCTGTGTATGTGTGTGTCAGGACCACGTTTGTGTGTAAATAAGGGTAGTTCTAAGTCATTCTGAGAGTTGTGTTGTGAGTGTGATAGTTTACTTGTGTGTTTATGTGTTTTTGGTAAATCATTATGTATGCCTGTAAATAAAGTCGATGAGTGTTTTTGTGTGTTTCTTGTGTATGTGCGTGTTGGGACCTCGTTTTTGAGTATGTTAGGGAATTCCAACTGCTGATGTCTATGCCGGGGACCCAGTGTGACTGCTGTGTTGTGAGTGTGATAGTGTGTGTGTGTGTGTGTGTTTGAGGGAAACCATTTTGTATGCCTGTAAGAAAAAAATCGATGGGTGTTTCTGTGTGTTTCTTGTGTATGTGTGTCTCGGGACAACGTTTTTGGGTATGTCAGGGTAGTTCCAAGTGGTGATGGCTCTGCAAGGAACAGTGTGAGTGCTGTGTTGTGAGTGTGACAGTGTGTGTGTGTGTGTTTGGGGGAACCCCACTGTGTCTGCCTGTAAGGAAATGTCGATGGGTGTTTGTGTGTGTTTCTTGTGTATCTGTGTTTCGGGAGCACGTATGTGAGTGTGTCAGGGCAGTTCCATGTGTTCATGGCTCTGCTGGAGATCTAGTGTGAGTGCTGTGTTGTGAGGGTGACATTGTGTGTGTGTGTGTGTGTGTGTGTGTTGCAGGAAACCATTTGTATGCCTGTAAGAAAAAGTCGATGGGTGTTTGTGTGTGTTTCTTCTGTATGTGTGTTTCGGGACCACGTTTGTGAATATGTTAGGTCAGTTCCAAGTGTTGATGGCTCTGCTGGAGACCCAGTGTGAGTGCTGTGTTGTGAGTGTGACATTGTGTGTGTGTGTGTGTCTGTGTGTGTTTCGAAACCCCACTGTGTATGCCTTTACGAAAAAGTCGATGGGTGTTTGGCTGTGTTTCTTGCGTATGTGTGTGTCGGGACCACGTTTTTGAGTATGTTAGGGCAGTTCGAAGTGTTGATGGTTATGCCGGAGACCCAATGTGAGTGCTGTGTTGTGAGTGTCATAGTGTGTGTGTGTGTCTGCGTGTGTGTTTTTCGGAAAACCACTGTGTCTGCCTGTAAGAAGAGTCGATGGGTGTTTGTGTGTGTTTCTGTGTATGTGTGTGTCAGGACCACGTTTGTGTGTAAATAAGGGTAGTTCTAAGTCATTCTGAGAGTTGTGTTGTGAGTGTGATAGTTTATGTGTGTGTTTATGTGTTTGTGGTAAATCATTATGTATGCCTGTAAATAAAGTCGATGGGTGTTTTTGTGTGTTTCTTGTGTATGTGCGTGTTGGGACCTCGTTTTTGAGTATGTTAGGGAATTCCAACTGCTGATGTCTATGCCGGGGACCCAGTGTGACTGCTGTGTTGTGAGTGTGATAGTGTGTGTGTGTGTGTGTTTGAGGGAAACCATTTTGTATGCCTGTAAGAAAAAAATCGATGGGTGTTTCTGTGTGTTTCTTGTGTATGTGTGTCTCGGGACAACGTTTTTGGGTATGTCAGGGTAGTTCCAAGTGGTGATGGCTCTGCAAGGAACAGTGTGAGTGCTGTGTTGTGAGTGTGACAGTGTGTGTGTGTGTGTTTGGGGGAACCCCACTGTGTCTGCCTGTAAGGAAATGTCGATGGGTGTTTGTGTGTGTTTCTTGTGTATCTGTGTTTCGGGAGCACGTATGTGAGTGTGTCAGGGCAGTTCCATGTGTTCATGGCTCTGCTGGAGATCTAGTGTGAGTGCTGTGTTGTGAGGGTGACATTGTGTGTGTGTGTGTGTGTGTGTGTGTTGCAGGAAACCATTTGTATGCCTGTAAGAAAAAGTCGATGGGTGTTTGTGTGTGTTTCTTCTGTATGTGTGTTTCGGGACCACGTTTGTGAATATGTTAGGTCAGTTCCAAGTGTTGATGGCTCTGCTGGAGACCCAGTGTGAGTGCTGTGTTGTGAGTGTGACATTGTGTGTGTGTGTGTGTCTGTGTGTGTTTCGAAACCCCACTGTGTATGCCTTTACGAAAAAGTCGATGGGTGTTTGGCTGTGTTTCTTGCGTATGTGTGTGTCGGGACCACGTTTTTGAGTATGTTAGGGCAGTTCGAAGTGTTGATGGTTATGCCGGAGACCCAATGTGAGTGCTGTGTTGTGAGTGTCATAGTGTGTGTGTGTGTCTGCGTGTGTGTTTTTCGGAAAACCACTGTGTCTGCCTGTAAGAAGAGTCGATGGGTGTTTGTGTGTGTTTCTGTGTATGTGTGTGTCAGGACCACGTTTGTGTGTAAATAAGGGTAGTTCTAAGTCATTCTGAGAGTTGTGTTGTGAGTGTGATAGTTTACTTGTGTGTTTATGTGTTTTTGGTAAATCATTATGTATGCCTGTAAATAAAGTCGATGGGTGTTTTTGTGTGTTTCTTGTGTATGTGCGTGTTGGGACCTCGTTTTTGAGTATGTTAGGGAATTCCAACTGCTGATGTCTATGCCGGGGACCCAGTGTGACTGCTGTGTTGTGAGTGTGATAGTGTGTGTGTGTGTGTGTGTTTGAGGGAAACCATTTTGTATGCCTGTAAGAAAAAAATCGATGGGTGTTTCTGTGTGTTTCTTGTGTATGTGTGTCTCGGGACAACGTTTTTGGGTATGTCAGGGTAGTTCCAAGTGGTGATGGCTCTGCAAGGAACAGTGTGAGTGCTGTGTTGTGAGTGTGACAGTGTGTGTGTGTGTGTTTGGGGGAACCCCACTGTGTCTGCCTGTAAGGAAATGTCGATGGGTGTTTGTGTGTGTTTCTTGTGTATCTGTGTTTCGGGAGCACGTATGTGAGTGTGTCAGGGAAGTTCCATGTGTTCATGGCTCTGCTGGAGATCTAGTGTGAGTGCTGTGTTGTGAGGGTGACATTGTGTGTGTGTGTGTGTGTGTGTTGCAGGAAACCATTTGTATGCCTGTAAGAAAAAGTCGATGGGTGTTTGTGTGTGTTTATTCTGTTTGTGTGTTTCGGGACCACGTTTGTGAATATGTTAGGTCAGTTCCAAGTGTTGATGGCTCTGCTGGAGACCCAGTGTGAGTGCTGTGTTGTGAGTGTGACAGTGTGTGTGTGTGTGTGTCTGTGTGTGTTTCGAAACCCCACTGTGTATGCCTTTACGAAAAAGTCGATGGGTGTTTGGCTGTGTTTCTTGCGTATGTGTGTGTCGGGACCACGTTTTTGAGTATGTTAGGGCAGTTCGAAGTGTTGATGGTTATGCCGGAGACCCAATGTGAGTGCTGTGTTGTGAGTGTCATCGTGTGTGTGTGTGTCTGCGTGTGTGTTTTTCGGAAAACCACTGTGTCTGCCTGTAACAAGAGTCGATGAGTGTTTGTGTGTGTTTCTGTGTATGTGTGTGTCAGGACCACGTTTGTGTGTAAATAAGGGTAGTTCTAAGTCATTCTGAGAGTTGTGTTGTGAGTGTGATAGTTTATGTGTGTGTTTATGTGTTTGTGGTAAATCATTATGTATGCCTGTAAATAAAGTCGATGGGTGTTTTTGTGTGTTTCTTGTGTATGTGCGTGTTGGGACCTCGTTTTTGAGTATGTTAGGGAATTCCAACTGCTGATGTCTATGCCGGGGACCCAGTGTGACTGCTGTGTTGTGAGTGTGATAGTGTGTGTGTGTGTGTGTTTGAGGGAAACCATTTTGTATGCCTGTAAGAAAAAAATCGATGGGTGTTTCTGTGTGTTTCTTGTGTATGTGTGTCTTGGGACAACGTTTTTGGGTATGTCAGGGTAGTTCCAAGTGGTGATGGCTCTGCAAGGAACAGTGTGAGTGCTGTGTTGTGAGTGTGACAGTGTGTGTGTGTGTGTTTGGGGGAACCCCACTGTGTCTGCCTGTAAGGAAATGTCGATGGGTGTTTGTGTGTGTTTCTTGTGTATCTGTGTTTCGGGAGCACGTATGTGAGTGTGTCAGGGCAGTTCCATGTGTTCATGGCTCTGCTGGAGATCTAGTGTGAGTGCTGTGTTGTGAGGGTGACATTGTGTGTGTGTGTGTGTGTGTTGCAGGAAACCATTTGTATGCCTGTAAGAAAAAGTCGATGGGTGTTTGTGTGTGTTTATTCTGTATGTGTGTTTCGGGACCACGTTTGTGAATATGTTAGGTCAGTTCCAAGTGTTGATGGCTCTGCTGGAGACCCAGTGTGAGTGCTGTGTTGTGAGTGTGACATTGTGTGTGTGTGTGTGTCTGTGTGTGTTTCGAAACCCCACTGTGTATGCCTTTACGAAAAAGTCGATGGGTGTTTGGCTGTGTTTCTTGCGTATGTGTGTGTCGGGACCACGTTTTTGAGTATGTTAGGGCAGTTCGAAGTGTTGATGGTTATGCCGGAGACCCAATGTGAGTGCTGTGTTGTGAGTGTCATAGTGTGTGTGTGTGTCTGCGTGTGTGTTTTTCGGAAAACCACTGTGTCTGCCTGTAAGAAGAGTCGATGGGTGTTTGTGTGTGTTTCTGTGTATGTGTGTGTCAGGACCACGTTTGTGTGTAAATAAGGGTAGTTCTAAGTCATTCTGAGAGTTGTGTTGTGAGTGTGATAGTTTACTTGTGTGTTTATGTGTTTTTGGTAAATCATTATGTATGCCTGTAAATAAAGTCGATGGGTGTTTTTGTGTGTTTCTTGTGTATGTGCGTGTTGGGACCTCGTTTTTGAGTATGTTAGGGAATTCCAACTGCTGATGTCTATGCCGGGGACCCAGTGTGACTGCTGTGTTGTGAGTGTGATAGTGTGTGTGTGTGTGTGTGTTTGAGGGAAACCATTTTGTATGCCTGTAAGAAAAAAATCGATGGGTGTTTCTGTGTGTTTCTTGTGTATGTGTGTCTCGGGACAACGTTTTTGGGTATGTCAGGGTAGTTCCAAGTGGTGATGGCTCTGCAAGGAACAGTGTGAGTGCTGTGTTGTGAGTGTGACAGTGTGTGTGTGTGTGTTTGGGGGAACCCCACTGTGTCTGCCTGTAAGGAAATGTCGATGGGTGTTTGTGTGTGTTTCTTGTGTATCTGTGTTTCGGGAGCACGTATGTGAGTGTGTCAGGGCAGTTCCATGTGTTCATGGCCCTGCTGGAGATCTAGTGTGAGTGCTGTGTTGTGAGGGTGACATTGTGTGTGTGTGTGTGTGTGTGTGTGTTGCAGGAAACCATTTGTATGCCTGTAAGAAAAAGTCGATGGGTGTTTGTGTGTGTTTATTCTGTTTGTGTGTTTCGGGACCACGTTTGTGAATATGTTAGGTCAGTTCCAAGTGTTGATGGCTCTGCTGGAGACCCAGTGTGAGTGCTGTGTTGTGAGTGTGACAGTGTGTGTGTGTGTGTGTCTGTGTGTGTTTCGAAACCCCACTGTGTATGCCTTTACGAAAAAGTCGATGGGTGTTTGGCTGTGTTTCTTGCGTATGTGTGTGTCGGGACCACGTTTTTGAGTATGTTAGGGCAGTTCGAAGTGTTGATGGTTATGCCGGAGACCCAATGTGAGTGCTGTGTTGTGAGTGTCATCGTGTGTGTGTGTGTCTGCGTGTGTGTTTTTCGGAAAACCACTGTGTCTGCCTGTAACAAGAGTCGATGGGTGTTTGTGTGTGTTTCTGTGTATGTGTGTGTCAGGACCACGTTTGTGTGTAAATAAGGGTAGTTCTAAGTCATTCTGAGAGTTGTGTTGTGAGTGTGATAGTTTATGTGTGTGTTTATGTGTTTGTGGTAAATCATTATGTATGCCTGTAAATAAAGTCGATGGGTGTTTTTGTGTGTTTCTTGTGTATGTGCGTGTTCGGACCTCGTTTTTGAGTATGTTAGGGAATTCCAACTGCTGATGTCTATGCCGGGGACCCAGTGTGACTGCTGTGTTGTGAGTGTGATAGTGTGTGTGTGTGTGTTTGAGGGAAACCATTTTGTATGCCTGTAAGAAAAAAATCGATGGGTGTTTCTGTGTGTTTCTTGTGTATGTGTGTCTCGGGACAACGTTTTTGGGTATGTCAGGGTAGTTCCAAGTAGTGATGGCTCTGCAAGGAACAGTGTGAGTGCTGTGTTGTGAGTGTGACAGTGTGTGTGTGTGTGTTTGGGGGAACCCCACTGTGTCTGCCTGTAAGGAAATGTCGATGGGTGTTTGTGTGTGTTTCTTGTGTATCTGTGTTTCGGGAGCACGTATGTGAGTGTGTCAGGGCAGTTCCATGTGTTCATGGCTCTGCTGGAGATCCAGTGTGAGTGCTGTGTTGTGAGGGTGACATTGTGTGTGTGTGTGTGTGTGTGTGTGTGTGTGTTTTGCAGGAAACCATTTGTATGCCTGTAAGAAAAAGTCGATGGGTGTTTGTGTGTGTTTATTCTGTATGTGTGTTTCGGGACCACGTTTGTGAATATGTTAGGTCAGTTCGAAGTGTTGATGGCTCTGCTGGAGACCCAGTGTGAGTGCTGTGTTGTGAGTGTGACATTGTGTGTGTGTGTGTGTGTCTGTGTGTGTTTCGAAACCCCACTGTGTATGCCTTTACGAAAAAGTCGATGGGTGTTTGGCTGTGTTTCTTGCGTATGTGTGTGTCGGGACCACATTTTTGAGTATGTTAGGGCAGTTCGAAGTGTTGATGGTTATGCCAGAGACCCAATGTGAGTGCTGTGTTGTGAGTGTCATAGTGTGTGTGTGTGTCTGCGTGTGTGTTTTTCGGAAAACCACTGTGTCTGCCTGTAAGAAGAGTCGATGGGTGTTTGTGTGTGTTTCTGTGTATGTGTGTGTCAGGACCACGTTTGTGTGTAAATAAGGGTAGTTCTAAGTCATTCTGAGAGTTGTGTTGTGAGTGTGATAGTTTACTTGTGTGTTTATGTGTTTTTGGTAAATCATTATGTATGCCTGTAAATAAAGTCGATGGGTGTTTTTGTGTGTTTCTTGTGTATGTGCGTGTTGGGACCTCGTTTTTGAGTATGTTAGGGAATTCCAACTGCTGATGTCTATGCCGGGGACCCAGTGTGACTGCTGTGTTGTGAGTGTGATAGTGTGTGTGTGTGTGTGTTTGAGGGAAACCATTTTGTATGCCTGTAAGAAAAAAATCGATGGGTGTTTCTGTGTGTTTCTTGTGTATCTGTGTCTCGGGACAACGTTTTTGGGTATGTCAGGGTAGTTCCAAGTGGTGATGGCTCTGCAAGGAACAGTGTGAGTGCTGTGTTGTGAGTGTGACAGTGTGTGTGTGTGTGTTTGGGGGAACCCCACTGTGTCTGCCTGTAAGGAAAGGTCGATGGGTGTTTGTGTGTGTTTCTTGTGTATCTGTGTTTCGGGAGCACGTATGTGAGTGTGTCAGGGCAGTTCCATGTGTTCATGGCTCTGCTGGAGATCCAGTGTGAGTGCTGTGTTGTGAGGGTGACATTGTGTGTGTGTGTGTGTGTGTGTGTTGCAGGAAACCATTTGTATGCCTGTAAGAAAAAGTCGATGGGTGTTTGTGTGTGTTTCTTCTGTATGTGTGTTTCGGGACCACGTTTGTGAATATGTTAGGTCAGTTCCAAGTGTTGATGGCTCTGCTGGAGACCCAGTGTGAGTGCTGTGTTGTGAGTGTGACATTGTGTGTGTGTGTGTGTCTGTGTGTGTTTCGAAACCCCACTGTGTATGCCTTTACGAAAAAGTCGATGGGTGTTTGGTTGTGTTTCTTGCGTATGTGTGTGTCGGGACCACGTTTTTGAGTATGTTAGGGCAGTTCGAAGTGTTGATGGTTATGCCGGAGACCCAATGTGAGTGCTGTGTTGTGAGTGTCATAGTGTGTGTGTGTGTCTGCGTGTGTGTTTTTCGGAAAACCACTGTGTCTGCCTGTAAGAAGAGTCGATGGGTGTTTGTGTGTGTTTCTGTGTATGTGTGTGTCAGGACCACGTTTGTGTGTGAATAAGGGTAGTTCTAAGTCATTCTGAGAGTTGTGTTGTGAGTGTGATAGTTTACTTGTGTGTTTATGTGTTTTTGGTAAATCATTATGTATGCCTGTAAATAAAGTCGATGGGTGTTTTTGTGTGTTTCTTGTGTATGTGCGTGTTGGGACCTCGTTTTTGAGTATGTTAGGGAATTCCAACTGCTGATGTCTATGCCGGGGACCCAGTGTGACTGCTGTGTTGTGAGTGTGATAGTGTGTGTGTGTGTGTTTGAGGGAAACCATTTTGTATGCCTGTATAAAAAAATCGATGGGTGTTTCTGTGTGTTTCTTGTGTATGTGTGTCTCGGGACAACGTTTTTGGGTATGTCAGGGTAGTTCCAAGTGGTGATGGCTCTGCAAGGAACAGTGTGAGTGCTGTGTTGTGAGTGTGACAGTGTGTGTGTGTGTGTTTGGGGGAACCCCACTGTGTCTGCCTGTAAGGAAAGGTCGATGGGTGTTTGTGTGTGTTTCTTGTGTATCTGTGTTTCGGGAGCACGTATGTGAGTGTGTCAGGGCAGTTCCATGTGTTCATGGCTCTGCTGGAGATCCAGTGTGAGTGCTGTGTTGTGAGGGTGACATTGTGTGTGTGTGTGTGTGTGTGTGTGTTGCAGGAAACCATTTGTATGCGTGTAAGAAAAAGTCGATGGGTGTTTGTGTGTGTTTCTTCTGTATGTGTGTTTCGGGACCACGTTTGTGAATATGTTAGGTCAGTTCCAAGTGTTGATGGCTCTGCTGGAGACCCAGTGTGAGTGCTGTGTTGTGAGTGTGACATTGTGTGTGTGTGTGTGTCTGTGTGTGTTTCGAAACCCCACTGTGTATGCCTTTACGAAAAAGTCGATGGGTGTTTGGCTGTGTTTCTTGCGTATGTGTGTGTCGGGACCACGTTTTTGAGTATGTTAGGGCAGTTCGAAGTGTTGATGGTTATGCCGGAGACCCAATGTGAGTGCTGTGTTGTGAGTGTCATCGTGTGTGTGTGTCTGCGTGTGTGTTTTTCGGAAAACCACTGTGTCTGCCTGTAAGAAGAGTCGATGGGTGTTTGTGTGTGTTTCTGTGTATGTGTGTGTCAGGACCACGTTTGTGTGTAAATAAGGGTAGTTCTAAGTCATTCTGAGAGTTGTGTTGTGAGTGTGATAGTTTACTTGTGTGTTTATGTGTTTTTGGTAAATCGTTATGTATGCCTGTAAATAAAGTCGATGGGTGTTTTTGTGTGTTTCTTGTGTATGTGCGTGTTGGGACCTCGTTTTTGAGTATGTTAGGGAATTCCAACTGCTGATGTCTATGCCGGGGACCCAGTGTGACTGCTGTGTTGTGAGTGTGATAGTGTGTGTGTGTGTGTGTGTGTTTGAGGGAAACCATTTTGTATGCCTGTAAGAAAAAAATCGATGGGTGTTTCTGTGTGTTTCTTGTGTATGTGTGTCTCGGGACAACGTTTTTGGGTATGTCAGGGTAGTTCCAAGTGGTGATGGCTCTGCAAGGAACAGTGTGAGTGCTGTGTTGTGAGTGTGACAGTGTGTGTGTGTGTGTTTGGGGGAACCCCACTGTGTCTGCCTGTAAGGAAATGTCGATGGGTGTTTGTGTGTGTTTCTTGTGTATCTGTGTTTCGGGAGCACGTATGTGAGTGTGTCAGGGCAGTTCCATGTGTTCATGGCTCTGCTGGAGATCCAGTGTGAGTGCTGTGTTGTGAGGGTGACATTGTGTGTGTGTGTGTGTGTGTGTTGCAGGAAACCATTTGTATGCCTGTAAGAAAAAGTCGATGGGTGTTTGTGTGTGTTTCTTCTGTATGTGTGTTTCGGGACCACGTTTGTGAATATGTTAGGTCAGTTCCAAGTGTTGATGGCTCTGCTGGAGACCCAGTGTGAGTGCTGTGTTGTGAGTGTGACATTGTGTGTGTGTGTGTGTGTCTGTGTGTGTTTCGAAACCCCACTGTGTATGCCTTTACGAAAAAGTCGATGGGTGTTTGGCTGTGTTTCTTGCGTATGTGTGTGTCGGGACCACGTTTTTGAGTATGTTAGGGCAGTTCGAAGTGTTGATGGTTATGCCGGAGACCCAATGTGAGTGCTGTGTTGTGAGTGTCATAGTGTGTGTGTGTGTCTGCGTGTGTGTTTTTCGGAAAACCACTGTGTCTGCCTGTAAGAAGAGTCGATGGGTGTTTGTGTGTGTTTCTGTGTATGTGTGTGTCAGGACCACGTTTGTGTGTAAATAAGGGTAGTTCTAAGTCATTCTGAGAGTTGTGTTGTGAGTGTGATAGTTTACTTGTGTGTTTATGTGTTTTTGGTAAATCATTATGTATGCCTGTAAATAAAGTCGATGGGTGTTTTTGTGCGTTTCTTGTGTATGTGCGTGTTGGGACCTCGTTTTTGAGTATGTTAGGGAATTCCAACTGCTGATGTCTATGCCGGGGACCCAGTGTGACTGCTGTGTTGTGAGAGTGATGGTGTGTGTGTGTGTGTGTGTGTTTGAGGGAAACCATTTTGTATGCCTGTAAGAAAAAAATCGATGGGTGTTTCTGTGTGTTTCTTGTGTATCTGTGTCTCGGGACAACGTTTTTGGGTATGTCAGGGTAGTTCCAAGTAGTGATGGTTCTGCAAGGAACAGTGTGAGTGCTGTGTTGTGAGTGTGACAGTGTGTGTGTGTGTGGTTGGGGGAACCCCACTGTGTCTGCCTGTAAGGAAATGTCGATGGGTGTTTGTGTGTGTTTCTTGTGTATCTGTGTTTCGGGAGCACGTATGTGAGTGTGTCAGGGCAGTTCCATGTGTTCATGGCTCTGCTGGAGATCCAGTGTGAGTGCTGTGTTGTGAGGGTGACATTGTGTGTGTGTGTGTGTGTGTGTTGCAGGAAACCATTTGTATGCCTGTAAGAAAAAGTCGATGGGTGTTTGTGTGTGTTTATTCTGTATGTGTGTTTCGGGACCACGTTTGTGAATATGTTAGGTCAGTTCGAAGTGTTGATGGCTCTGCTGGAGACCCAGTGTGAGTGCTGTGTTGTGAGTGTGACATTGTGTGTGTGTGTGTGTCTGTGTGTGTTTCGAAACCCCACTGTGTATGCCTTTACGAAATAGTCGATGGGTGTTTGGTTGTGTTTCTTGCGTATGTGTGTGTCGGGACCACGTTTTTGAGTATGTTAGGGCAGTTCGAAGTGTTGATGGTTATGCCGGAGACCCAATGTGAGTGCTGTGTTGTGAGTGTCATCGTGTGTGTGTGTGTCTGCGTGTGTGTTTTTCGGAAAACCACTGTGTCTGCCTGTAAGAAGAGTCGATGGGTGTTTGTGTGTGTTTCTGTGTATGTGTGTGTCAGGACCACGTTTGTGTGTAAATAAGGGTAGTTCTAAGTCATTCTGAGAGTTGTGTTGTGAGTGTGATAGTTTACTTGTGTGTTTATGTGTTTTTGGTAAATCATTATGTATGCCTGTAAATAAAGTCGATGGGTGTTTTTGTGTGTTTCTTGTGTATGTGCGTGTTGGGACCTCGTTTTTGAGTATGTTAGGGAATTCCAACTGCTGATGTCTATGCCGGGGACCCAGTGTGACTGTTGTGTTGTGAGTGTGATAGTGTGTGTGTGTGTGTGTTTGCGGGAAACCATTTTGTATGCCTGTAAGAAAAAAATCGATGGGTGTTTCTGTGTGTTTCTTGTGTATGTGTGTCTCGGGACAACGTTTTTGGGTATGTCAGGGTAGTTCCAAGTGGTGATGGCTCTGCAAGGAACAGTGTGAGTGCTGTGTTGTGAGTGTGACAGTGTGTGTGTGTGTTTGGGGGAACCCCACTGTGTCTGCCTGTAAGGAAATGTCGATGGGTGTTTGTGTGTGTTTCTTGTGTATCTGTGTTTCGGGAGCACGTATGTGAGTGTGTCAGGGCAGTTCCAAGTGCTCATGGCTCTGCTGGAGATCCAGTGTGAGTGCAGTGTTGTGAGGGTGACATTGTGTGTGTGTGTGTGTGTGTGTTGCGGGAAACCATTTGTATGCCTGTAAGAAAAAGTTGATGGGTGTTTGTGTGTGTTTCTTCTGTATGTGTGTGTCAGGACCACGTTTGTGTGTATATAAGGGTAGTTCCAAGTCATTCTGAGAGTTGTGTTGTGAGTGTGATAGTTTATGTGTGTGTTTATGTGTTTGTGGTAAACCATTATGAATGCATGTAAATAAAGTCGATGGGTGTTTTTGTGTGTTTCTTGTGTATGTGTGTGTTGGGACCTCGTTTTTTAGTATATTAGGGAATTCCAAATGTTGATGTCTATGCCGGGGACCCAGTGTGAGTGCTGTGTTGTGACTGTGATAGTGTGTGTGTGTGTGTGTGTGTGTGTGTTTGCGGGAAACCATTTTGTATGCCTGTAAGAAAAAGTCGATGGGTGTTTCTGTGTGTTTCTTGTGTATGTGTGTCTCGGGACAACGTATTTGGGTATGTCAGTGCAGTTCCAAGTGGTGATGGCTCTGCAAGGAACAGTGTGAGTGCTGTGTTGTGAGTGTGACAGTGTGTGTGTGTGTGTTTGGGGGAACCCCACTGTGTCTGCCTGTAAGGAAATGTCGATGGGTGTTTGTGTGTGTTTCTTGTGTATCTGTGTTTCGGGAGCACGTATGTGAGTGTGTCAGGGCAGTTCCAAGTGTTCATGGCTCTGCTGGAGATCCAGTGTGAGTGCTGTGTTGTGAGGGTGACATTGTGTGTGTGTGTGTGTGTGTTGCGGGAAACCATTTGTATGCCTGTAAGAAAAAGTCGATGGGTGTTTGTGTGTGTTTCTTCTGTATGTGTGTTTCGGGACCACGTTTGTGAATATGTTAGGTCAGTTCCAAGTGTTGATGGCTCTGCTGGAGACCCAGTGTGAGTGCTGTGTTGTGAGTGTGACAGTGTGTGTGTGTGTGTGTCTGTGTGTGTTTCGAACCCCACTGTGTATGCCTTTACGAAAAAGTCGATGGGTGTTTGGTTGTGTTTCTTGCGTATGTGTGTGTCGGGACCACGTTTTTGAGTATGTTAGGGGAGTTCGAAGTGTTGATGGTTATGCCGGAGACACAATGTGAGTGCTGTGTTGTGAGTGTGACAGTTTGTGTGTGTGTGTCTCTGTGTGTGTGTCAGGGAAACCAATGTGTATGACTGTAAGAAAAAGTCGATGGGTGTTTGTGTGTTACTTGTATATGTGTGTGTCTGGCCACGTTTGAGAGTATGTTAGGGCAGTTTCAAGTGTTGAGGGTTCTGCGGGAGACCCAGTGTGAGTGCCGTGTTGTGAGTGTCATAGTGTGTGTGTGTGTGTCTGTGTGTGTGTGTTTTGGGAACACCACTGTGTCTGCCTGTAAGAAAAGTCGATGGGTGTTTGTGTGTGTTTCTGTGTATGTGTGTGTCGGGACCACGTTTGTGTGTATATAAGGGGAGTTCTAAGTCATTCTGAGAGTTGTGTTGTGAGTGTGATAGTTTATGTGTGTGTTTATGTGTTTGTGGTAAATCATTATGTATGCCTGTAAATAAAGTCGATGGGTGTTTTTGTGTGTTTCTTGGGTATGTGTGTGTTGGGACCTCGTTTTTGAGTATGTTAGGGAATTCCAAATGCTGATGTCTATGCCGGGGACCCAGTGTGACTGCTGTGTTGTGAGTGTGATAGTGTGTGTGTGTGTGTGTGTTTGAGGGAAACCATTTTGTATGCCTGTAAGAAAAAGTCGATGGGTGTTTCTGTGTGTTTCTTGTGTATGTGTGTCTCGGGACAACGTATTTGGGTATGTCAGGGCAGTTCCAAGTGGTGATGGCTCTGCAAGGAACAGTGTGAGTGCTGTGTTGTGAGTGTGACAGTGTGTGTGTGTGTGTTTGGGGGAACCCCACTGTGTCTGCCTGTAAGGAAATGTCGATGGGTGTTTGTGTGTGTTTCTTGTGTATCTGTGTTTTGGGAGCACGTATGTGAGTGTGTCAGGGCAGTTCCAAGTGTTCATGGCTCTGCTGGAGATCCAGTGTGAGTGCTGTGTTGTGAGGGTGACATTGTGTGTGTGTGTGTGTGTGTGTGTTTCGGGAAACCATTTGTATGCCTGTAAGAAAAAGTCGATGGGTGTTTGTGTGTGTTTCTTCTGTATGTGTGTTTCGGGACCACGTTTGTGAATATGTTAGGTCAGTTCCAAGTGTTGATGGCTCTGCTGGAGACCCAAGGTGAGTGCTGTGTTGTGAGTGTGACAGTGTGTGTGTGTGTGTCTGTGTGTGTTTCGAACCCCACTGTGTATGCCTTTACGAAAAAGTCGATGGGTGTTTGGTTGTGTTTCTTGCGTATGTGTGTGTCGGGACCACGTTTTTGAGTATGTTAGGGCAGTTCGAAGTGTTGATGGTTATGCCGGAGACCCAATGTGAGTGCTGTGTGGTGAGTGTGACAGTTTGTGTGTGTGTGTCTGTGTGTGTGTTTCAGGGAAACCATTGTGTATGACTGTAAGAAAAAGTCGATGGGTGTTTGTGTGTTACTTGTATATGTGTGTCTGGCCACGTTTGAGAGTATGTTAGGGCAGTTTCAAGTGTTGAGGGTTCTGCGGGAGACCCAGTGTGAGTGCTCTGTTGTGAGTGTAATAGTGTGTGTGTGTGTGTGTGTGTGTGTGTGTTTGCGGGAAACCATTTTGTATGCCTGTAAGAAAAAGTCGATGGGTGTTTCTGTGTGTTTCTTGTGTATGTGTGTCTCGGGACAACGTATTTGGGTATGTCAGGGCAGTTCCACGTGGTGATGGCTCTGCAAGGAACAGTGTGAGTGCTGTGTTGTGAGTGTGACAGTGTGTGTGTGTGTGTGTGTTTGGGGGAACCCCACTGTGTCTGCCTGTAAGGAAATGTTGATGGGTGTTTGTGTGTGTTTCTTGTGTATCTGTGTTTCGGGAGCACGTATGTGAGTGTGTCAGGGCAGTTCCAAGTGTTCATGGCTCTGCTGGAGATCCAGTGTGAGTGCTGTGTTGTGAGGGTGACATTGTGTGTGTGTGTGTGTGTGTTGCGGGAAACCATTTGTATGCCTGTAAGAAAAAGTCGATGGGTGTTTGTGTGTGTTTCTTCTGTATGTGTGTGTCAGGACCACGTTTGTGTGTATATAAGGGTAGTTCCAAGTCATTCTGAGAGTTGTGTTGTGAGTGTGATAGTTTATGTGTGTGTTTATGTGTTTGTGGTAAACCATTATGAATGCATGTAAATAAAGTCGATGGGTGTTTTTGTGTGTTTCTTGTGTATGTGTGTGTTGGGACCTCGTTTTTTAGTATATTAGGGAATTCCAAATGTTGATGTCTATGCCGGGGACCCAGTGTGAGTGCTGTGTTGTGAGTGTGAAAGTGTGTGTGTGTGTGTGTGTGTGTGTGTGTGTGTTTGCGGGAAACCATTTTGTATGCCTGTAAGAAAAAGTCGATGGGTGTTTCTGTGTGTTTCTTGTGTATGTGTGTCTCGGGACAACGTATTTGGGTATGTCAGGGCAGTTCCAAGTGGTGATGGCTCTGCAAGGAACAGTGTGAGTGCTGTGTTGTGAGTGTGACAGTGTGTGTGTGTGTGTTTGGGGGAACCCCACTGTGTCTGCCTGTAAGGAAATGTCGATGGGTGTTTGTGTGTGTTTCTTGTGTATCTGTGTTTCGGGAGCACGTATGTGAGTGTGTCAGGGCAGTTCCAAGTGTTCATGGCTCTGCTGGAGATCCAGTGTGAGTGCTGTGTTGTGAGGGTGACATTGTGTGTGTGTGTGTGTGTGTGTTGCGGGAAACCATTTGTATGCCTGTAAGAAAAAGTCGATGGATGTTTGTGTGTGTTTCTTCTGTATGTGTGTTTCGGGACCACGTTTGTGAATATGTTAGGTCAGTTCCAAGTGTTGATGGCTCTGCTGGAGACCCAGTGTGAGTGCTGTGTTGTGAGTGTGACAGTGTGTGTGTGTGTGTCTGTGTGTGTTTCGAACCCCACTGTGTATGCCTTTACGAAAAAGTCGATGGGTGTTTCGTTGTGTTTCTTGCGTATGTGTGTGTCGGGACCACGTTTTTGAGTATGTTAGGGCAGTTGGAAGTGTTGATGGTTATGCCGGAGACCCAATGTGAGTGCTGTGTTGTGAGTGTGACAGTTTGTGTGTGTGTGTCTGTGTGTGTGTTTCAGGGAAACCATTGTGTATGACTGTAAGAAAAAGTCGATGGGTGTTTGTGTGTTACTTGTATATGTGTGTGTCTGGCCACGTTTGAGAGTATGTTAGGGCACTTTCAAGTGTTGAGGGTTCTGCGGGAGACCCAGTGTGAGTGCTGTGTTGTGAGTGTGATAGTGTGTGTGTGTGTGTGTGTGTGTTTGCGGGAAACCATTTTGTATGCCTGTAAGAAAAAGTCGATGGGTGTTTGTGTGTGTTTCTTGTGTATGTGTGTCTCGGGACAACGTATTTGGGTATGTCAGGGCAGTTCCACGTGGTGATGGCTCTGCAAGGAACAGTGTGAGTGCTGTGTTGTGAGTGTGACAGTGTGTGTGTGTGTGTTTGGGGGAACCCCACTGTGTCTGCCTGTAATGAAAGGTCGATGGGTGTTTGTGTGTGTTTCTTGTGTATCTGTGTTTCGGGAGCACGTATGTGAGTGTGTCAGGGCAGTTCCAAGTGTTCATGGCTCTGCTGGAGATCCAGTGTGAGTGCTGTGTTGTGAGGGTGACATTGTGTGTGTGTGTGTGTGTGTGTGTTGCGGGAAACCATTTGTATGCCTGTAAGAAAAAGTCGATGGGTGTTTGTGTGTGTTTCTTCTGTATGTGTTTCGGGACCACGTTTGTGAATATGTTAGGTCAGTTCCAAGTGTTGATGGCTCTGCTGGAGACCCAGTGTGAGTGCTGTGTTGTGAGTGTGACAGTGTGTGTGTGTGTGTCTGTGTGTGTTTCGAAACCCCACTGTGTATGCCTTTACGAAAAAGTCGATGGGTGTTTGGTTGTGTTTCTTGCGTATGTGTGTGTCGGGACCACGTTTTTGAGTATGTTAGGGCAGTTCGAAGTGTTGATGGTTATGCCGGAGATCCAATGTGAGTGCTGTGTTGTGAGTGTGACATTGTGTGTGTGTGTGTGTGTGTGTGTTTCAGGGAAACCATTGTGTGTGACTGTAAGAAAAAGTCGATGGGTGTTTGTGTGTTACTTGTATATGTGTGTGTCGGGCCACATTTGAAAGTGTTAGGGCAGTTTCAAGTGTTGAGGGTTCTGCGGGAGACCCAGTGTGAGTGCTGTGTTGTGAGTGTCATAAGTGTGTGTGTGTGTGTCTGTGTGTGTGTGTTTTGGGAACACCACTGTGTCTGCCTGTAAGAAAAGTCGATGGGTGTTTGTGTGTGTTTCTGTGTATGTGTGTGTCGGGACCACGTTTTTGAGTATGTTAGGGCAGTTCGAAGTGTTGATGGTTATGCCGGAGACCCAATGTGAGTGCTGTGTTGTGAGTGTGACAGTTTGTGTGTGTGTGTCTCTGTGTGTGTGTCAGGGAAACCATTGTGTATGACTGTAAGAAAAAGTCGATGGGTGTTTGTGTGTTACTTGTATATGTGTGTGTCGGGCCACGTTTGAGAGTATGTTAGGGCAGTTTCAAGTGTTGAGGGTTCTGCGGGAGACCCAGTGTGAGTGCTGTGTTGTGAGTGTCATAGTGTGTGTGTGTGTGTCTGTGTGTGTGTGTTTTGGGAACACCACTGTGTCTGCCTGTAAGAAAAGTCGATGGGTGTTTGTGTGTGTTTCTGTGTATGTGTGTGTCGGGACCACGTTTGTGTGTATATAAGGGGAGTTCTAAGTCATTCTGAGAGTTGTGTTGTGAGTGTGATAGTTTATGTGTGTGTTGCTGTGTTTGTGGTAAATCATTATGTATGCCTGTAAATAAAGTCGATGGGTGTTTTTGTGTGTTTCTTGGGTATGTGTGTGTTGGGACCTCGTTTTTGAGTATGTTAGGGAATTCCAAATGCTGATGTCTATGCCGGGGACCCAGTGTGAGTGCTGTGTTGTGAGTGTGATAGTGTGTGTGTGTGTGTGTGTGTTTGAGGGAAACCATTTTGTATGCCTGTAAGAAAAAGTCGATGGGTGTTTCTGTGTGTTTCTTCTGTATGTGTGTCACGGGACAACGTTTTTGGATATGTCAGGGCAGTTCCAAGTGGTGATGGCTCTGCAAGGAACAGTGTGAGTGCTGTGTTTTGAGTGTGACAGTGTGTGTGTGTGTGTTTGGCGGAACCCCACTGTGTCTGCCTCTAAGAAAATGTCAATGGGTGTTTGTGTGTGTTTCTTGTGTATGTGTGTTTGGGACCACGTATGTGAGTGTGTCAGGGCAGTTCCAAGTGTTCATGGTGTGCTGGAGATCCAGTGTGAGTGCTGTGTTGTGAGGGTGACATTGTGTGTGTGTGTGTGTGTTGCGGGAAACCATTTGTATGCCTGTAAAAAAAGTCGATGGGTGTTTGTGTGTGTTTATTCTGTATGTGTGTGTCGGAACCACGTTTGTGTGTATATAAGGGTAGTTCCAAGTCATTCTGAGAGTTGTGTTGTGAGTGTGATAGTTTATGTGTGTGTTTATGTGTTTGTGGTAAACCATTATGAATGCCTGTAAATAAAGTCGATGGGTGTTTTTGTGTGTTTCTTCGTATGTGTGTATTGGGACTTCGTTTTTTAGTATATTAGGGAATTCCAAATGTTGATGTCTATGCCGGGGACCCAGTGTGAGTGCTGTGTTGTGAGTGTGATAGTGTGTGTGTGTGAGTGTGTGTGTGTGTTTGCAGTAAACCATTTTGTATGCCTGTAAGAAAAAGTCGATGGGTGTTTCTGTGTGTTTCTTGTGTATGTGTGTCTCGGGACAACGTATTTGGGTATGTCAGGGCAGTTCCACGTGGTGATGGCTCTGCAAGGAACAGTGTGAGTGCTGTGTTGTGAGTGTGACAGTGTGTGTGTGTGTGTTTTGGGGAACCCCACTGTGTCTGCCTGTAAGGAAATGTCGATGGGTGTTTGTGTGTGTTTCTTGTGTATCTGTGTTTCGGGAGCACGTATGTGAGTGTGTCAGGGCAGTTCCAAGTGCTCATGGCTCTGCTGGAGATCCAGTGTGAGTGCTGTGTTGTGAGGGTGACATTGTGTGTGTGTGTGTGTGTGTGTGTGTGTTTCAGGGAAACCATTGTGTGTGACTATAAGAAAAAGTCGATGGGTGTTTGTGTGTTACTTGTATATGTGTGTGTCGGGCCA
The DNA here is from genome assembly GCF_023065955.2 of Ursus arctos. NCBI lineage: Eukaryota > Metazoa > Chordata > Mammalia > Carnivora > Ursidae > Ursus > Ursus arctos. The sequence goes on from NC_079874.1 coordinate 19,486,563, forward strand.
CATTTGAAAGTGTTAGGGCAGTTTCAAGTGTTGAGGGTTCTGCGGGAGACCCACTGTGAGTGCTGTGTTGTGAGTGTAATAAGTGTGTGTGTGTGTCTGTGTGTGTGTGTTTTGGGAACACCACTGTGTCTGCCTGTAAGAAAAGTCGATGGGTGTTTGTGTGTGTTTCTGTGTATGTGTGTGTCGGGACCACGTTTGTGTGTATATAAGGGTAGTTCTAAGTCATTCTGAGAGTTGTGTTGTGAGTGTGATAGTTTATGTGTGTGTTTCTGTGTTTGTGGTAAATCATTATGTATGCCTGTAAATAAAGTCGATGGGTGTTTTTGTGTGTTTCTTGGGTATGTGTGTGTTGGGACCTCGTTTTTGAGTATGTTAGGGAATTCCAAATGCTGATGTCTATGCCGGGGACCCAGTGTGAGTGCTGTGTTGTGAGTGTGATAGTGTGTGTGTGTGTGTGTGTGTTTGAGGGAAACCATTTTGTATGCCTGTAAGAAAAAGTCGATGGGTGTTTCTGTGTGTTTCTTGTGTATGTGTGTCTCGGGACAACGTATTTGGGTATGTCAGGGCAATTCCAAGTGGTGATGGCTCTGCAAGGAACAGTGTGAGTGCTGTGTTGTGAGTGTGACAGTGTGTGTGTGTGTGTTTGGGGGAACCCCACTGTGTCTGCCTGTAAGGAAATGTCGATGGGTGTTTGTGTGTGTTTCTTGTGTATCTGTGTTTCGGGAGCACGTATGTGAGTGTGTCAGGGCAGTTCCAAGTGTTCATGGCTCTGCTGGAGATCCAGTGTGAGTGCTGTGTTGTGAGGGTGACATTGTGTGTGTGTGTGTGTGTGTGTGTTGCGGGAAACCATTTGTATGCCTGTAAGAAAAAGTCGATGGGTGTTTGTGTGTGTTTCTTCTGTATGTGTGTTTCGGGACCACGTTTGTGAATATGTTAGGTCAGTTCCAAGTGTTGATGGCTCTGCTGGAGACCCAGTGTGAGTGCTGTGTTGTGAGTGTGACAGTGTGTGTGTGTGTGTCTGTGTGTGTTTCGAACCCCACTGTGTATGCCTTTACGAAAAAGTCGATGGGTGTTTCGTTGTGTTTCTTGCGTATGTGTGTGTCGGGACCACGTTTTTGAGTATGTTAGGGCAGTTCGAAGTGTTGATGGTTATGCCGGAGATCCAATGTGAGTGCTGTGTTGTGAGTGTGACAGTTTGTGTGTGTGTGTCTGTGTGTGTGTTTCAGGGAAACCATTGTGTATGACTGTAAGAAAAAGTCGATGGGTGTTTGTATGTTACTTGTATATGTGTGTGTCTGGCCACGTTTGAGAGTATGTTAGGGCAGTTTCAAGTGTTGAGGGTTCTGCGGGAGACCCAGTGTGAGTGCTGTGTTGTGAGTGTGATAGTGTGTGTGTGTGTGTGTGTGTTTGCGGGAAACCATTTTGTATGCCTGTAAGAAAAAGTCGATGGGTGTTTCTGTGTGTTTCTTGTGTATGTGTGTCTCGGGACAACGTATTTGGGTATGTCAGGTCAGTTCCACGTGGTGATGGCTCTGCAAGGAACAGTGTGAGTGCTGTGTTGTGAGTGTGACAGTGTGTGTGTGTGTGTTTGGGGGAACCCCACTGTCTGCCTGTAAGGAAATGTTGATGGGTGTTTGTGTGTGTTTCTTGTGTATCTGTGTTTCGGGAGCACGTATGTGAGTGTGTCAGGGCAGTTCCAAGTGTTCATGGTGTGCTGGAGATCCAGTGTGAGTGCTGTATTGTGAGGGTGACATTGTGTGTGTGTGTGTGTGTGTTGCGGGAAACCATTTGTATGCCTGTAAGAAAAAGTCGATGGGTGTTTGTGTGTGTTTCTTCTGTATGTGTGTGCCGGGACCACGTTTGTGTGTATATAAGGGTAGTTCCAAGTCATTCTGAGAGTTGTGTTGTGAGTGTGATAGTTTATGTGTGTGTTTATGTGTTTGTGGTAAACCATTATGAATGCCTGTAAATAAAGTCGATGGGTGTTTTTGTGTGTTTCTTGTGTATGTGTGTGTTGGGACTTCGTTTTTTAGTATATTAGGGAATTCCAAATGTTGATGTCTATGCCGGGGACCCAGTGTGAGTGCTGTGTTGTGAGTGTGATAGTGTGTGTGTGTGTGTGTGTGTGTTTGCGGGAAACCATTTGGTATGCCTGTAAGGAAAAGTCGATGGGTGTTTCTCTGTGTTTCTTGTGTATGTGTGTCTCGGGACAACGTATTTGGGTATGTCAGGGCAGTTCCAAGTGGTGATGGCTCTGCAAGGAACAGTGTGAGTGCTGTGTTGTGAGTGTGACAGTGTGTGTGTGTGTGTTTGGGGGAACCCCACTGTGTCTGCCTGTAAGGAAATGTCGATGGGTGTTTGTGTGTGTTTCTTGTGTATCTGTGTTTCGGGAGCACGTATGTGAGTGTGTCAGGGCAGTTCCAAGTGTTCATGGCTCTGCTGGAGATCCAGTGTGAGTGCTGTGTTGTGAGGGTGACATTGTGTGTGTGTGTGTGTGTGTGTTGCGGGAAACCATTTGTATGCCTGTAAGAAAAAGTCGATGGGTGTTTGTGTGTGTTTCTTCTGTATGTGTGTTTCGGAACCACGTTTGTGAATATGTTAGGTCAGTTCCAAGTGTTGATGGCTCTGCTGGAGACCCAGTGTGAGTGCTGTGTTGTGAGTGTGACAGTGTGTGAGTGTGTGTCTGTGTGTGTTTCGAAACCCCACTGTGTATGCCTTTACGAAAAAGTCGATGGGTGTTTGGTTGTGTCTTGCGTATGTGTGTGTCGGGACCACGTTTTTGAGTATGTTAGGGCAGTTCGAAGTGTTGATGGTTATGCCGGAGACCCAATGTGAGTGCTGTGTTGTGAGTGTGACAGTTTGTGTGTGTGTGTCTGTGTGTGTGTTTCAGGGAAACCATTGTGTATGACTGTAAGAAAAAGTCGATGGGTGTTTGTCTGTTACTTGTACATGTGTGTGTCGGGCCACGTTTGAGAATATGTTAGGGCAGTTTCAAGTGTTGAGGGTTCTGCGGGAGACCCAGTGTGAGTGCTGTGTTGTGAGTGTCATAGTGTGTGTGTGTGTGTGTGTGTGTGTGTTTTGGGAACACCACTGTGTCTGCCTGTAAGAAGAGTCGATGGGTGTTTGTGTGTGTTTCTGTGTATGTGTGTGTCGGGACCACGTTTGTGTGTATATAAGGGTAGTTCTAAGTCATTCTGAGAGTTGTGTTGTGAGTGTGATAGTTTATGTGTGTGTTTCTGTGTTTGTGGTAAATCATTATGTATGCCTGTAAATAAAGTCGATGGGTGTTTTTGTGTGTTTCTTGTGTATGTGCGTGTTGGGACCTCGTTTTTGAGTATGTTAGGGAATTCCAAATGCCTATGTCTATGCCGGGGAACCAGTGTGAGTGCTGTGTTGTGAGTGTGATTGTGTGTGTGTGTGTGTGTTAATGGGAAACCATTTTGTATGCCTGTAAGAAAAAGTCGATGGGTGTTTCTTTGTGTTTCTTGTGTATGTGTGTCTCGGGACAACGTTTTCGGGTATGTCAGGGCAGTTCCAAGTGGTGATGGCTCTGCAAGGAACAGTGTGAGTGCTGTGTTGTGAATGTGACAGTGTGTGTGTGTGTGTTTGGCGGAACCCCACTGTGTCTGCCTCTAAGAAAATGTCAATGGGTGTTTGTGTGTGTTTCTTGTGTATCTGTGTTTCGGGAGCACGTATGTGAGTGTGTCAGGGCAGTTCCAAGTGTTCATGGCTCTGCTGGAGATCCAGTGTGAGTGATGTGTTGTGAGGGTGACATTGTGTGTGTGTGTGTGTGTGTGTTGCGGGAAACCATTTGTATGCCTGTAAGAAAAAGTCGATGGGTGTTTGTGTGTGTTTCTTCTGTATGTGTGTTTCGGGACCACGTTTGTGAATATGTTAGGTCAGTTCCAAGTGTTGATGGCTCTGCTGGAGACCCAGTGTGAGTGCTGTGTTGTGAGTGTGACAGTGTGTGAGTGTGTGTCTGTGTGTGTTTCGAAACCCCACTGTGTATGCCTTTACGAAAAAGTCGATGGGTGTTTGGTTGTGTCTTGCGTATGTGTGTGTCGGGACCACGTTTTTGAGTATGTTAGGGCAGTTCGAAGTGTTGATGGTTATGCCGGAGACCCAATGTGAGTGCTGTGTTGTGAGTGTGACAGTTTGTGTGTGTGTGTCTGTGTGTGTGTTTCAGGGAAACCATTGTGTATGACTGTAAGAAAAAGTCGATGGGTGTTTGTCTGTTACTTGTACATGTGTGTGTCGGGCCACGTTTGAGAATATGTTAGGGCAGTTTCAAGTGTTGAGGGTTCTGCGGGAGACCCAGTGTGAGTGCTGTGTTGTGAGTGTCATAGTGTGTGTGTGTGTGTGTGTGTGTGTGTTTTCGGAACACCACTGTGTCTGCCTGTAAGAAGAGTCGATGGGTGTTTGTGTGTGTTTCTGTGTATGTGTGTGTCGGGACCACGTTTGTGTGTATATAAGGGTAGTTCTAAGTCATTCTGAGAGTTGTGTTGTGAGTGTGATAGTTTATGTGTGTGTTTCTGTGTTTGTGGTAAATCATTATGTATGCCTGTAAATAAAGTCGATGGGTGTTTTTGTGTGTTTCTTGTGTATGTGCGTGTTGGGACCTCGTTTTTGAGTATGTTAGGGAATTCCAAATGCCTATGTCTATGCCGGGGAACCAGTGTGAGTGCTGTGTTGTGAGTGTGATTGTGTGTGTGTGTGTGTGTTTGTGGGAAACCATTTTGTATGCCTGTAAGAAAAAGTCGATGGGTGTTTCTTTGTGTTTCTTGTGTATGTGTGTCTCGGGACAACGTTTTTGGGTATGTCAGGGCAGTTCCAAGTGGTGATGGCTCTGCAAGGAACAGTGTGAGTGCTGTGTTGTGAATGTGACAGTGTGTGTGTGTGTGTTTGGCGGAACCCCACTGTGTCTGCCTCTAAGAAAATGTCAATGGGTGTTTGTGTGTGTTTCTTGTGTATCTGTGTTTCGGGAGCACGTATGTGAGTGTGTCAGGGCAGTTCCAAGTGTTCATGGCTCTGCTGGAGATCCAGTGTGAGTGATGTGTTGTGAGGGTGACATTGTGTGTGTGTGTGTGTGTGTGTGTTGCGGGAAACCATTTGTATGCCTGTAAGAAAAAGTCGATGGGTGTTTGTGTGTGATTCTTCTGTATGTGTGTTTCGGGACCACGTTTGTGAATATGTTAGGACAGTTCCAAGTGTTGATGGTTCTGCTGGAGACCCAGTGTGAGTGCTGTGTTGTGAGTGTGACAGTGTGTGTGTGTGTGTCTGTGTGTGTTTCGAACCCCACTGTGTATGCCTTTACGAAAAAGTCGATGGGTGTTTCGTTGTGTTTCTTGCGTATGTGTGTGTCGGGACCACGTTTTTGAGTATGTTAGGGCAGTTCGAAGTGTTGATGGTTATGCCGGAGACCCAATGTGAGTGCTGTGTTGTGAGTGTGACAGTTTGTGTGTGTGTGTCTGTGTGTGTGTTTCAGGGAAACCATTGTGTATGACTAAGAAAAAGTCGATGGGTGTTTGTGTGTTACTTGTATATGTGTGTGTCTGGCCACGCGTGAGAGTATGTTAGGGCAGTTTCAAGTGTTGAGGGTTCTGCGGGAGACCCAGTGTGAGTGCTGTGTTGTGAGTGTGATAGTGTGTGTGTGTGTGTGTGTGTGTTTGCGGGAAACCATTTTGTATGCCTGTAAGAAAAAGTCGATGGGTGTTTCTGTGTGTTTCTTGTGTATGTGTGTCTCGGGACAACGTATTTGGGTATGTCAGGGCAGTTCCAAGTGGTGATGGCTCTGCAAGGAATAGTGTGAGTGCTGTGTTGTGAGTGTGACAGTGTGTGTGTGTGTGTTTGGGGGAACCCCACTGTGTCTGCCTGTAAGGAAATGTCGATGGGTGTTTGTGTGTGTTTCTTGTGTATCTGTGTTTCGGTAGCACGTATGTGAGTGTGTCAGGGTAGTTCCAAGTGTTCATGGCTCTGCTGGAGATCCAGTGTGAGTGCTGTGTTGTGAGGGTGACATTGTGTGTGTGTGTGTGTGTGTGTTGCGGGAAACCATTTGTATGCCTGTAAGAAAAAGTCGATGGGTGTTTGTGTGTGTTTCTTCTGTATGTGTGTTTCGGAACCACGTTTGTGAATATGTTAGGTCAGTTCCAAGTGTTGATGGCTCTGCTGGAGACCCAGTGTGAGTGCTGTGTTGTGAGTGTGACAGTGTGTGAGTGTGTGTCTGTGTGTGTTTCGAAACCCCACTGTGTATGCCTTTACGAAAAAGTCGATGGGTGTTTGGTTGTGTCTTGCGTATGTGTGTGTCGGGACCACGTTTTTGAGTATGTTAGGGCAGTTCGAAGTGTTGATGGTTATGCCGGAGACCCAATGTGAGTGCTGTGTTGTGAGTGTGACAGTTTGTGTGTGTGTGTCTGTGTGTGTGTTTCAGGGAAACCATTGTGTATGACTGTAAGAAAAAGTCGATGGGTGTTTGTCTGTTACTTGTACATGTGTGTGTCGGGCCACGTTTGAGAATATGTTAGGGCAGTTTCAAGTGTTGAGGGTTCTGCGGGAGACCCAGTGTGAGTGCTGTGTTGTGAGTGTCATAGTGTGTGTGTGTGTGTGTGTGTGTGTTTTGGGAACACCACTGTGTCTGCCTGTAAGAAGAGTCGATGGGTGTTTGTGTGTGTTTCTGTGTATGTGTGTGTCGGGACCACGTTTGTGTGTATATAAGGGTAGTTCTAAGTCATTCTGAGAGTTGTGTTGTGAGTGTGATAGTTTATGTGTGTGTTTCTGTGTTTGTGGTAAATCATTATGTATGCCTGTAAATAAAGTCGATGGGTGTTTTTGTGTGTTTCTTGTGTATGTGCGTGTTGGGACCTCGTTTTTGAGTATGTTAGGGAATTCCAAATGCCTATGTCTATGCCGGGGAACCAGTGTGAGTGCTGTGTTGTGAGTGTGATTGTGTGTGTGTGTGTGTGTTAATGGGAAACCATTTTGTATGCCTGTAAGAAAAAGTCGATGGGTGTTTCTTTGTGTTTCTTGTGTATGTGTGTCTCGGGACAACGTTTTTGGGTATGTCAGGGCAGTTCCAAGTGGTGATGGCTCTGCAAGGAACAGTGTGAGTGCTGTGTTGTGAATGTGACAGTGTGTGTGTGTGTGTTTGGCGGAACCCCACTGTGTCTGCCTCTAAGAAAATGTCAATGGGTGTTTGTGTGTGTTTCTTGTGTATCTGTGTTTCGGGAGCACGTATGTGAGTGTGTCAGGGCAGTTCCAAGTGTTCATGGCTCTGCTGGAGATCCAGTGTGAGTGATGTGTTGTGAGGGTGACATTGTGTGTGTGTGTGTGTGTGTGTGTTGCGGGAAACCATTTGTATGCCTGTAAGAAAAAGTCGATGGGTGTTTGTGTGTGTTTCTTCTGTATGTGTGTTTCGGGACCACGTTTGTGAATATGTTAGGACAGTTCCAAGTGTTGATGGTTCTGCTGGAGACCCAGTGTGAGTGCTGTGTTGTGAGTGTGACAGTGTGTGTGTGTGTGTCTGTGTGTGTTTCGAACCCCACTGTGTATGCCTTTACGAAAAAGTCGATGGGTGTTTCGTTGTGTTTCTTGCGTATGTGTGTGTCGGGACCACGTTTTTGAGTATGTTAGGGCAGTTCGAAGTGTTGATGGTTATGCCGGAGACCCAATGTGAGTGCTGTGTTGTGAGTGGGACAGTTTGTGTGTGTGTGTCTGTGTGTGTGTTTTAGGGAAACCATTGTGTATGACTGTAAGAAAAAGTCGATGGGTGTTTGTGTGTTACTTGTATATGTGTGTGTCTGGCCACGCGTGAGAGTATGTTAGGGCAGTTTCAAGTGTTGAGGGTTCTGCGGGAGACCCAGTGTGAGTGCTGTGTTGTGAGTGTGATAGTGTGTGTGTGTGTGTGTGTGTGTGTGTTTGCGGGAAACCATTTTGTATGCCTGTAAGAAAAAGTCGATGGGTGTTTCTGTGTGTTTCTTGTGTATGTGTGTCTCGGGACAACGTATTTGGGTATGTCAGGGCAGTTCCAAGTGGTGATGGCTCTGCAAGGAACAGTGTGAGTGCTGTGTTGTGAGTGTGACAGTGTGTGTGTGTGTGTTTGGGGGAACCCCACTGTGTCTGCCTGTAAGGAAATGTCGATGGGTGTTTGTGTGTGTTTCTTGTGTATCTGTGTTTCGGGAGCACGTATGTGAGTGTGTCAGGGCAGTTCCAAGTGTTCATGGCTCTGCTGGAGATCCAGTGTGAGTGCTGTGTTGTGAGGGTGACATTGTGTGCGTGTGTGTGTGTGTGTTGCAGGAAACCATTTGTATGCCTGTAAGAAAAAGTCGATGGGTGTTTGTGTGTGTTTCTTCTGTATGTGTGTTTCGGGACCACGTTTGAGAATATGTTAGGTCAGTTCCAAGTGTTGATGGCTCTCCTGGAGACCCAGTGTGAGTGCTGTGTTCTGAGTGTGACAGTGTGTGTGTGTCTGTGTGTGTTTCGAACCCCACTGTGTATGCCTTTACGAAAAAGTCGATGGTTGTTTGGTTGTGTTTCTTGCGTATGTGTGTGTCGGGACCACGTTTTTGAGTATGTTAGGGTAGTTCGAAGTGTTGATGGTTATGCCGGAGACACAATGTGAGTGCTGTGTTGTGAGTGTGACAGTTTGTGTGTGTGTGTCTGTGTGTGTGTTTCAGGGAAACCATTGTGTATGAGTGTAAGAAAAAGTCGATGGGTGTTTGTGTGTTACTTGTATATGTGTGTGTCTGGCCACGTTTGAGAGTATGTTAGGGCAGTTTGAAGTGTTGAGGGTTCTGCGGGAGACCCAGTGTGAGTTCTGTGTTGTGAGTGTCATAGTGTATGTGTGTGTGTGTGTGTGTGTGTTTGCGGGAAACCATTTTGTATGCCTGTAAGAAAAAGTCGATGGGTGTTTGTGTGTGTTTCTTCTGTATGTGTGTTTCGGGACCACGTTTGTGAATATGTTAGGTCAGTTCCAAGTGTTGATGGCTCTCCTGTAGACCCAGTGTGAGTGCTGTGTTGTGAGTGTGACAGTGTGTGTGTGTGTGTCTGTGTGTGTGTTTCAGGGAAACCATTGTGTATGACTGTAAGAAAAAGTCGATGGGTGTTTGTGTGTTACTTGTATATGTGTGTGTCTGGCCACGTTTGAGAGTATGTTAGGGCAGTTTCAAGTGTTGAGGGTTCTGCGGGAGACCCAGTGTGAGTGCTGTGTTGTGAGTGTGATAGTGTGTGTATGTGTATCTGTGTGTGTGTGTTTTGGGAACACCACTGTGTCTGCCTGTAAGAAAAGTCGATGGGTGTTTGTGTGTGTTTCTGTGTATGTGTGTGACGGGACCACGTTTGTGTGTATATAAGGGTAGTTCTAAGTCATTCTGAGAGTTGTGTTGTGAGTGTGACAGTTTATGTGTGTGTTTATGTGTTTGTGGTAAACCATTATGCATGCCTGTAAATAAAGTCGATGGGTGTTTTTGTGTGTTTCTTGTGTATGTGCGTGTTGGGACCTCGTTTTTGAGTATGTTAGGGAATTCCAAATGCTGATGTCTATGCCGGGGACCCAGTGTGACTGCTGTGTTGTGAGTGTGATAGTGTGTGTGTGTGTGTGTGTTTGAGAGAAACCATTTTGTATGCCTGTAAGAAAAAGTCGATGGGTGTTTGTGTGTTACTTGTATATGTGTGTGTCTGGCCACGTTTGAGAGTATGTTAGGGCAGTTTCAAGTGTTGAGGGTTCTGCGGGAGACCCAGTGTGAGTGCTGTGTTGTGAGTGTGATAGTGTATGTGTGTGTGTGTGTGTGTGTGTTTGTTTGCGGGAAACCATTTTGTATGCCTGTAAGAAAAAGTCGATGTGTGTTTCTGTGTGTTTCTTGTGTATGTGTGTCTCGGGACAACGTATTTGGGTATGTCAGGGCAGTTCCAAGTGGTGATGGCTCTGCAAGGAATAGTGTGAGTGCTGTGTTGTGAGTGTGACAGTGTGTGTGTGTGTGTGTTTGGGGGAACCCCACTGTGTCTGCCTGTAAGGAAAGGTCGATGGGTGTTTGTGTGTGTTTCTTGTGTATCTGTGTTTCGGGAGCACGTATGTGAGTGTGTCAGGGCAGTTCCAAGTGTTCATGGCTCTGCTGGAGATCCAGTGTGAGTGCTGTGTTGTGAGGGTGACATTGTGTGTGTGTGTGTGTGTGTGTTGCGGGAAACCATTTGTATGCCTGTAAGAAAAAGTCGATGGGTGTTTGTGTGTGTTTCTTCTGTATGTGTGTTTCGGGACCACGTTTGTGAATATGTTAGGTCAGTTCCAAGTGTTGATGGCTCTGCTGGAGACCCAGTGTGAGTGCTGTGTTGTGAGTGTGACATTGTGTGTGTGTGTGTGTCTGTGTGTGTTTCGAAACCCCACTGTGTATGCCTTTACGAAAAAGTCGATGGGTGTTTGGTTGTGTTTCTTGCGTATGTGTGTGTCGGGACCACGTTTTTGAGTATGTTAGGGCAGTTCGAAGTGTTGATGGTTATGCCGGAGACCCAATGTGAGTGCTGTGTTGTGAGTGTGAAGTTTGTGTGTGTGTGTCTGTGTGTGTGTTTCAGGGAAACCATTGTGTATGACTGTAAGAAAAAGTCGATGGGTGTTTGTGTGTTACTTGTATATGTGTGTGTCGGGCCACGTTTGAGAGTATGTTAGGGCAGTTTCAAGTGTTGAGGGTTCTGCGGGAGACCCAGTGTGAGTGCTGTGTTGTGAGTGTCATAGTGTGTGTGTGTGTGTGTGTGTCTGTGTGTGTGTGTTTTGGGAACACCACTGTGTCTGCCTGTAAGAAGAGTCGATGGGTGTTTGTGTGTGTTTCTGTGTATGTGTGTGTCGGGACCACGTTTGTGTGTATATAAGGGTAGTTCTAAGTCATTCTGAGAGTTGTGTTGTGAGTGTGATAGTTTATGTGTGTGTTTCTGTGTTTGTGGTAAATCATTATGTATGCCTGTAAATAAAGTCGATGGGTGTTTTTGTGTGTTTCTTGGGTATGTGTGTGTTGGGACCTCGTTTTTGAGTATGTTAGGGAATTCCAAATGCTGATGTCTATGCCGGGGACCCAGTGTGAGTGCTGTGTTGTGAGTGTGATAGTGTGTGTGTGTGTTTGTGTGTTTGAGGGAAACCATTTTGTATGCCTGTAAGAAAAAGTCGATGGGTGTTTCTGTGTGTTTCTTCTGTATGTGTGTCACGGGACAACATATTTGGGTATGTCAGGGCAGTTCTAAGTGGTGATGGCTCTGCAAGGAACAGTGTGAGTGCTGTGTTGTGAGTGTGACAGTGTGTGTGTGTGTGTTTGGCGGAACCCCACTGTGTCTGCCTGTAAGGAAAGGTCGATGGGTGTTTGTGTGTGTTTCTTGTGTATCTGTGTTTCGGGAGCACGTATGTGAGTGTGTCAGGGCAGTTCCAAGTGTTCATGGCTCTGCTGGAGATCCAGTGTGTGTGCTGTGTTGTGAGGGTGACATTGTGTGTGTGTGTGTGTGTGTGTGTGTGTTGCGGGAAACCATTTGTATGCCTGTAAGAAAAAGTCGATGGGTGTTTGTGTGTGTTTCTTCTGTATGTGTGTTTCGGGACCACGTTTGTGAATATGTTAGGTCAGTTCCAAGTGTTGATGGCTCTCCTGGAGACCCAGTGTGAGTGCTGTGTTGTAAGTGTGACAGTGTGTGTGTGTGTGTGTCTGTGTGTTTTCGAAACCCCACTGTGTATGCCTTTACGAAAAAGTCGATGGGTGTTTGGTTGTGTTTCTTGCGTATGCGTGGGTCGGAACCACGTTTTTGAGTATGTTAGGGCAGTTCGAAGTGTTGATGGTTATGCCGGAGACCCAATGTGAGTGCTGTGTTGTGCGTGTGACAGTGTGTGTGTGTGTGTCTGTGTGTGTGTTTCAGGGAAACCATTGTGTATGACTGTAAGAAAAAGTCGATGGGTGTTTGTGTGTTACTTGTATATGTGTGTGTCTGGCCACGTTTGAGAGTATGTTAGGGCAGTTTCAAGTGTTGAGGGTTCTGCGGGAGACCCAGTGTGAGTGCTGTGTTGTGAGTGTGATAGTGTGTGTTTGTGTATCTGTGTGTGTGTGTTTTGGGAACACCACTGTGTCTGCCTGTAAGAAAAGTCGATGGGTGTTTGTGTGTGTTTCTGTGTATGTGTGTGACGGGACCACGTTTGTGTGTATATAAGGGTAGTTCTAAGTCATTCTGAGAGTTGTGTTGTGAGTGTGACAGTTTATGTGTGTGTTTATGTGTTTGTGGTAAACCATTATGCATGCCTGTAAATAAAGTCGATGGGTGTTTTTGTGTGTTTCTTGTGTATGTGCGTGTTGGGACCTCGTTTTTGAGTATGTTAGGGAATTCCAAATGCTGATGTCTATGCCGGGGACCCAGTGTGACTGCTGTGTTGTGAGTGTGATAGTGTGTGTGTGTGTGTGTGTTTGAGAGAAACCATTTTGTATGCCTGTAAGAAAAAGTCGATGGGTGTTTGTGTGTTACTTGTATATGTGTGTGTCTGGCCACGTTTGAGAGTATGTTAGGGCAGTTTCAAGTGTTGAGGGTTCTGCGGGAGACCCAGTGTGAGTGCTGTGTTGTGAGTGTGATAGTGTATGTGTGTGTGTGTGTGTGTGTGTGTTTGCGGGAAACCATTTTGTATGCCTGTAAGAAAAAGTCGATGTGTGTTTCTGTGTGTTTCTTGTGTATGTGTGTCTCGGGACAACGTATTTGGGTATGTCAGGGCAGTTCCAAGTGGTGATGGCTCTGCAAGGAATAGTGTGAGTGCTGTGTTGTGAGTGTGACAGTGTGTGTGTGTGTGTTTGGGGGAACCCCACTGTGTCTGCCTGTAAGGAAAGGTCGATGGGTGTTTGTGTGTGTTTCTTGTGTATCTGTGTTTCGGGAGCACGTATGTGAGTGTGTCAGGGCAGTTCCAAGTGTTCATGGCTCTGCTGGAGATCCAGTGTGAGTGCTGTGTTGTGAGGGTGACATTGTGTGTGTGTGTGTGTGTGTTGCGGGAAACCATTTGTATGCCTGTAAGAAAAAGTCGATGGGTGTTTGTGTGTGTTTCTTCTGTATGTGTGTTTCGGGACCAAGTTTGTGAATATGTTAGGTCAGTTCCAAGTGTTGATGGCTCTGCTGGAGACCCAGTGTGAGTGCTGTGTTGTGAGTGTGACAGTGTGTGTGTGTGTGTCTGTGTGTGTTTCGAAACCCCACTGTGTATGCCTTTACGAAAAAGTCGATGGGTGTTTGGTTGTGTTTCTTGCGTATGCGTGGGTCGGAACCACGTTTTTGAGTATGTTAGGGCAGTTCGAAGTGTTGATGGTTATGCCGGAGACCCAATGTGAGTGCTGTGTTGTGCGTGTGACAGTGTGTGTGTGTGTGTCTGTGTGTGTGTTTCAGGGAAACCATTGTGTATGACTGTAAGAAAAAGTCGATGGGTGTTTGTGTGTTACTTGTATATGTGTGTGTCTGGCCACGTTTGAGAGTATGTTAGGGCAGTTTCAAGTGTTGAGGGTTCTGCGGGAGACCCAGTGTGAGTGCTGTGTTGTGAGTGTGATAGTGTGTGTTTGTGTATCTGTGTGTGTGTGTTTTGGGAACACCACTGTGTCTGCCTGTAAGAAAAGTCGATGGGTGTTTGTGTGTGTTTCTGTGTATGTGTGTGACGGGACCACGTTTGTGTGTATATAAGGGTAGTTCTAAGTCATTCTGAGAGTTGTGTTGTGAGTGTGACAGTTTATGTGTGTGTTTATGTGTTTGTGGTAAACCATTATGCATGCCTGTAAATAAAGTCGATGGGTGTTTTTGTGTGTTTCTTGTGTATGTGCGTGTTGGGACCTCGTTTTTGAGTATGTTAGGGAATTCCAAATGCTGATGTCTATGCCGGGGACCCAGTGTGACTGCTGTGTTGTGAGTGTGATAGTGTGTGTGTGTGTGTGTGTTTGAGAGAAACCATTTTGTATACCTGTAAGAAAAAGTCGATGGGTGTTTGTGTGTTACTTGTATATGTGTGTGTCTGGCCACGTTTGAGAGTATGTTAGGGCAGTTTCAAGTGTTGAGTGTTCTGCGGGAGACCCAGTGTGAGTGCTGTGTTGTGAGTGTGATAGTGTATGTGTGTGTGTGTGTGTGTGTGTGTGTGTTTGCGGGAAACCATTTTGTATGCCTGTAAGAAAAAGCCGATGTGTGTTTCTGTGTGTTTCTTGTGTATGTGTGTCTCGGGACAACGTATTTGGGTATGTCAGGGCAGTTCCAAGTGGTGATGGCTCTGCAAGGAATAGTGTGAGTGCTGTGTTGTGAGTGTGACAGTGTGTGTGTGTGTGTTTGGGGGAACCCCACTGTGTCTGCCTGTAAGGAAAGGTCGATGGGTGTTTGTGTGTGTTTCTTGTGTATCTGTGTTTCGGGAGCACGTATGTGAGTGTGTCAGGGCAGTTCCAAGTGTTCATGGCTCTGCTGGAGATCCAGTGTGAGTGCTGTGTTGTGAGGGTGACATTGTGTGTGTGTGTGTGTGTGTGTGTGTGTTGCGGGAAACCATTTGTATGCCTGTAAGAAAAAGTCGATGGGTGTTTGTGTGTGTTTCTTCTGTATGTGTGTTTCGGGACCACGTTTGTGAATATGTTAGGTCAGTTCCAAGTGTTGATGGCTCTGCTGGAGACCCAGTGTGAGTGCTGTGTTGTGAGTGTGACAGTGTGTGTGTGTGTGTCTGTGTGTGTTTCGAAACCCCACTGTGTATGCCTTTACGAAAAAGTCGATGGGTGTTTGGTTGTGTTTCTTGCGTATGCGTGGGTCGGAACCACGTTTTTGAGTATGTTAGGGCAGTTCGAAGTGTTGATGGTTATGCCGGAGACCCAATGTGAGTGCTGTGTTGTGCGTGTGACAGTGTGTGTGTGTGTGTCTGTGTGTGTGTTTCAGGGAAACCATTGTGTATGACTGTAAGAAAAAGTCGATGGGTGTTTGTGTGTTACTTGTATATGTGTGTGTCTGGCCACGTTTGAGAGTATGTTAGGGCAGTTTCAAGTGTTGAGGGTTCTGCGGGAGACCCAGTGTGAGTGCTGTGTTGTGAGTGTGATAGTGTGTGTTTGTGTATCTGTGTGTGTGTGTTTTGGGAACACCACTGTGTCTGCCTGTAAGAAAAGTCGATGGGTGTTTGTGTGTGTTTCTGTGTATGTGTGTGACGGGACCACGTTTGTGTGTATATAAGGGTAGTTCTAAGTCATTCTGAGAGTTGTGTTGTGAGTGTGACAGTTTATGTGTGTGTTTATGTGTTTGTGGTAAACCATTATGCATGCCTGTAAATAAAGTCGATGGGTGTTTTTGTGTGTTTCTTGTGTATGTGCGTGTTGGGACCTCGTTTTTGAGTATGTTAGGGAATTCCAAATGCTGATGTCTATGCCGGGGACCCAGTGTGACTGCTGTGTTGTGAGTGTGATAGTGTGTGTGTGTGTGTGTGTGTTTGAGAGAAACCATTTTGTATGCCTGTAAGAAAAAGTCGATGGGTGTTTGTGTGTTACTTGTATATGTGTGTGTGTGGCCACGTTTGAGAGTATGTTAGGGCAGTTTCAAGTGTTGAGGGTTCTGCGGGAGACCCAGTGTGAGTGCTGTGTTGTGAGTGTGATAGTGTATGTGTGTGTGTGTGTGTGTGTGTGTTTGCGGGAAACCATTTTGTATGCCTGTAAGAAAAAGTCGATGTGTGTTTCTGTGTGTTTCTTGTGTATGTGTGTCTCGGGACAACGTATTTGGGTATGTCAGGGCAGTTCCAAGTGGTGATGGCTCTGCAAGGAATAGTGTGAGTGCTGTGTTGTGAGTGTGACAGTGTGTGTGTGTGTGTTTGGGGGAACCCCACTGTGTCTGCCTGTAAGGAAAGGTCGATGGGTGTTTGTGTGTGTTTCTTGTGTATCTGTGTTTCGGGAGCACGTATGTGAGTGTGTCAGGGCAGTTCCAAGTGTTCATGGCTCTGCTGGAGATCCAGTGTGTGTGCTGTGTTGTGAGGGTGACATTGTGTGTGTGTGTGTGTGTGTGTGTGTGTTGCGGGAAACCATTTGTATGCCTGTAAGAAAAAGTCGATGGGTGTTTGTGTGTGTTTCTTCTGTATGTGTGTTTCGGGACCACGTTTGTGAATATGTTAGGTCAGTTCCAAGTGTTGATGGCTCTCCTGGAGACCCAGTGTGAGTGCTGTGTTGTAAGTGTGACAGTGTGTGTGTGTGTGTGTCTGTGTGTTTTCGAAACCCCACTGTGTATGCCTTTACGAAAAAGTCGATGGGTGTTTGGTTGTGTTTCTTGCGTATGCGTGGGTCGGAACCACGTTTTTGAGTATGTTAGGGCAGTTCGAAGTGTTGATGGTTATGCCGGAGACCCAATGTGAGTGCTGTGTTGTGCGTGTGACAGTGTGTGTGTGTGTGTCTGTGTGTGTGTTTCAGGGAAACCATTGTGTATGACTGTAAGAAAAAGTCGATGGGTGTTTGTGTGTTACTTGTATATGTGTGTGTCTGGCCACGTTTGAGAGTATGTTAGGGCAGTTTCAAGTGTTGAGGGTTCTGCGGGAGACCCAGTGTGAGTGCTGTGTTGTGAGTGTGATAGTGTGTGTTTGTGTATCTGTGTGTGTGTGTTTTGGGAACACCACTGTGTCTGCCTGTAAGAAAAGTCGATGGGTGTTTGTGTGTGTTTCTGTGTATGTGTGTGACGGGACCACGTTTGTGTGTATATAAGGGTAGTTCTAAGTCATTCTGAGAGTTGTGTTGTGAGTGTGACAGTTTATGTGTGTGTTTATGTGTTTGTGGTAAACCATTATGCATGCCTGTAAATAAAGTCGATGGGTGTTTTTGTGTGTTTCTTGTGTATGTGCGTGTTGGGACCTCGTTTTTGAGTATGTTAGGGAATTCCAAATGCTGATGTCTATGCCGGGGACCCAGTGTGACTGCTGTGTTGTGAGTGTGATAGTGTGTGTGTGTGTGTGTGTTTGAGAGAAACCATTTTGTATGCCTGTAAGAAAAAGTCGATGGGTGTTTGTGTGTTACTTGTATATGTGTGTGTCTGGCCACGTTTGAGAGTATGTTAGGGCAGTTTCAAGTGTTGAGGGTTCTGCGGGAGACCCAGTGTGAGTGCTGTGTTGTGAGTGTGATAGTGTATGTGTGTGTGTGTGTGTGTGTGTGTTTGCGGGAAACCATTTTGTATGCCTGTAAGAAAAAGTCGATGTGTGTTTCTGTGTGTTTCTTGTGTATGTGTGTCTCGGGACAACGTATTTGGGTATGTCAGGGCAGTTCCAAGTGGTGATGGCTCTGCAAGGAATAGTGTGAGTGCTGTGTTGTGAGTGTGACAGTGTGTGTGTGTGTGTTTGGGGGAACCCCACTGTGTCTGCCTGTAAGGAAAGGTCGATGGGTGTTTGTGTGTGTTTCTTGTGTATCTGTGTTTCGGGAGCACGTATGTGAGTGTGTCAGGGCAGTTCCAAGTGTTCATGGCTCTGCTGGAGATCCAGTGTGAGTGCTGTGTTGTGAGGGTGACATTGTGTGTGTGTGTGTGTGTGTTGCGGGAAACCATTTGTATGCCTGTAAGAAAAAGTCGATGGGTGTTTGTGTGTGTTTCTTCTGTATGTGTGTTTCGGGACCAAGTTTGTGAATATGTTAGGTCAGTTCCAAGTGTTGATGGCTCTGCTGGAGACCCAGTGTGAGTGCTGTGTTGTGAGTGTGACAGTGTGTGTGTGTGTGTCTGTGTGTGTTTCGAAACCCCACTGTGTATGCCTTTACGAAAAAGTCGATGGGTGTTTGGTTGTGTTTCTTGCGTATGCGTGGGTCGGAACCACGTTTTTGAGTATGTTAGGGCAGTTCGAAGTGTTGATGGTTATGCCGGAGACCCAATGTGAGTGCTGTGTTGTGCGTGTGACAGTGTGTGTGTGTGTGTCTGTGTGTGTGTTTCAGGGAAACCATTGTGTATGACTGTAAGAAAAAGTCGATGGGTGTTTGTGTGTTACTTGTATATGTGTGTGTCTGGCCACGTTTGAGAGTATGTTAGGGCAGTTTCAAGTGTTGAGGGTTCTGCGGGAGACCCAGTGTGAGTGCTGTGTTGTGAGTGTGATAGTGTGTGTTTGTGTATCTGTGTGTGTGTGTTTTGGGAACACCACTGTGTCTGCCTGTAAGAAAAGTCGATGGGTGTTTGTGTGTGTTTCTGTGTATGTGTGTGACGGGACCACGTTTGTGTGTATATAAGGGTAGTTCTAAGTCATTCTGAGAGTTGTGTTGTGAGTGTGACAGTTTATGTGTGTGTTTATGTGTTTGTGGTAAACCATTATGCATGCCTGTAAATAAAGTCGATGGGTGTTTTTGTGTGTTTCTTGTGTATGTGCGTGTTGGGACCTCGTTTTTGAGTATGTTAGGGAATTCCAAATGCTGATGTCTATGCCGGGGACCCAGTGTGACTGCTGTGTTGTGAGTGTGATAGTGTGTGTGTGTGTGTGTGTTTGAGAGAAACCATTTTGTATACCTGTAAGAAAAAGTCGATGGGTGTTTGTGTGTTACTTGTATATGTGTGTGTCTGGCCACGTTTGAGAGTATGTTAGGGCAGTTTCAAGTGTTGAGTGTTCTGCGGGAGACCCAGTGTGAGTGCTGTGTTGTGAGTGTGATAGTGTATGTGTGTGTGTGTGTGTGTGTGTGTGTTTGCGGGAAACCATTTTGTATGCCTGTAAGAAAAAGCCGATGTGTGTTTCTGTGTGTTTCTTGTGTATGTGTGTCTCGGGACAACGTATTTGGGTATGTCAGGGCAGTTCCAAGTGGTGATGGCTCTGCAAGGAATAGTGTGAGTGCTGTGTTGTGAGTGTGACAGTGTGTGTGTGTGTGTTTGGGGGAACCCCACTGTGTCTGCCTGTAAGGAAAGGTCGATGGGTGTTTGTGTGTGTTTCTTGTGTATCTGTGTTTCGGGAGCACGTATGTGAGTGTGTCAGGGCAGTTCCAAGTGTTCATGGCTCTGCTGGAGATCCAGTGTGAGTGCTGTGTTGTGAGGGTGACATTGTGTGTGTGTGTGTGTGTGTGTGTGTGTTGCGGGAAACCATTTGTATGCCTGTAAGAAAAAGTCGATGGGTGTTTGTGTGTGTTTCTTCTGTATGTGTGTTTCGGGACCACGTTTGTGAATATGTTAGGTCAGTTCCAAGTGTTGATGGCTCTGCTGGAGACCCAGTGTGAGTGCTGTGTTGTGAGTGTGACAGTGTGTGTGTGTGTGTCTGTGTGTGTTTCGAAACCCCACTGTGTATGCCTTTACGAAAAAGTCGATGGGTGTTTGGTTGTGTTTCTTGCGTATGCGTGGGTCGGAACCACGTTTTTGAGTATGTTAGGGCAGTTCGAAGTGTTGATGGTTATGCCGGAGACCCAATGTGAGTGCTGTGTTGTGCGTGTGACAGTGTGTGTGTGTGTGTCTGTGTGTGTGTTTCAGGGAAACCATTGTGTATGACTGTAAGAAAAAGTCGATGGGTGTTTGTGTGTTACTTGTATATGTGTGTGTCTGGCCACGTTTGAGAGTATGTTAGGGCAGTTTCAAGTGTTGAGGGTTCTGCGGGAGACCCAGTGTGAGTGCTGTGTTGTGAGTGTGATAGTGTGTGTTTGTGTATCTGTGTGTGTGTGTTTTGGGAACACCACTGTGTCTGCCTGTAAGAAAAGTCGATGGGTGTTTGTGTGTGTTTCTGTGTATGTGTGTGACGGGACCACGTTTGTGTGTATATAAGGGTAGTTCTAAGTCATTCTGAGAGTTGTGTTGTGAGTGTGACAGTTTATGTGTGTGTTTATGTGTTTGTGGTAAACCATTATGCATGCCTGTAAATAAAGTCGATGGGTGTTTTTGTGTGTTTCTTGTGTATGTGCGTGTTGGGACCTCGTTTTTGAGTATGTTAGGGAATTCCAAATGCTGATGTCTATGCCGGGGACCCAGTGTGACTGCTGTGTTGTGAGTGTGATAGTGTGTGTGTGTGTGTGTGTGTTTGAGAGAAACCATTTTGTATGCCTGTAAGAAAAAGTCGATGGGTGTTTGTGTGTTACTTGTATATGTGTGTGTGTGGCCACGTTTGAGAGTATGTTAGGGCAGTTTCAAGTGTTGAGGGTTCTGCGGGAGACCCAGTGTGAGTGCTGTGTTGTGAGTGTGATAGTGTATGTGTGTGTGTGTGTGTGTGTGTGTTTGCGGGAAACCATTTTGTATGCCTGTAAGAAAAAGTCGATGTGTGTTTCTGTGTGTTTCTTGTGTATGTGTGTCTCGGGACAACGTATTTGGGTATGTCAGGGCAGTTCCAAGTGGTGATGGCTCTGCAAGGAATAGTGTGAGTGCTGTGTTGTGAGTGTGACAGTGTGTGTGTGTGTGTTTGGGGGAACCCCACTGTGTCTGCCTGTAAGGAAAGGTCGATGGGTGTTTGTGTGTGTTTCTTGTGTATCTGTGTTTCGGGAGCACGTATGTGAGTGTGTCAGGGCAGTTCCAAGTGTTCATGGCTCTGCTGGAGATCCAGTGTGAGTGCTGTGTTGTGAGGGTGACATTGTGTGTGTGTGTGTGTGTGTGTTGCGGGAAACCATTTGTATGCCTGTAAGAAAAAGTCGATGGGTGTTTGTGTGTGTTTCTTCTGTATGTGTGTTTCGGGACCACGTTTGTGAATATGTTAGGTCAGTTCCAAGTGTTGATGGCTCTGCTGGAGACCCAGTGTGAGTGCTGTGTTGTGAGTGTGACAGTGTGTGTGTGTGTGTCTGTGTGTGTTTCGAAACCCCACTGTGTATGCCTTTACGAAAAATTCGATGGGTGTTTGGTTGTGTTTCTTGCGTATGTGTGTGTCGGGACCACGTTTTTGAGTATGTTAGGGGAGTTCGAAGTGTTGATGGTTATGCCGGAGACCCAATGTGAGTGCTGTGTTGTGAGTGTGACAGTTTGTGTGTGTGTGTCTGTGTGTGTGTTTCAGGGAAACCATTGTGTATGACTGTAAGAAAAAGTCGATGGGTGTTGTCTGTTACTTGTACATGTGTGTGTCGGGCCACGTTTGAGAATATGTTAGGGCAGTTTCAAGTGTTGAGGGTTCTGCGGGAGACCCAGTGTGAGTGCTGTGTTGTGAGTGTCATAGTGTGTGTGTGTGTGTCTGTGTGTCTGTGTTTTGGGAACACCACTGTGTCTGCCTGTAAGAAAAGTCGATGGGTGTTTGTGTGTGTTTCTGTGTATGTGTGTGTCGGGACCACGTTTGTGTGTATATAAGGGTAGTTCTAAGTCATTCTGAGAGTTGTGTTGTGAGTGTGATAGTTTATGTGTGTGTTTCTGTGTTTGTGGTAAATCATTATGTATGCCTGTAAATAAAGTCGATGGGTGTTTTTGTGTGTTTCTTGGGTATGTGTGTGTTGGGACCTCGTTTTTGAGTATGTTAGGGAATTCCAAATGCTGATGTCTATGCCGGGGACCCAGTGTGAGTGCTGTGTTGTGAGTGTGATAGTGTGTGTGTGTGTGTGTGTTTGAGGGAAACCATTTTGTATGCCTGTAAGAAAAAGTCGATGGGTGTTTCTGTGTGTTTCTTCTGTATGTGTGTCACGGGACAACATATTTGGGTATGTCAGGGCAGTTCGAAGTGGTGATGGCTCTGCAAGGAACAGTGTGAGTGCTGTGTTGTGAGTGTGACAGTGTGTGTGTGTGTGTTTGGGGGAACCCCACTGTGTCTGCCTGTAAGGAAATGTCGATGAGTGTTTGTGTGTGTTTCTTGTGTATCTGTGTTTCGGGAGCACGTATGTGAGTGTGTCAGGGCAGTTCCAAGTGTTCATGGCTCTGCTGGAGATCCAGTGTGAGTGCTGTGTTGTGAGGGTGACATTGTGTGTGTGTGTGTGTGTGTGTGTTGCGGGAAACCATTTGTATGCCTGTAAGAAAAAGTCGATGGGTGTTTGTGTGTGTTTCTTCTGTATGTGTGTTTCGGGACCACGTTTGTGAATATGTTAGGTCAGTTCCAAGTGTTGATGGCTCTCCTGGAGACCCAGTGTGAGTGCTGTGTTGTAAGTGTGACAGTGTGCGTGTGTGTGTGTCTGTGTGTTTTCGAAACCCCACTGTGTATGCCTTTACGAAAAAGTCGATGGGTGTTTGGTTGTGTTTCTTGCGTATGCGTGTGTCGGAACCACGTTTTTGAGTATGTTAGGGCAGTTCGAAGTGTTGATGGTTATGCCGGAGACCCAATGTGAGTGCTGTGTTGTGCGTGTGACAGTGTGTGTGTGTGTGTCTGTGTGTGTGTTTCAGGGAAACCATTGTGTATGACTGTAAGAAAAAGTCGATGGGTGTTTGTGTGTTACTTGTATATGTGTGTGTCTGGCCACGTTTGAGAGTATGTTAGGGCAGTTTCAAGTGTTGAGGGTTCTGCGGGAGACCCAGTGTGAGTGCTGTGTTGTGAGTGTGATAGTGTGTGTTTGTGTATCTGTGTGTGTGTGTTTTGGGAACACCACTGTGTCTGCCTGTAAGAAAAGTCGATGGGTGTTTGTGTGTGTTTCTGTGTATGTGTGTGACGGGACCACGTTTGTGTGTAAATAAGGGTAGTTCTAAGTCATTCTGAGAGTTGTGTTGTGAGTGTGACAGTTTATGTGTGTGTTTATGTGTTTGTGGTAAACCATTATGCATGCCTGTAAATAAAGTCGATGGGTGTTTTTGTGTGTTTCTTGTGTATGTGCGTGTTGGGACCTCGTTTTTGAGTATGTTAGGGAATTCCAAATGCTGATGTCTATGCCGGGGACCCAGTGTGACTGCTGTGTTGTGAGTGTGATAGTGTGTGTGTGTGTGTTTGAGAGAAACCATTTTGTATGCCTGTAAGAAAAAGTCGATGGGTGTTTGTGTATTACTTGTATATGTGTGTGTCTGGCCACGTTTGAGAGTATGTTAGGGCAGTTTCAAGTGTTGAGGGTTCTGCGGGAGACCCAGTGTGAGTGCTGTGTTGTGAGTGTGATAGTGTATGTGTGTGTGTGTGTGTGTGTGTGTTTGCGGGGAACCATTTTGTATGCCTGTAAGAAAAAGTCGATGTGTGTTTCTGTGTGTTTCTTGTGTATGTGTGTCACGGGACAACGTTTTTGGATATGTCAGGGCAGTTCCAAGTGGTGATGGCTCTGCTAGGAACAGTGTGAGTGCTGTGTTGTGAGTGTGACAGTGTGTGTGTGTGTGTCTGTGTGTGTTTCGAACCCCACTGTGTATGCCTTTACGAAAAAGTCGATGGGTGTTTGGTTGTGTTTCTTGCGTATGTGTGTGTCGGGACCACGTTTTTGAGTATGTTAGGGCAGTTCGAAGTGTTGATGGTTATGCCGGAGACCCAATGTGAGTGCTGTGTTGTGAGTGTGACAGTATGTGTGTGTGTGTCTGTGTGTGTGTTTCAGGGAAACCATTGTGTATGACAGTAAGAAAAAGTCGATGGGTGTTTGTGTGTTACTTGTATATGTGTGTGTCGGGCCACGTTTGAGAGTATGTTAGGGCAGTTTCAAGTGTTGAGGGTTCTGTGGGAGACCCAGTGTGAGTGCTGTGTTGTGAGTGTGATAGTGTGTGTGTGTGTGTGTGTGTGTGTGTTTGCGGGAAACCATTTTGTATGCCTGTAAGAAAAAGTCGATGGGTGTTTCTGTGTGTTTCTTGTGTATGTGTGTCTCGGGACAACGTTTTTGGGTATGTCAGGGCAGTTCCAAGTGGTGATGGCTCTGCAAGGAACAGTGTGAGTGCTGTGTTGTGAGTGTGACAGTGTGTGTGTGTGTGTGTTTGGGGGAACCCCACTGTGTCTGCCTGTAAGGAAATGTCGATGGGTGTTTGTGTGTGTTTCTTGTGTATGTGTGTGTCGGGACCAAATTTGTCTTTATGTTAGGGCAGATTCAAGTGCCCGTGTGAGTGCTGTGTTCTGAGTGTGATAGTGTGTGTGTGTCTGTCTGTGTTTGCGGGAAACCGTTGAGTACGCCTGTATCAAAAAGTCGATGGGTGTTTACGGGTGTTTCTTGTTTATGTGTGTTTCAGGACCACGTATGTGAGTGTGTCAGGGCAGTTCCAATTGTTGATGGCTCTGCTGCAGACCCAGTGTGAATGCTGTGTTGTGAGTGTGACAGTGAGTGTGTGTGTGTTATGGAACAGCACTGTGTCTGCCTGTAAGAAAAGTCGATGGATGTTTGTGTGTGTTTCTTGTGTATGTGTGTGTCGGGACCACATTTGTGTGTATATAAGGGTAGTTCCAAGTCATTCTGAGAGTTGTTTTGTGAGTGTGATAGTTTATGTGTGTGTTTATGGGTTTGTGGTAAACCATTATGTATGCCTGTAAATAAAGTCGATGGGTGTTTTTGTGTGTTTTCTGTGTATGTGTGTGTTGGGATCTCGATTTTGAGCTTGTTAGGGAATTCCAAATGTTGAGGCCTACACCCTGGACCCAGTGTGAGTGCTGTGTTTGTTGTGATAATGTGTGTGTGTGTGTGTGTGTGTGTTTGCGGGAAACCATTTTGTATGCCTGTAAGGAAAAGTCGATGGGTGTTTGTTTGTGTTTCTTGTGTATGTGTGTCTCGGGACAACGTTTTTGGGTATGTCAGGGCAGTTCCAAGTGGTGATGGCTCTGCAAGAAACAGTGTGAGTGCTGTGTTGTGAGTGTGACAGTATGTGTGTGTGTGTTTGGGGGAACCCCACTGTGTCTGCCTGTCAGTAAATGTCGGGTGTTTGTGTGTGTTTCTTGTGTATGTGTGTGTCGGAACCACGTTTGTGTGTATGTTAGCGCATATTCAAGTGCTCGTGTGAGTGCTGTTTTCTGAGTGTCATAGTGTGTGTGTGTGTGTGTGTGTGTGTTTGCGGGAAACCGTTGAGTACGCCTGTACGAAAAAGTCGATGGGTATTTATGTGTGTTTCTTGTGTATGTGTGTTTCGGGACTACGTAAGTGAGTGTGTCAGGGCAGTTCCAAGTGTTGATGGCTCTGCTCCAGACCCAGTGTGAGTGCTGTGTTGTGAGTGTAACAGTGTGTGTGTGTGAGTTTTTTGGGGAACACCATTGTGTCTGCTTCTAAGAAAAGTCGATGGATGTTTGTGTGTGTTTCCTGTGTATGTGTGTGTCGGGACCACGTTTGTGTGTATATAAGGGTTGTTCCAAGTCATTCTGAGAGTTGTGTTGTGAGTGTGATAGTTTATGTGTGTGTTTATGGGTTTTTGTAAACCTTTATGTATGACTGTAAATAAAGTCGAAGGGTGTTTTGGTGTGTTTCTTGTGTATGTGTGTGTTGGGACCTCGTTTTTGAGTATGTTAGGGAATTCCAAATGTTGATGTCTATGCCGGGAACCCACTGTGAGTGCTGTGTTGTGAGTGTGATAGTGTGTGTGTTTGTGTGTGTGTGTTTGCGGGAAACCATTTTGTATGCCTGTAAGAAAAAGTTGATGGGTGTTTGTTTGTGTTTCTTGTGTATGTGTGTGTCGGGACTACGTTTTTGGGTATGTCAGGGCAGTTCCAAGTGGTGATGGCTCTGCAAGGAACAGTGTGAGTGCTGTGTTGTGAGTGTGACAGTGTGTGTGTGTGTGTTTTGGGGAAAACCACTGTGTCTGCCTGTAAGAAACTTAATGGGTGTTTGTGTGTGTTTCTTGTGTATGTGTGTGTCGGGACCACGTTTATGTTTATATAAGGGTAGTTCCAAGTCATTCTGTGAGTTGTGTTGTGAGTGTGATAGTTTATGTGTGTGTTTATGGGTTTGTGGTAAACCATTTTGTATGCCTGTAAATATATTCGATGGGTGTTTTTGTGTGTTTCCTGTGTATGTGTGTGTTGGGATCTCGTTTGTGAGTATGTTAAGTAATTCCAAATGTTGATGTCTATGCCGGGTACCCAGTTTGAGTGTTGTGTTGTGGGTGTGATAGTGTGTGTGTGTGTGTGTGTGTGTGTCTGTGTGTTGGGGGAACCATTTTTTATGCCTCTAAGAAAAAGTCGATGGGTGTTTGTTTGTGTTTCTTGTGTATGTGTGTGACGGGACAACGTTTTTGGGTATGTCAGGGCATTTCCAAGTGGTGATGGATCTGCAAGGAACAGTGTGAGTGCTGTGTTGTGAGTGTGACAGTGTGTGTGTGTGTGTTTGGGGGAACCCCACTGTGTCTGCCTGTAAGAAAATGTCGATGGGTGTTTGTGTGTGTTTCTTGTGTATGTGTGTGTCGGAACCACATTTGTGCGTATGTTAGGGCAGATTCAAGTGCCCGTGTGAGTGCTGTGTTCTGAGTGTCATAGTGTGTGTTTGTGTGTCTGTGTGTGTTTGCGGGAAACCATTGAGTACGCCTGTATGAAAAAGTCGATGGGTTTTATGTGTGTTTCTTGTGAATGTGTGTTTCGTGACCACGTATGTGAGTGTGTCAGGGCAGTTCCAAGTGTTGATGGCTCTGCTGCAGACCCAGTGTGAGTGCTGTGTTGTGAGTGTGACAGTGTGTGTGTGTGTGTGTTTTGGGGAACACCACTGTGTCTGCCTGTAAGAAGAGTCGATGGATGTTTGTGTGTGTTTCTTGTGTATGTGAGTGTCGGGACCACATTTGTGTGTAAATAAGGGTAGTTCCAAGTCATTCTGAGAGTTGTGTTGTGAGTGTGATAGTTTATGTGTGTGTTTATGTGTTTGTGGTAAATCATTATGTATGCCTGTAAATAAAGTCGATGGGTGTAGTGGTGTGTTGCTTGTGTATGTGCGTGTTGGGACCTCGTTTTTGAGTATGTTAGGGAATTCCAAATGCTGATGTCTATGCCGGGGACCCAGTGGGAGTGCTGTGTTGTGAGTGTGATAGTGTGTGTGTGTGTGTGTGTGTGTGTGTGTTTGCGGGAAACCATTTTGTATGCCTGTAAGAAAAAGTCGATGGGTGTTTCTGTGTGTTTCTTGTGTATGTGTGTGTCGGGACAACGTTTTTGGGTATGTCAGGGCAGTTCCTAGTGGTGATGGCTCTGCAAGGAACAGTGTGAGTGCTGTGTTGTGAGTGTGAAAGTGTGTGTTTGTGTGTGTTTGGGGGAACCCCACTGTGTCTGACAGTAAGAAAATGTCGATGGGTGTTTGTGTGTGTTTCTTGTGTATGTGTGTGTCGGGACCACGTTTGTGTGTATGTTAGGGCAGATTCAAGTGTCCTTGTTAGTGCTGTGTTCTGAGTGTGATAGTGTGTGTGTGTCTGTGTGTGTTTGCGGGAAACCGTTGAGTACGCCTGTATGAAAAAGTCGATGGGTGTTTACGTGTGTTTCTTGTGAATGTGTGTTTCGCCACCACGTATGTGAGTGTGTCAGGGCAGTTCCAATTGTTGATGGCTCTGCTGCAGACCCAGTGTGAGTGCTGTGTTGTGAGTGTGACTCTGTGTGTGTGTGTGTGTGTGTGTGTTTTGGGGAACACCACTGTGTCTGCCTGTAAGAAAAGTCGATGGGTGTTTGTGTGTGTTTCTGTGTATGTGTGTGTCGGTACCACATTTGTGTGTATATAAGGGTAGTTCCAAGTCATTCTGAGAGTTGTGTTGTGAGTGTGATAGTTTATGTGTGTGTTTATGTGTTTGTGGTAAACCATTATGTATGCCTGTAAATAAAGTCTAAGGGTGTTTTGGTGTGTTCCTTGTGTATGTGTGTGTTGGGACCTCGTTTTTGAGTAAGTTAGGGAATTCCAAATGTTGATGTCTATGCCAGGGACCCAGTGTGAGTGCTGTGTTGTGAGTGTGATAGTGTGTGTGTGTGTGTTTGGGGGAAACCATTTTGTATGCCTGTAAGAAAAAGTCGATGGGTGTTTGTGTGTGTTTCTTGTGTATGTGTGTCTCGGGACAACGTTTTTGGGTATGTCAGGGCAGTTCCAAGTGGTGATGGCTCTGCAAGGAACAGTGTGAGTGCTGTGTTCTGAGTGTGATAGTGTGTGTGTGTGTGTGTGTGTGTGTGTGTGTGGGAAACCATTTTGTATGCCTGTAAGAAAAAGTCGATGGGTGTTTCTGTGTGTTTCTTGTGTATGTGTTTCTCGGGACAACGTATTTGGGCATGTGAGGGCAGTTCTAAGTGGTGATGGATCTGCAAGGAACTGTGTGACTGCTGTGTTGTGAGTGTGACAGTGTGTGTGTGTGTGTGTTTTGGGGAACACCACTGTGTCTGCCTGTAAGAAAAGTCGATGGATGTTTGTGTGTGTTTCGTGTGTATGTATGTGTCGGGACCGCGTTTGTGTGTATATAAGGGTAGTTCTAAGCCATTCTGAGAGTTGTGTTGTGAGTGTGATAGTTTATGTGTGTGTTTATGTGTTTGTGGTTAATCATTATGTATGCCTGTAAATAAAGTCGAAAGGTGTTTTGGTGTGTTTCTTGTGTATGTGTGTGTTCGGACCTCGTTTTTGAGTATGTTAGGGAATTCCAACTGCTGATGTCTATGCCGGGGACCCAGTGTGACTGCTGTGTTGTGAGTGTGATAGTGTGTGTGTTTGTGTGTGTGTGTTTGCGGGAAACCATTTTGTATGCCTGTAAGAAAAAGTTGATGGGTGTTTGTTTGTGTTTCTTCTGTATTTGTGTGTCGGGACCACGTTTTTGGGTATGTCAGGGCAGTTCCAATTGGTGATGGCTCTGCAAGGAACACTGTGAGTGCTGTGTTGTGTTTGTGACAGTGTGTGTGTGTGTGTTTTGGGGAAAACCACTGTGTCTGCCTGTAAGAAAAGTGATGGGTGTTTGTGTGTGTTTCTTGTGTATGTGTGTGTCGGGACCACGTTTGTGTTTATATAAGGGTAGTTCCAAGTCATTCTGAGAGTTGTGTTGTGAGTGTGATAGTTTATGTGTGTGTTTATGGGTTTGTGGTAAACCATTATGTATGCCTGTAAATATAGTCGATGGGTTTTTTTGTGTGTTTCCTGTGTATGTGTGTGTTGGGATCTCGTTTTTGAGTATGTTAGGGAATTCCTAATGTTGATGTCTATGCCGGGGACCCAGTGTGAGTGTTGTGTTGTGGGTGTGATAGTGTGTGTGTGTGTGTGTTTGCGGGAAACCTTTTTATATGCCTGTAAGAAAAAGTCGATGGGTGTTTCTGTGTGTTTCTTGTGTATGTGTGTCTCGGGACAACGTTTTTGGGTATGTCAGGGCAGTTCCAAGTGGTGATGGCTCTGCAAGGAACAGTGTGAGTGCTGTGTTGTGAGTGTGACAGTGTGTGTCTGTGTGTTTGGGGGAACACCACTGTGTCTGAATCTAAGAAAAGTCGATGGATGTTTGTGTGTGTTTCTTCTTTATGTGTGTGTCGGGACCACATTTGTGTGTATATAAGGGTAGTTCCAAGTCATTCTGAGAGTTGTGTTGTGAGTGTGATAGTTTATGTGTGTGTTTATGAGTTTGTGGTAAACCATTATGTATGCCTGTAAATAAAGTCAATGGGTGTTTTTGTGTGTTTTCTGTGTATGTGTGTGTTGGGAACACGATTTTGAGCTTGTTAGGGAATTCCAAATGTTGAGGCCTACGCCGGGGACCCAGTGTGAGTGCTGTGTTGGGTGTGATAGTGTGTATGTGTGTGTGTGTGTTTGCGGGAAACCATTTTGTATGCCTGTAAGAAAAAGTCGATGGGTGTTTTTTTGTGTTTCTTGTGTATGTGTGTGTCGGGACAACGTTTTTGGGTATGTCAGGGCAGTTCAAAGTCGTGATGGATCTGCAAGGAACAGTGTGAGTGCTGTGTTGTGAGTGTGACAGTGTGCGTATGTGTGTTTGGGGGAACCCCACTGTGTCTGCCTGTAAGAAAATGTCGATGGGTGTTTGTGTGTGTTTCTGGTGTATGTGTGTGTCGGGACCACGTTTGTGTGTATGTTATGGCATTTCAAGTGCCCGTGTGAGTGCTGTGTTCTGAGTGTGATAGTGTTTGTGTGTCTGTGTGTGTTTGCGGGAAACTGTTGAGTACGCCTGTATGAAAAAGTCGATGGGTGTTTATGTGTGTTTCTTGTGTATGTGTGTTTCGGGACCACGTATATGAGTGTGTCAGGGCAGTCCCAAGTATTGGTGGCTCTGCTGCAGACCCAGTGTGAGTGCTGTGTTGTGAGTGTGACAGTGTGTGTGTGTGTTTTGGGGAACACCACTGTGTCTGCCTATAAGAAGAGTCGATGGATGTTTGTGTGTGTTTCTTGTGTATGTGTGTGTCGGGACCAGATTTGTGTGTATATAAGGGTAGTTCCAAGTCATTCTGAGAGTTGTGTTGTGAGTGTGATAGTTTATGTGTGTGTTTATGTGTTTGTGGTAAACCATTATGTATGACTGTAAAGAAAGTCGAAGTGTGTTTTGGTGTGTTTCTTGTGTATGTGTGTGTTGGGACCTCATTTTTGAGTATGTTAGGGATTTCCAAATATGGATGTCTATGCCGGGGACCCACTGTGAGTGCTGTGTTGTGAGCGTGATAGTGTGTGTGTGTGTTTGCGGGAAACCATTTTATATGCCTGTAAGAAAAAGTCGATGGGTGTTTCTGTGTGTTTCTTGTGTATGTGTGTCCCGGGACAATGTTTTTGGGTATGTCAGGGCAGTTCCAAGTGGTGATGGCTCTGCAAGGAACAGTGTGAGTGCTGTGTTGTGAGTGTGGCAGTGTGTGTGTGTGTGTTTGGGAAAACACCACTGTGTCTGAATCTAAGAAAAGTCGATGGATGTTTGTGTGTGTTTCTTCTTTATGTGTGTGTCGGGACCACATTTGTGTGTATATAAGGGTAGTTCCAAGTCATTCTGAGAGTTGTGTTGTGAGTGTGATAGTTTATGTGTGTGTTTATGGGTTTGTGGTAAACCATTATGTATGCGTGTAAATAAAGTCAATGGGTGTTTTTGTGTGTTTTCTGTGTATGTGTGTGTTGGGATCTCGATTTTGAGCTTGTTAGGGAATTCCAAATGTTGAGGCCTACGACGGGAACCAGTGTGAGTGCTGTGTTGGGTGTGATAGTGTGTGTGTGTGTGTCTGTGTGTGTTTCGAAACCCCACTGTGTATGCCTTTACGAAAAAGTCGATGGGTGTTTGGTTGTGTTTCTTGCGTATGTGTGTGTCGGGACCACGTTTTTGAGTATGTTAGGGCAGTTCGAAGTGTTGATGGTTATGCCGGAGACCCAATGTGAGTGCTGTGTGGTGAGTGTGACAGTTTGTGTGTGTGTGTCTGTGTGTGTGTTTCAGGGAAACCATTGTGTATGACTGTAAGAAAAAGTCGATGGGTGTTTGTGTGTTACTTGTATATGTGTGTGTCTGGCCACGTTTGAGAGTATGTTAGGGCAGTTTCAAGTGTTGAGGGTTCTGCGGGAGACCCAGTGTGAGTGCTGTGTTGTGAGTGTGATAGTGTGTGTTTGTGTATCTGTGTGTGTGTGTTTTGGGAACACCACTGTGTCTGCCTGTAAGAAAAGTCGATGGGTGTTTGTGTGTGTTTCTGTGTATGTGTGTGTCGCGACCACGTTTGTGTGTATATAAGGATAGTTCTAAGTCATTCTGAGAGTTGTGTTGTGAGTGTGATAGTTTATGTGTGTGTTTATGTGTTTGTGGTAAATCATTATGCATGCCTGTAAATAAAGTGGATGGGAGTTTTTGTGTGTTTCTTGTGCATGTGTGTGTTGGGACCTCGTTTTTGAGTATGTTAGGGAATTCCAAATGCTGATGTCTATGCCGGGGACCCAGTGTGAGTGCTGTATTGTGAGTGTGATAGTGTGTGTGTGTGTGTGTGTGTGTGTGTTTGCGGGAAACCATTTTGTATGCCTGTAAGAAAAAGTCGATGGGTGTTTCTGTGTGTTTCTTGTGTATGTGTGTCTCGGGACAACGTATTTGGGTATGTCAGGGCAGTTCCAAGTGGTGATGGCTCTGCAAGGAACAGTGTGAGTGCTGTGTTGTGAGTGTGACAGTGTGTGTGTGTGTGTGTGTGGGAACCCCACTGAGTCTCCCTGTAAGGAAATGTCAATGGGTGTTTGTGTGTGTTTCTTGTGTATGTGTGTTTGGGACCACCTATGTGAGTGTGTCAGGGCAGTTCCAAGTGGTCATGGCTCTGCTGGAGATCCAGTGTGAGTGCTGTGTTGTGAGGGTGACATTGTGTGTGTGTGTGCGTGTGTGTGTGTATGTGTTGCGGGAAACTATTTTTATGTCTGTAAGAAGAAGTCGATGTGTGTTTGGTTGTTTTTCTTGTGTATGTGTGTGTCTGGACCACGTTTGTGTGTATATAAGGGTAGTTCCAAGTCATTCTGAGAGTTGTGTTGTGAGTGTGATAGTTTATGTGTGTGTTTATGTGTTTGTGGTAAACCATTATATATGCCTGTAAATATAGTCGATGGGTGTTTTTGTGTATTTCTTGTGTATGTCTGTGTTGGAACCTCGATTTTGTGTATGTTAGGGAATTCCAAATGTTGAAGTCTCTGCCGGGGACCCAGTGTGAGTGCTGTGTTGTGAGTGTGATAGTGTGATAGTGTGTGTGTGTCTTTGAAGGAAACCATTTTGTATGCCTGTAAGAAAAAGTCGATGGGTGTTTCTGTGTGTTTCTTGTGTATGTGTGTCTCGGGACAACGTATTTTGGTATGTCAGGGCAGTTCCAAGTGGTGATGGCTCTGCAAGGAACAGTGTGAGTGCTGTGTTGTGAGTGTGACAGAGTGTGTGTTTGTGTTTGGGGGAACCCCACTGTGTCTGCCTTTAAGGAAATGTCGATGGGTGTTTGTGTGTGTTTCTTGTGTATCTGTGCTTCGTGAACACGTATATGAGTGTGTCAGGGCAGTTCCAAGTGTTCATGGCTCTGCTGGAGATCCAGTGTGAGTGCTGTGTTGTGAGGGTGACATTGTGTGTGTGTGTGCGTGTGTGTGTGTATGTGTTGCGGGAAACTATTTGTATTTCTGTAAGAAAGTGTCGATGGGTGTTTGGTTGTGTTTCTTGTGTATGTGTGTGTCGGGACCACGTTTGTGTGTATATAAGGGTAGTTCCAAGTCATTCTGAGAGTTGTGTTCTGAGTGTGATATTTTATGTGTGTGTTTATGTGTTTGTGGTAAACCATTATGCATGCCTGTAAATAAAGTCGATGGGTGTTTTTGTGTGTTTCTTGTGTATGTGTGTGTTGGGACCGCGTTTTTGAGTATGTTAGGGAATTCCAAATGCTGAAATCTATGCCGGGGACCCCGTGTGAGTGCTGTGTTGTGAGTGTGATAGTCTGTGTGTGTGTGTTTGCGGGAAACCATTTTGTATGCCTGTAAGAAAAAATCGATGGGTGTTTCTGTGTGTTTCTTGTGTATGTGTGTCTCGGGACAACGTTTTTGGGTATGTCAGGGCAGTTCCAAGTGGTGATGGCTCTGCAAGGAACAGTGTGAGTGCTGTGTTGTGAGTGTGAGAGTGTGTGTGTGTGTGTTTGGGGGAACCCCACCGTGTCTGTAAGGAAATGTCGATGGGTGTTTGTGTGTGTTTCTTGTGTATCTGTGTTTCGTGAGCACGTATGAGAGTGTGTCAGGGCTGTTCCAAGTGTTCATGGCTCTGCTGGAGATCCAGTGTGAGTGCTGTGTTGTGAGGGTGACATTGTGTGTGTGTGTGTGTTGCAGGAAACCATTTGTATGCCTGTAAGAAAAAGTCGATGGGTGTTTGTGTGTTTCTTCTGTATGTGTGTTTCGGGACCACGTTTGTGAACATGTTAGGTCAGTTCCAAGTGTTGATGGCTCTGCTGGAGACCCAGTGTGAGTGCTGTGTTGTGAGTGTGACATTGTGTGTGTGTGTGTCTGTGTGTGTTTCGAAACCCCACTGTGTAGGCCTTTACGAAAAAGACGTAGGGTGTTTGGTTGTGTTTCTTGCGTATGTGTGTGTCGGGACCACGTTTTTGAGTATGTTAGGGCAGTTCGAATTGTTGATGGTTATGCCGGAGACCCAATGTGAGTGCTGTGTTGTGAGTGTGACAGTTTCTGTGTGTGTGTCTGTGTGTGTGTTTCAGGGAAACAATTGTGTATGACTATAAGAAAAACTCGATGGATGCTTGTGTGTTACTTGTATATGTGTGTGTCGGGCCATGTTTGAGAGTATGTTAGGGCAGTTTCAAGTGTTGAGGGTTCTGCGAGAGACCCAGTGTGAGTGCCGTGTTGTGAGTGTCATAGTGTGTGTGTGTGTCTGTGTGTGTGTGTTTTGGGAACACCACTGTGTCTGCCTGTAAGAAAAGTCGATGGGTGTTTGTGTGTGTTTCTGTGTATGTGTGTGTCGGGACCACGTTTGTGTGTATATAAGGGTAGTTCTAAGTCATTCTGAGAGTTGTGTTGTGAGTGTGATAGTTTATCTGTGTGTTTATGTGTTTGTGGTAAATCATTATGCCTGCCTGTAAATAAAGTCGTTGGGTGTTTTTGTGTGTTTCTTGTGCATGTGTGTGTTGGGACCTCGTTTTTGAGTATGTAAGGGAATTCCAAATGCTGATGTCTATGCCGGGGACCCAGTGTGAGTGCTGTGTTGTGAGTGTGATAGTGTATGTGTGTGTGTGTGTGTGTGTGTGTGTGTTTGTGGGAAACCATTTTGTATGCCTGTAAGAAAAAGTCGATGGGTGTTTCTGTGTGTTTCTTGTGTATGTGTGTCTCGGGACAACGTATTTGGGTATGTCATGGCAGTTCCAAGTGGTGATGGCTCTGCAAGGAACAGTGTGAGTGCTGTGTTGTGAGTGTGAGAGTGTGTGTGTGTGTGTTTGGGGGAACCCCACCGTGTCTGTAAGGAAATATCGATGGGTGTTTGTGTGTGTTTCTTGTGTATCTGTGTTTCGTGAGCACGTATGTGAGTGTGTCAGGGCTGTTCCAAGTGTTCATGGCTCTGCTGGAGATCCAGTGTGATTGCTGTGTTGTGAGGGTGACATTGTGTGTGTGTGTGTGTTGCAGGAAACCATTTGTATGCCTGTAAGAAAAAGTCGATGGGTGTTTGTGTGTTTCTTCTGTATGTGTGTTTCAGGACCACGTTTGTGAATATGTTAGGTCAGTTCCAAGTGTTGATGGCTCTGCTGGAGACCCAGTGTGAGTGCTGTGTTGTGAGTGTGACATTGTGTGTGTGTGTGTCTGTGTGTGTTTCGAAACCCCACTGTGTAGGCCTTTACGAAAAAGACGATGGGTGTTTGGTTGTGTTTCTTGCGTATGTGTGTGTCGGGACAACGTTTTTGAGTATGTTAGGGCAGTTCGAATTGTTGACGGTTATGCCGGAGACCCAATGTGAGTGCTGTTTTGTGACTGTGACAGTTTCTGTGTGTGTGTCTGTGTGTGTGTTTCAGGGAAACCATTGTGTATGACTATAAGAAAAACTCGATGGATGCTTGTGTGTTACTTGTATATGTGTGTGTCTGGCCACGTTTGAGAGTATGTTAGGGCAGTTTCAAGTGTTGAGGGTTCTGCGAGAGACCCAGTGTGAGTGCCGTGTTGTGAGTGTCATAGTGTGTGTGTGTGTCTGTGTGTGTGTGTTTTGGGAACACCACTGTGTCTGCCTGTAAGAAAAGTCGATGGGTGTTTGTGTGTGTTTCTGTGTATGTGTGTGTCGCGACCACGTTTGTGTGTATATAAGGATAGTTCTAAGTCATTCTGAGAGTTGTGTTGTGAGTGTGATAGTTTATGTGTGTGTTTATGTGTTTGTGGTAAATCATTGTGCATGCCTGTAAATAAAGTCGATGGGTGTTTTTGTGTGTTTCTTGTGTATGTGTGTGTTGGGACCTCGTTTTTGAGTATGTTAGGGAATTCCAAATGCTGCTGTCTATGCCGGGGACCCAGTGTGAGTGCTGTATTGTGAGTGTGATAGCGTGTGTGTGTGTGTGTGTGTGTTTGCGGGAAACCATTTTGTATGCCTGTAGGAAAAAGTCGATGGGTGTTTCTGTATGTTTCTGGTGTATGTGTGTCTCGGGACAACGTTTTTGGGTATGTCAGTGCAGTTCCAAGTGGTGATGGCTCTGCAAGGAACAGTGTGAGTGCTGTGTTGTTAGTGTGACAGTGTGTGTGTGTGTGTTTGTAGAACCCCACTGAGTCTGCCTGTAAGGAAATGTCAATGGGTGTTTGTGTGTGTTTCTTGTGTATGTGTGTTTGGGACCACCTATGTGAGTGTGTCAGGGCAGTTCCAAGTGGTCATGGCTCTGCTGGAGATCCAGTGTGAGTGCTGTGTTGTGAGGGTGACATTGTGTGTGTGTGTGCGTGTGTGTCTGTATGTGTTGCGGGAAACTATTTTTATGTCTGTAAGAAGAAGTCGATGGGTGTTTGGTTGTTTTTCTTGTGTATGTGTGTGTCTGGACCACGTTTGTGTGTATATAAGGGTAGTTCCAAGTCATTCTGAGAGTTGTGTTGTGAGTGTGATAGTTTATGTGTGTGTTTATGTGTTTGTGGTAAACCATTATATATGCCTGTAAATAAAGTCGATGGGTGTTTTTGTGTATTTCTTGTGTATGTCTGTGTTGGAACCTCGTTTTTGTGTATGTTAGGGAATTTCAAATGTTGAGTCTCTGCCGGGGACCCAGTGTGAGTGCTGTGTTGTGAGTGTGATAGTGTGATAGTGTGTGTGTGTCTTTGAAGGAAACCATTTTGTATGCCTGTAAGAAAAAGTCGATGGGTGTTTCTGTGTGTTTCTTGTGTATGTGTGTCTCGGGACAACGTATTTTGGTATGTCAGGGCAGTTCCAAGTGGTGATGGCTCTGCAAGGAACAGTGTGAGTGCTGTGTTGTGAGTGTGACAGAGTGTGTGTTTGTGTTTGGGGGAACCCCACTGTGTCTGCCTGTAAGGAAATGTCGATGGGTGTTTGTGTGTGTTTCTTGTGTATCTGTGCTTCGTGAGCACGTATATGAGTGTGTCAGGGCAGTTCCAAGTGTTCATGGCTCTGCTGGAGATCCAGTGTGAGTGCTGTGTTGTGAGGGTGACATTGTGTGTGTGTGTGCGTGTGTGTGTGTATGTGTTGCAGGAAACTATTTGTATTTCTGTAAGAAAGTGTCGATGGGTGTTTGGTTGTGTTTCTTGTGTATGTGTGTGTCGGGACCACGTTTGTGTGTATATAAGGGTAGTTCCAAGTCATTCTGAGAGTTGTGTTGTGAGTGTGATATTTTATGTGTGTGTTTATGTGTTTGTGGTAAACCATTATGCATGCCTGTAAATAAAGTCGATGGGTGTTTTTGTGTGTTTCTTGTGTATGTGTGTGTTGGGACCGCGTTTTTGAGTATGTTAGGGAATTCCAAATGCTGATGTCTATGCCGGGGACCCCGTGTGAGTGCTGTGTTGTGAGTGTGATAGTCTGTGTGTGTGTGTGTGTTTGCGGGAAACCATTTTGTATGCCTGTAAGAAAAAGTCGATGGGTGTTTCTGTGTGTTTCTTGTGTATGTGTGTCTCGGGACAACGTTTTTGGGTATGTCAGGGCAGTTCCAAGTGGTGATGGCTCTGCAAGGAACAGTGTGAGTGCTGTGTTGTGAGTGTGACAGTGTGTGTGTGTGTGTGTTTGGGGGAAACCCACTGTGTCTGCCTGTAAGGAAATGTCAATGGGTGTTTGTGTGTGTTTCTTGTGTATGTGTGTTTGGGACCACGTATGTGAGTGTGTCAGGGCAGTTCCAAGTGTTCATGGCTCTGCTGGAGATCCAGTGTGAGTGCTGTGTTGTGAGGGTGACATTGTGTGTGTGTGTGCGTGTGTGTGTGTATGTGTTGCGGGAAACTATTTGTATGTCTGTAAGAAAAAGTCGATGGGTGTTTGGTTGTTTTTCTTGTGTATGTGTGTGTCGGGACCACGTTTGTGTGTATATAAGGGTAGTTCCAAGTCATTCTGAGAGTTCTGTTGTGAGTGTGATAGTTTATGTGTGTGTTTCTGTGTTTGTGGTAAACCATTATGCATGCCTGTAAATAAAGTCGATGGGTTTTTTTGTGTTTTTCTTGTGTATGTGTGTGTTGGGACCTCGTGTTTGTGTATGTTAGGGAATTCCAAATATTGATGTCTATGCCGGGGACCCAGTGTGAGTGCTGTGTTGTGAGTGTGATAGTCTGTGTGTGTTTTTGTCTTTGAAGGAAACCATTTTGTATGCCTGTAAGAAAAAGTCGATGGGTGTTTCTGTGTGTTTCTTGTGTATGTGTGTCTCGGGACAACGTTTTTGGGTATGTCAGGGCAGTTCCAAGTGGTGATGGCTCTGCAAGGAACAGTGTGAGTGCTGTGTTGTGAGTGTGAGAGTGTGTGTGTGTGTGTGTGTTTCGGGGAACCCCACCGTGTCTGTAAGGAAATGTCGATGGGTGTTTCTGTGTGTTTCTTGTGTATCTGTGTTTCGGGACCACGTATGAGAGTGTGTCAGGGCTGTTCCAAGTGTTCATGGCTCTGCTGGAGATCCAGTGTGAGTGCTGTGTTGTGAGGGTGACATTGTGTGTGTGTGTGTGTTGCAGGAAACCATTTGTATGCCTGTAAGAAAAAGTCGATGGGTGTTTGTGTGTTTCTTCTGTATGTGTGTTTCAGGACCACGTTTGTGAATATGTTAGGTCAGTTCCAAGTGTTGATGGCTCTGCTGGAGACCCAGTGTGAGTGCTGTGTTGTGAGTGTGACATTGTGTGTGTGTGTGTCTGTGTGTGTTTCGAAACCCCACTGTGTAGGCCTTTACGAAAAAGACGATGGGTGTTTGGTTTTGTTTCTTGCGTATGTGTGTGTCGGGACCACGTTTTTGAGTATGTTAGGGCAGTTCGAATTGTTGATGGTTATGCCGGAGACCCAATGTGAGTGCTGAGTTGTGAGTGTGACAGTTTCTGTGTTGTGTCTGTGTGTGTGTTTCAGGGAAACAATTGTGTATGACTATAAGAAAAACTCGATGGATGCTTTTGTGTTACTTGTATATGTGTGTGTCGGGCCATGTTTGAGAGTATGTTAGGGCAGTTTCAAGTTTTGAGGGTTCTGCGAGAGACCCAGTGTGAGTGCCGTGTTGTGAGTGTCATAGTGTGTGTGTGTGTGTGTGTTTTGGGAACACCACTGTGTCTGCCTGTAAGAAAAGTCGATGGGTGTTTGTGTGTGTTTCTGTGTATGTGTGTGTCGGGACCACGTTTGTGTGTATATAAGGGTAGTTCTAAGTCATTCTGAGAGTTGTGTTGTGAGTGTGATAGTTTATGTGTGTGTTTATGTGTTTGTGGTAAATCATTATGCCTGCCTGTAAATAAAGTCGATGGGTGTTTTTGTGTGTTTCTTGGGCATGTGTGTGTTGGGACCTCGTTTTTGAGTATGTAAGGGAATTCCAAATGCTGATGTCTATGCCGGGGACCCAGTGTGAGTGCTGTGTTGTGAGTGTGATAGTGTATGTGTGTGTGTGTGTGTGTGTGTGTTTGTGGGAAACCATTTTGTATGCCTGTAAGAAAAAGTCGATGGGTGTTTCTGTGTGTTTCTTGTGTATGTGTGTCTCGGGACAACGTATTTGGGTATGTCATGGCAGTTCCAAGTGGTGATGGCTCTGCAAGGAACAGTGTGAGTGCTGTGTTGTGAGTGTGAGAGTGTGTGTGTGTGTGTTTGGGGGAACCCCACCGTGTCTGTAAGGAAATATCGATGGGTGTTTGTGTGTGTTTCTTGTGTATCTGTGTTTCGGGAGCACGTATGTGAGTGTGTCAGGGCTGTTCCAAGTGTTCATGGCTCTGCTGGAGATCCAGTGTGATTGCTGTGTTGTGAGGGTGACATTGTGTGTGTGTGTGTTGCAGGAAACCATTTGTATGCCTGTAAGAAAAAGTCGATGGGTGTTTGTGTGTTTCTTCTGTATGTGTGTTTCAGGACCACGTTTGTGAATATGTTAGGTCAGTTCCAAGTGTTGATGGCTCTGCTGGAGACCCAGTGTGAGTGCTGTGTTGTGAGTGTGACATTGTGTGTGTGTGTGTCTGTGTGTGTTTCGAAACCCCACTGTGTAGGCCTTTACGAAAAAGACGATGGGTGTTTGGTTGTGTTTCTTGCGTATGTGTGTGTCGGGACAACGTTTTTGAGTATGTTAGGGCAGTTCGAATTGTTGATGGTTATGCCGGAGACCCAATGTGAGTGCTGTGTTGTGAGTGTGACAGTTTGTGTGTGTGTGTCTTTGTGTGTGTTTCAGGGAAACAATTGTGTATGACTATAAGAAAAACTCGATGGATGCTTGTGTGTTACTTGTATATGTGTGTGTCGGGCCATGTTTGAGAGTATGTTAGGGCAGTTTCAAGTGTTGAGGGTTCTGCGAGAGACCCAGTGTGAGTGCCGTGTTGTGAGTGTGATAGTGTGTGTGTGTATCTGTGTGTGTGTGTTTTTGGAACACCACTGTGTCTGCCTGTAAGAAAAGTCGATGGGTGTTTGTGTGTGTTTCTGTGTATGTGTATGT
The DNA here is from genome assembly GCF_023065955.2 of Ursus arctos. Classification (NCBI taxonomy): domain Eukaryota; kingdom Metazoa; phylum Chordata; class Mammalia; order Carnivora; family Ursidae; genus Ursus; species Ursus arctos. The sequence goes on from NC_079874.1 coordinate 19,526,680, forward strand.
CGGGACCACGTTTGTGTGTATATAAGGGTAGTTCTAAGTCATTCTGAGAGTTGTGTTGTGAGTGTGATAGTTTATGTGTGTGTTTATGTGTTTGTGGTAAATCATTATGCCTGCCTGTAAATAAAGTCGATGGGTGTTTTTGTGTGTTTCTTGTGCATGTGTGTGTTGGGACCTCGTTTTTGAGTATGTTAGGGAATTCCAAATGCTGCTGTCTATGCCGGGGACCCAGTGTGAGTGCTGTATTGTGAGTGTGATAGTGTATGTGTGTGTGTGTGTGTGTGTGTGCGGGAAACCATTTTGTATGCCTGTAGGAAAAAGTCGATGGGTGTTTCTGTGTGTTTCTTGTGTATGTGTGTCTCGGGACAACGTTTTTGGGGATGTCAGTGCAGTTCCAAGTGGTGATGGCTCTGCAAGGAACAGTGTGAGTGCTGTGTTGTGAGTGTGACAGTGTGTGTGTGTGTGTTTGTGGGAACCCCACTGAGTCTGCCTGTAAGGAAATGTCAATGGGTGTTTGTGTGTGTTTCTTGTGTATGTGTGTTTATGACCACCTATGTGAGTGTGTCAGGGCAGTTCCAAGTGTTCATGGCTCTGCTGGAGATCCAGTGTGAGTGCTGTGTTGTGAGGGTGACATTGTGTGTGTGTGTGCGTGTGTGTGTGTATTTGTTGCGGGAAACTATTTTTATGTCTGTAAGAAGAAGTCGATGGGTGTTTGGTTGTTTTTCTTGTGGATGTGTGTGTCTGGACCACGTTTGTGTGTATATAAGGGTAGTTCCAAGTCATTCTGAGAGTTGTGTTGTGAGTGTGATAGTTTATGTGTGTGTTTATGTGTTTGTGGTAAACCATTATATATGCCTGTAAATAAAGTCGATGGGTGTTTTTGTGTATTTCTTGTGTATGTCTGTGTTGGAACCTCGTTTTTGTGTATGTTAGGGAATTTCAAATGTTGAGTCTCTGCCGGGGACCCAGTGTGAGTGCTGTGTTGTGAGTGTGATAGTGTGATAGTGTGTGTGTGTCTTTGAAGGAAACCATTTTGTATGCCTCTAAGAAAAAGTCGATCGGTGTTTCTGTGTGTTTCTTGTGTATGTGTGTCTCGGGACAACGTATTTTGGTATGTCAGGGCAGTTCCAAGTGGTGATGGCTCTGCAAGGAACAGTGTGAGTGCTGTGTTGTGAGTGTGACAGAGTGTGTGTTTGTGTTTGGGGGAACCCCACTGTGTCTGCCTGTAAGGAAATGTCGATGGGTGTTTGTGTGTGTTTCTTGTGTATCTGTGCTTCGTGAGCACGTATATGAGTGTGTCAGGGCAGTTCCAAGTGTTCATGGCTCTGCTGGAGATCCAGTGTGAGTGCTGTGTTGTGAGGGTGACATTGTGTGTGTGTGTGCGTGTGTGTGTGTATTGTTGAGGGAAACTATTTGTATGTCTGTAAGAAAGTGTCGATGGGTGTTTGGTTGTGTTTCTTGTGTATGTGTGTGTCGGGACCACGTTTGTGTGTATATAAGTGTAGTTCCAAGTCATTCTGAGAGTTGTGTTGTGAGTGTGATATTTTATGTGTGTGTTTATGTGTTTGTGGTAAACCATTATGCATGCCTGTAAATAAAGTCGATGGGTGTTTTTGTGTGTTTCTTGTGTATGTGTGTGTTGGGACATCGTTTTTTAGTATATTAGGGAATTCCAAATGTTGATGTCTATGCCGGGGACCCAGTGTGAGTGCTGTGTTGTGAGTGTGATAGTGTGTGTGTGTGTGTGTGTGTGTGTGTGTGTGTTTGCGGGAAACCATTTTGTATGCCTGTAAGGAAAAGTCGATGGGTGTTTCTGTGTGTTTCTTGTGTATGTGTGTCTCGGGACAACGTTTTTGGGTATGTCAGGGCAGTTCCAAGTGGTGATGGCTCTGCAAGGAACAGTGTGAGTGCTGTGTTGTGAGTGTGACAGTGTGTGTGTGTGTTTGGGGGAACCCCACTGTGTCTGCCTGTAAGGAAATGTCGATGGGTGTTTGTGTGTGTTTCTTGTGTATCTGTGTTTCTGGAGCACGTATGTGAGTGTGTCAGGGCAGTTCCAAGTGCTCATGGCTCTGCTGGAGATCCAGTGTGAGTGCTGTGTTGTGAGGGTGACATTGTGTGTGTGTGTGTGTGTGTGTTTCAGGGAAACCATTGTGTGTGACTGTAAGAAAAAGTCGATGGGTGTTTGTGTGTTACTTGTATATGTGTGTGTCGGGCCACATTTGAAAGTGTTAGGGCAGTTTCAAGTGTTGAGGGTTCTGCGGGAGACCCAGTGTGAGTGCTGTGTTGTGAGTGTGATAGTGTGTGTGTGTGTGTGTTTGCGGGAATCCATTTTGTATGCCTGTAAGAAAAAGTCGATGGGTGTTTCTGCGTGTTTCTTGTGTATGTGTGTCTCGGGACAACGTATTTTGGTATGTCAGGGCAGTTCCAAGTGGTGATGGCTCTGCAAGGAACAGTGTGAGTGCTGTGTTGTGAGTGTGACAGTGTGTGTGTGTGTGTTTGGGGGAACCCCACTGTGTCTGCCTGTAAGGAAATGTCGATGGGTGTTTGTGTGTGTTTCTTGTGTATCTGTGTTTCGGTAGCACGTATGTGAGTGTGTCAGGGCAGTTCCAAGTGTTCATGGCTCTGCTGGAGATCCAGTGTGAGTGCTGCGTTGTGAGGGTGACATTGTGTATGTGTGTGTGTGTGTGTTGCGGGAAACCATTTGTATGCGTGTAAGAAAAAGTCGATGGGTGTTTGTGTGTGTTTCTTCTGTATGTGTGTTTCGGGACCACGTTTGTGAATATGTTAGGTCAGTTCCAAGTGTTGATGGCTCTCCTGGAGACCCAGTGTGAGTGCTGTGTTGTGAGTGTGACATTGTGTGTGTGTGTGTCTGTGTGTGTTTCGAACCCCACTGTGTATGCCTTTACGAAAAAGTCGATGGGTGTTTGGTTGTGTTTCTTGCGTATGTGTGTGTCGGGACCACGTTTTTGAGTATGTTAGGGCAGTTCGAAGTGTTGATGGTTATGCCGGAGACACAATGTGAGTGCTGTGTTGTGAGTGTGACAGTTTGTGTGTGTGTGTCTGTGTGTGTGTTTCAGGGAAACCATTGTGTATGACTGTAAGAAAAAGTCGATGGGTGTTTGTGTGTTACTTGTATATGTGTGTGTCGGGCCACGTTTGAGAGTATGTTAGGGCAGTTTCAAGTGTTGAGGGTTCTGCGGGAGACCCAATGTGAGTGCTGTGTTGTGAGTGTCATAGTGTGTGTGTGTGTGTCTGTGTGTGTGTGTTTTGGGAACACCACTGTGTCTGCCTGTAAGAAAAGTCGATGGGTGTTTGTGTGTGTTTCTGTGTATGTGTGTGTCGGGACCACGTTTGTGTGTATATAAGGGGAGTTCTAAGTCATTCTGAGAGTTGTGTTGTGAGTATGATAGTTTATGTGTGTGTTTCTGTGTTTGTGGTAAATCATTATGTATGCCTGTAAATAAAGTCGATGGGTGTTTTTGTGTGTTTCTTGGGTATGTGTGTGTTGGGACCTCGTTTTTGAGTATGTTAGGGAATTCCAAATGCTGATGTCTATGCCGGGGACCCAGTGTGAGTGCTGTGTTGTGAGTGTGATTGTGTGTGTGTGTGTGTTTGAGGGAAACCATTTTGTATGCCTGTAAGAAAAAGTCGATGGGTGTTTCTGTGTGTTTCTTCTGTATGTGTGTCACGGGACAACGTTTTTGGATATGTCAGGGCAGTTCCAAGTGGTGATGGCTCTGCAAGGAACAGTGTGAGTGCTGTGTTTTGAGTGTGACAGTGTGTGTGTGTGTGTTTGGCGGAACCCCACTGTGTCTGCCTCTAAGAAAATGTCAATGGGTGTTTGTGTGTGTTTCTTGTGTATGTGTGTTTGGGACCACGTATGTGAGTGTGTCAGGGCAGTTCCAAGTGTTCATGGTGTGCTGGAGATCCAGTGTGAGTGCTGTGTTGTGAGGGTGACATTGTGTGTGTGTGTGTGTGTTGCGGGAAACCATTTGTATGCCTGTAAGAAAAAGTCGATGGGTGTTTGTGTGTGTTTCTTCTGTATGTGTGTGTCGGGACCACGTTTGTGTGTATAAAAGGGTAGTTCCAAGTCATTCTGAGAGTTCTGTTGTGAGTGTGATAGTTTATGTGTGTGTTTATGTGTTTGTGGTAAACCATTATGAATGCCTGTAAATAAAGTCGATGGGTGTTTTTGTGTGTTTCTTGTGTATGTGTGTGTTGGGACTTCGTTTTTTAGTATATTAGACAATTCCAAATGTTGATGTCTATGCCGGGGACCCAGTGTGAGTGATGTGTTGTGAGTGTGATAGTGTGTGTGTGTGTGTGTGTGTGTTTGCGGGAAACCATTTTGTATGCCTGTAAGGAAAAGTCGATGGGTGTTTCTGTGTGTTTCTTGTGTATGTGTGTCTCGGGACAACGTTTTTGGGTATGTCAGGGCAGTTCCAAGTGTTGATGGCTCTGCAAGGAACAGTGTGAGTGCTGTGTTGTGAGTGTGACAGTGTGTGTGTGTGTTTGGGGGAACCCCACTGTGTCTGCCTGTAAGGAAATGTCGATGGGTGTTTGTGTGTGTTTCTTGTGTATCTGTGTTTCAGGAGCACGTATGTGAGTGTGTCAGGGCAGTTCCAAGTGCTCATGGCTCTGCTGGAGATCCAGTGTGAGTGCTGTGTTGTGAGGGTGACATTGTGTGTGTGTGTGTGTGTGTGTGTGTTTCAGGGAAACCATTGTGTGTGACTGTAAGAAAAAGTCGATGGGTGTTTGTGTGTTACTTGTATATGTGTGTGTCGGGCCACATTTGAAAGTGTTAGGGCAGTTTCAAGTGTTGAGGGTTCTGCGGGAGACCCAGTGTGAGTGCTGTGTTGTGAGTGTCATAGTGTGTGTGTGTGTGTCTGTGTGTGTGTGTTTTGGGAACACCACTGTGTCTGCCTGTAAGAAAAGTCGATGGGTGTTTGTGTGTGTTTCTGTGTATGTGTGTGTCGGGACCACGTTTGTGTGTATATAAGGGTAGTTCTAAGTCATTCTGAGAGTTGTGTTGTGAGTGTGATAGTTTATGTGTGTGTTTATATGTTTGTGGTAAATCATTATGTATGCCTGTAAATAAAGTCGATGGGTGTTTTTGTGTGTTTCTTGTGTATGTGTGTGTTAGGACCTCGTTTTTGAGTATGTTAGGTAATTCCAAATGCTGATGTCTATACCGGGGACCCAGTTTGGGTGCTGTGTTGTGAGTGTGATAGTGTATGTGTGTGTGTGTGTGTGTGTTTGCGTTAAACCATTTTGTATGACTGTAAGAAAAAGTCGATGGGTGTTTCTGTGTGTTTCTTGTGTATGTGTGTCTCGGGACAACGTTTTTGGGTATGTCAGGGCAGTTCCAAGTGGTGATGGCTCTGCAAGGAACAGTGTGAGTGCTGTGTTGTGAGTGTGACAGTGTGTGTGTGTCTGTTTGGGGGAACCCCACTGTGTCTGCCTGTAAGGAAATGTCAATGGGTGTTTGTGTGTGTTTCTTGTGTATCTGTGTTTCGGGAGCACGTATGTGAGTGTGTCAGGGCAGTTCCAAGTGTTCATGGCTCTGCTGGAGATCCAGTGTGAGTGCTGTGTTGTGAGGGTGACATTGTGTGTGTGTGTGTGTGTGTGTGTTGCGGGAAACCATTTGTATGTCTGTAAGAAAAAGTCGATGGGTGTTTGTGTGTGTTTCTTCTGTATGTGTGTTTCGGGACCACGTTTGTGAATATGGTAGGTCAGTTCCAAGAGTTGATGGCTGTGCTGGAGACCCAGTGTGAGTGCTGTGTTGTGAGTGTGACAGTGTGTGTGTGTGTGTCTGTGTGTGTTTCGAAACCCCACTGTGTATGCCTTTACGAAAAAGACAATGGGTGTTTGGTTGTGTTTCTTGCGTATGTGTGTGTCGGGACCACGTTTTTGAGTATGTTAGGGCAGTTCGAAGTGTTGATGGTTATGCCGGAGAGCCAATGTGTGTGCTGTGTTGTGAGTGTGACAGTTTGTGTGTGTGTGTCTGTGTGTGTGTTTCAGGGAAACCATTGTGTATGACTGTAAGAAAAAGGCGATGGGTGTTTGCCTGTTACTTGTACATGTGTGTGTCGGGCCACGTTTGAGAATATGTTAGGGTAGTTTCAACTGTTGAGGGTTCTGCGGGAGACCCAGTGTGAGTGCTGTGTTGTGAGTGTCATAGTGTGTGTGTGTGTGTGTGTGTGTGTGTGTGTTTTGGGAACACCACTGTGTCGGCCTGTAAGAAGAGTCGATGGGTGTTTGTGTGTGTTTCTGTGTATGTGTGTGTCGGGACCACGTTTGTGTGTATATAAGGGTAGTTCTAAGTCATTCTGAGAGTTGTGTTGTGAGTGTGATAGTTTATGTGTGTGTTTATGTGTTTGTGGTAAATCATTATGTATGCCTGTAAATAAAGTCGATGGGTGTTTTTGTGTGTTTCTTGTGTATGTGCGTGTTGGGACCTCGTTTTTGAGTATGTTAGGGAATTCCAAATGCTGATGTCTATGCCGGGGACCCAGTGTGAGTGTTGTGTTGTGAGTGTGATAGTGTGTGTGTGTGTGTGTGTGTGTTTGAGGGAAACCATTTTGTATGCCTGTAAGAAAAAGTCGATGGGTGTTTCTGTGTGTTTCTTGTGTATGTGTGTCTCGGGACAACGTTTTTGGGTGTGTCAGGGCAGTTCTAAGTGGTGATGGCTCTGCAAGGAACAGTGTGAGTGCTGTGTTGTGAGTGTGACAGTGTGTGTGTGTGTGTTTGGCGGAACCCCACTGTGTCTGCCTCTAAGAAAATGTCAATGGGTGTTTGTGTGTGTTTCTTGTGTATGTGTGTTTGGGACCATGTATGTGAGTGTGTCAGGACAGTTCCAAGTGTTCATGGCTCTGCTGGAGATCCAGTGTGAGTGCTGTGTTGTGAGGGTGACATTGTGTGTGTGTGTGTGTGTTTGTGTGTGTGTTGCGGGAAACCATTTGTATGCCTGTAAGAAAAAGTCGATGGTTGTTTGTGTGTGTTTCTTCTGTATGTGTGTGTCAGGACCACGTTTGTGTGTATATAAGGGTAGTTCCAAGTCATTCTGAGAGTTGTGTTGTGAGTGTGATAGTTTATGTGTGTGTTTATGTGTTTGTGGTAAACCATTATGAATGCCTGTAAATAAAGTCGATGGGTGTTTTTGTGTGTTTCTTGTGTATGTGTGTGTTGGGACCTCGTTTTTTAGTATATTAGGGAATTCCAAATGTTGATGTCTATGCCGGGGACCCAGTGTGAGTGCTCTGTTGTGAGTGTCATAGTGTGTGTGTGTGTGTGTGTGTGTGTGTCTTTGAAGGAAACCATTTTGTATGCCTGTAAGAAAAATTCGATAGGTGTTTCTGTGTGTTTCTTGTGTATGTGTGTCTCGGGACAACGTATTTGGGTATGTTAGGGCTGTTCCAAGTGGTGATGGCTCTGCAAGGAACAGTGTGAGTGCTGTGTTGTGAGTGTGACAGTGTGTGTGTGTGTGTTTGGGGGAACCCCACTGTGTCTGCCTGTAAGGAAATGTCGATGGGTGTTTGTGTGTGTTTCTTATGTATCTGTGTTTCGGGAGCACGTATGTGAGTGTGTCAGGGCAGTTCCAAGTGTCCATGGCTCTGCTGGAGATCCAGTGTGAGTGCTGTGTTGTGAGGGTGATATTGTGTGTGTATGTGTGTGTGTGTGTGTTGCGGGAAACCATTTGTATGCCTGTAAGAAAAAGTCGATGGGTGTTTGTGTGTGTTTCTTCTGCATGTGTGTTTCGGGACCACGTTTGTGAATATGGTAGGTCAGTTCCAAGTGTTGATGGCTCTGCTGGATACCCAGTGTGAGTGCTGTGTTGTGAGTGTGACAGTGTGTGTGTGTGTGTCTGCGTGTGTTTCGAACCCCACTTTGTATGCCTTTACGGAAAAGTCAATGGGTGTTTGGTTGTGTTTCTTGCTATGTGTGTGTCGGGACCACGTTTTTGAGTATGTTAGGGCAGTTCGAAGTGTTGATGGTTATGCCGGAGACCCAATGTGAGTGCTGTGTTGTGAGTGTGACAGTTTGTGTGTGTGTGTCTGTCTGTGTGTTTCAGGGAAACCATTGTGTATGACTGTAAGAAAAAGTCGATGGGTGTTTGTGTGTTACTTGTATATGTGTGTGTCTGGCCACGTTTGAGAGTATGTTAGGGCAGTTTCAAGTGTTGAGGGTTCTGCGGGAGACCCAGTGTGAGTGCTGTATTGTGAGTGTCATAGTGTGTGTGTGTGTGTCTGTGTGTGTGTCTTTTGGGAACACCACTGTGTCTGCTTGTAAGAAAAGTCGATGGGTGTTTGTGTGTGTTTCTGTGTATGTGTGTGTCGGGACCACGTTTGTGTGTATATAAGGGTAGTTCTAAGTCATTCTGAGAGTTCTGTTGTGAGTGTGATACTTTATGTGTGTGTTTATGTGTTTGTGGTAAATCATTATGTATGCCTGTAAATAAAGTCGATGGGTGTTTTTGTGTGTTTCTTGTGTATATGTGTGTTGGGACCTCGTGTTTGAGTATGTTAGGGAATTCCAAATGCTGATGTCTATGCCGGGGATCCAGTGTGAGTGCTGTGTTGTGAGTGTGATAGTGTGTGTGTGTGTGTGTATGTGTTTGCGGGAAACCATTTTGTATGCCTGTAAGAAAAAGTCGATGGGTGTTTCTGTGTGTTTCTTGTGTATGTGTGTCTCGGGACAACGTATTTGGGTATGTCAGGGCAGTTCCAAGTGGTGATGGCTCTGCAAGGAACAGTGTGAGTGCTGTGTTGTGAGTGACAGTGTGTGTGTGTGTGTGTTTGGGGGAACCCCACTGTGTCTGCCTGTAAGGAAATGTCGATGGGTGTTTGTGTGTGTTTCTTGTGTATCTGTGTTTCGGGAGCACGTATGTGAGTGTGTCAGGGCAGTTCCAAGTGTTCATGGCTCTGCTGGAGATCCAGTGTGAGTGCTGTGTTGTGAGGGTGACAGTGTGTGTGTGTGTGTGTGTGTTGCGGGAAACCATTTGTATACGTGTAAGAAAAAGTCGATGGGTGTTTGTGTGTGTTTCTTCTGTATGTGTGTTTCGGGACCACGTTTGTGAATATGTTAGGTCAGTTCCAAGTGTTGATGGCTCTGCTGGAGACCCAATGTGAGTGCTGTGTTGTGAGTGTGACATTGTGTGTGTGTGTGTCTGTGTGTGTTTCGAAACCCCACTGTTTATGCCTTTACGAAAAAGTCGATGGGTGTTTGGTTGTGTTTCTTGCGTATGTGTGTGTCGGGACCACGTTTTTGAGTATGTTAGGGCAGTTAAGTGTTGATGGTTATGCCGGAGACCCAATGTGAGTGCTGTGTTGTGAGTGTGACAGTTTGTGTGTGTGTGTCTGTGTGTGTGTTTCAGGGAAACCATTGTGTATCACTGTAAGAAAAAGTCGATGGGTGTTTGTGTGTTACTTGTATATGTGTGTGTCGGGCCACGTTTGAGAGTATGTTAGGGCAGTTTCAAGTGTTGATGGCTCTGCTGCAGACCCAGTGTGAGTGCTGTGTTGTGAGTGTGACAGTGTGTGTGTGTGTGTGTGTTTGGGGGAACCACACTGTGTCTGCCTGTAAGGAAAAGTCGATGGGTGTTTGTGTGTGTTTCTTGTGTATGTGTGTGTCGGGACCACATTTGTGTTTATGTTAGGGCAGATTCAAGTGCCCGTGTGAGTGCTGTGTTCTGAGTGTGATAGTGTGTGTGTGTCTGCCTGTGTTTGCGGGAAACCGTTGAGTACGCCTGTATCAAAAAGTCGATGGGTGTTTACGGGTGTTTCTTGTTTATGTGTGTTTCGGGACCACGTATGTGAGTGTGTCAGGGCAGTTCCAATTGTTGATGGCTCTGCTGCAGACCCAGTGTGAGTGCTGTGTTGTGAGTGTGACAGTGTGTGTGTGTGTGTTATGGAACAGCACTGTGTCTGCCTGTAAGAAAAGTCGATGGATGTTTGTGTGTGTTTCTTGTGTATGTGTGTGTCGGGACCACATTTGTGTGTATATAAGGGTAGTTCCAAGTCATTCTGAGAGTTGTTTTGTGAGTGTGATAGTTTATGTGTGTGTTTATGGGTTTGTGGTAAACCATTATGTATGCCTGTAAATAAAGTCGATGGGTGTTTTTGTGTGTTTTCTGTGTATGTGTTTGTTGGGATCTCGATTTTGAGTTTGTTAGGGAATTCCAAATGTTGAGGCCTACACCCTGGACCCAGTGTGAGTGCTGTGTTTGGTGTGATAATGTGTGGGTGTGTATGTGTGTGTGTGTGTGTTTGCGGGAAACCATTTTGTATGCCTGTAAGAAAAAGTCGATGGGTGTTTGTTTGTGTTTCTTGTGTATGTGTGTCTCGGGACAACGTTTTTGGGTATGTCAGGGCAGTTCCAATGGTGATGGCTCTGCAAGAAACAGTGTGAGTGCTGTGTTGTGAGTGTGACAGTGTGTGTGTGTGTGTTTGGGGGAACCCCACTGTGTCTGCCTGTCAGTAAATGTCGGGTGTTTGTGTGTGTTTCTTGTGTATGTGTGTGTCGGAACCACGTTTTTGTGTATGTTAGCGCAGATTCAAGTGCTCGTGTGAGTGCTGTTTTCTGAGTGTCATAGTGTGTGTGTGTGTGTGTGTGTGTGTGTGTGTTTGCGGGAAACCGTTGAGTACGCCTGTACGAAAAAGTCGATGGGTATTTATGTGTGTTTCTTGTGTATGTGTGTTTCGGGACTACGTAAGTGAGTGTGTCAGGGCAGTTCCAAGTGTTGATGGCTCTGCTGCAGACCCAGTGTGAGTGCTGTGTTGTGAGTGTGACAGTGTGTGTGTGTGAGTTTTTTGGGGAACACCATTGTGTCTGCTTCTAAGAAAAGTCGATGGATGTTTGTGTGTTTTTCCTGTGTATGTGTGTGTCGGTACCACGTTTGTGTGTATATAAGGGTTGTTCCAAGTCATTCTGAGAGTTGTGTTGTGAGTGTGATAGTTTATGTGTGTGTTTATGGGTTTGTGTAAACCTTTATGTATGACTGTAAATAAAGTCGAAGGGTGTTTTGGTGTGTTTCTTGTGTATGTGTGTGTTGGGACCTCGTTTTTGAGTATTTAGGGAATTCCAAATGTTGATGTCTATGCCGGGAACCCACTGTGAGTGCTGTGTTGTGAGTGTGATAGTGTGTGTGTTTGTGTGTGTGTGTTTGCGGGAAACCATTTTGTATGCCTGTAAGAAAAAGTTGATGGGTGTTTGTTTGTGTTTCTTGTGTATGTGTGTGTCGGGACTACGTTTTTGGGTATGTCAGGGCAGTTCCAAGTGGTGATGGCTCTGCAAGGAACAGTGTGAGTGCTGTGTTGTGAGTGTGACAGTGTGTGTGTGTGTGTTTTGGGGAAAACCACTGTGTCTGCCTGTAAGAAACTTAATGGGTGTTTGTGTGTGTTTCTTGTGTATGTGTGTGTCGGGACCACGTTTATGTTTATATAAGGGTAGTTCCAAGTCATTCTGTGAGTTGTGTTGTGAGTGTGATAGTTTATGTGTGTGTTTATGGGTTTGTGGTAAACCATTTTGTATGCCTGTAAATATATTCGATGGGTGTTTTTGTGTGTTTCCTGTGTATGTGTGTGTTGGGATCTCGTTTTTGAGTATGTTAGGTAATTCCAAATGTTGATGTCTATGCCGGGTACCCAGTTTGAGTGTTGTGTTGTGGGTGTGATAGTGTGTGTGTGTGTGTGTGTGTCTGTGTGTTGGGGGAACCATTTTTTATGCCTCTAAGAAAAAGTCGATGGGTGTTTGTTTGTGTTTCTTGTGTATGTGTGTGACGGGACAACGTTTTTGGGTATGTCAGGGCATTTCCAAGTGGTGATGGATCTGCAAGGAACAGTGTGAGTGCTGTGTTGTGTGTGACAGTGTGTGTGTGTGTGTTTGGGGGAACCCCACTGTGTCTGCCTGTAAGAAAATGTCGATGGGTGTTTGTGTGTGTTTCTTGTGTATGTGTGTGTCGGAACCACATTTGTGCGTATGTTAGGGCAGATTCAAGTGCCCGTGTGAGTGCTGTGTTCTGAGTGTCATAGTGTGTGTTTGTGTGTCTGTGTGTGTTTGCGGGAAACCGTTGAGTACACCTGTATGAAAAAGTCGATGGGTTTTATGTGTGTTTCTTGTGAATGTGTGTTTCGTGACCACGTATGTGAGTGTGTCAGGGCAGTTCCAAGTGTTGATGGCTCTGCTGCAGACCCAGTGTGAGTGCTGTGTTGTGAGTGTGACAGTGTGTGTGTGTGTGTGTTTTGGGGAACACCACTGTGTCTGCCTGCAAGAAGAGTCGATGGATGTTTGTGTGTGTTTCTTGTGTATGTGAGTGTCGGGACCACATTTGTGTGTAAATAAGGGTAGTTCCAAGTCATTCTGAGAGTTGTGTTGTGAGTGTGATAGTTTATGTGTGTGTTTATGTGTTTGTGGTAAATCATTATGTATGCCTGTAAATAAAGTCGATGGGTGTAGTGGTGTGTTTCTTGTGTATGTGCGTGTTGGGACCTCGTTTTTGAGTATGTTAGGGAATTCCAAATGCTGATGTCTATGCCGGGGATCCAGTGGGAGTGCTGTGTTGTGAGTGTGATAGTGTGTGTGTGTGTGTGTGTGTTTGTGGGAAACCATTTTGTATGCCTGTAAGAAAAAGTCGATGGGTGTTTCTGTGTGTTTCTTGTGTATGTGTGTGTCGGGACAACGTTTTTGGGTATGTCAGGGCAGTTCCTAGTGGTAATGGCTCCGCAAGAAACAGTGTGAGTGCTGTGTTGTGAGTGTGAAAGTGTGTGTTTGTGTGTGTTTGGGGGAACCCCACTGTGTCTGCCTGTAAGAAAATGTCGATGGGTGTTTGTGTGTGTTTCTTGTGTATGTGTGTGTCGGGACCACGTTTGTGTGTATGTTAGGGCAGATTCAAGTGTCCGTGTTAGTGCTGTGTTCTGAGTGTGATAGTGTGTGTGTGTCTGTGTGTGTTTGCGGGAAACCATTGAGTACGCCTGTATGAAAAAGTCGATGGGTGTTTACGTGTGTTTCTTGTGAATGTGTGTTTCGCCACCACGTATGTGAGTGTGTCAGGGCAGTTCCAATTGTTGATGGCTCTGCTGCAGACCCAGTGTGAGTGCTGTGTTGTGAGTGTGACTCTGTGTGTGTGTGTGTGTGTGTGTTTTGGGGAACACCAGTGTATCTGCCTGTAAGAAAAGTCGATGGGTGTTTGTGTGTGTTTCTGTGTATGTGTGTGTCGGTACCACATTTGTGTGTATATAAGGGTAGTTCCAAGTCATTCTGAGAGTTGTGTTGTGAGTGTGATATTTTATGTGTGTGTTTATGTGTTTGTGGTAAACCATTATGTATGCCTGTAAATAAAGTCTAAGGGTGTTTTGGTGTGTTTCTTGTGTATGTGTGTGTTGGGACGTCGTGTTTGAGTATGTTAGGGAATTCCAAATGTTGATGTCTATGCCAGGGACCCAGTGTGAGTGCTGTGTTGTGAGTGTGATAGTGTGTGTGTGTGTGTTTGGGGGAAACCATTTTGTATGCCTGTAAGAAAAAGTCGATGGGTGTTTGTGTGTGTTTCTTGTGTATGTGTGTCTCGGGACAACGTTTTTGGGTATGTCAGGGCAGTTCCAAGTGGTGATGGCTCTGCAAGGAACAGTGTGAGTGCTGTGTTCTGAGTGTGATAGTGTGTGTGTGTGTGTGTGTGTGTGTGTGTGGGAAACCATTTTGTATGCCTGTAAGAAAAAGTCGATGGGTGTTTCTGTGTGTTTCTTGTGTATGTGTTTCTCGGGACAACGCATTTGGGCATGTCAGGGCAGTTCCAAGTGGTGATGGATCTGCAAGGAACTGTGTGACTGCTGTGTTGTGAGTGTGACAGTGTGTGTGTGTGTGTGTTTTGGGGAACACCACTGTGTCTGCCTGTAAGAAAAGTCGATGGATGTTTGTGTGTGTTTCGTGTGTATGTATGTGTCGGGACCGCGTTTATGTGTATATAAGGGTAGTTCTAAGCCATTCTGAGAGTTGTGTTGTGTGATAGTTTATGTGTGTGTTTATGTGTTTGTGGTTAATCATTATGTATGCCTGTAAATAAAGTCGAAAGGTGTTTTGGTGTGTTTCTTGTGTATGTGTGTGTTCGGACCTCGTTTTTGAGTATGTTAGGGAATTCCAAATCTTGATGTCTATGCCGGGGACCCAGTGTGAGTGCTGTGTTGTGAGTGTGATAGTGTGTGTGTTTGTGTGTGTGTGTTTGCGGGAAACCATTTTGTATGCCTGTAAGAAAAAGTTGATGGGTGTTTGTTTGTGTTTCTTCTGTATTTGTGTGTCGGGACCACGTTTTTGGGTATGTCAGGGCAGTTCCAATTGGTGATGGCTCTGCAAGGAACACTGTGAGTGCTGTGTTGTGAGTGTGACAGTGTGTGTGTGTGTGTTTTGGGGAAAATCACTGTGTCTGCCTGTAAGAAAAGTGATGGGTGTTTGTGTGTGTTTCTTGTGTATGTGTGTGTCGGGACCACGTTTGTGTTTATATAAGGGTAGTTCCAAGTCATTCTGAGAGTTGTGTTGTGAGTGTGATAGTTTATGTGTGTGTTTATGGGTTTGTGGTAAACCATTATGTATGCCTGTAAATATAGTCGATGGGTTTTTTTGTGTGTTTCCTGTGTATGTGTGTGTTGGGATCTCGTTTTTGAGTATGTTAGGGAATTCCAAATGTTGATGTCTATGCCGGGGACCCAGTGTGAGTGTTGTGTTGTGGGTGTGATAGTGTGTGTGTGTGTGTGTGTTTGCGGGAAACCATTTTATATGCCTGTAAGAAAAAGTCGATGGGTGTTTCTGTGTGTTTCTTGTGTATGTGTGTCTCGGGACAACGTTTTTGGGTATGTCAGGGCAGTTCCAAGTGGTGATGGCTCTGCAAGGAACAGTGTGAGTGATGTGTTGTGAGTGTGACAGTGTGTGTGTGTGTGTTTGGGGGAACTCCACTGTGTCTGAATCTAAGAAAAGTCGATGGATGTTTGTGTGTGTTTCTTCTTTATGTGTGTGTCGGGACCACATTTGTGTGTATATTAGGGTAGTTCCAAGTCATTCTGAGAGTTGTGCTTGAGTGTGATAGTTTATGTGTGTGTTTATGGGTTTGTGGTAAACCATTATGTATGCCTGTAAATAAAGTCAATGGGTGTTTTTGTGTGTTTTCTGTGTATGTGTGTGTTGGGAACTCGATTTTGAGCTTGTTAGGGAATTCCAAATGTTGAGGCCTACCCCGGGGACCCAGTGTGAGTGCTGTGTTGGGTGTGATAGTGTGTGTGTGTGTGTGTGTGTGTGTGTTTGCGGGAAACCATTTTGTATGCCTGTAAGAAAAAGTCGATGGGTGTTTGTTTGTGTTTCTTGTGTATGTGTGTGTCGGGACAACGTTTTTGGGTATGTCAGGGCAGTTCAAAGTCTTGATGGATCTGCAAGGAACAGTGTGAGTGCTGTGTTGTGAGTGTGACAGTGTGCGTATGTGTGTTTTGGGGAACCCCACTGTGTCTGCCTGTAAGAAAATGTCGATGGCTGTTTGTGTGTGTTTCTGGTGTATGTGTGTGTCAGGACCACGTTTGTGTGTATGTTATGGCATTTCAAGTGCCCGTGTGAGTGATGTGTTCTGAGTGTGATAGTGTTTGTGTGTCTGTGTGTGTTTGCGGGAAACTGTTGAGTACGCCTGTATGAAAAAGTCGATGGGTGTTTATGTGTGTTTCTTGTGTATGTGTGTTTCGGGACCACGTATATGAGTGTGTCAGGGCAGTCCCAAGTATTGGTGGCTCTGCTGCAGACCCAGTGTGAGTGCTGTGTTGTGAGTGTGACAGTGTGTGTGTGTGTTTTGGGGAACACCACTGTGTCTGCCTGTAAGAAGAGTCGATGGATTTTTCTGTGTGTTTCTTGTGTATGTGTGTGTCGGGACCACATTTGTGTGTATATAAGGGTAGTTCCAAGTCATTCTGAGAGTTGTGTTGTGAGTGTGATAGTTTATGTGTGTGTTTATGTGTTTGTGGTAAACCATTATGCATGCCTGTAAATAAAGCGGATGGGTGTTTTGTGTGTTTCTTGTGTATGTGTGTGTTGGGACCTCGTTTTTCAGTATGTTAGGGAATTCCAAATGTTGATGTCTATGCCGGGGACCCAGTGTGAGTGCTGTGTTGTGAGTGTGATAGTGTGTGTGTGTGTGTGTGTCTTTGAAGGAAACCATTGTGTATGCCTGTAAGAAAAAGTCGATGGGTGTTTCTGTGTGTTTCTTGTGTATGTGTGTCTCGGGACAACGTATTTGGGTATGTCAGGGCAGTTCCAAGTGGTGATGGCTCTGCAAGGAACAGTGTGAGTGCTGTGTTGTGTGTGACAGTGTGTGTGTGTGTGTGTTTGGGGGAACCCCACTGGGTCTGCCTGTAAGGAAATGTCGATGATTGTTTGTGTGTGTTTCTTGTGTATCTGTGTTTCGGGAGCACGTATGTGAGTGTGTCAGGGCAGTTCCAAGTGTTCATGGCTCTGCTGGAGATCCAGTGTGAGTGCTGTGTTGTGAGGGTGACATTGTGTGTGTGTGTGTGCGTATTTGTGTGTATGTGTTGCGGGAAACTATTTGTATGTCTGTAAGAAAGTGTCGATGGGTGTTTGGTTGTGTTTCTTGTGTATGTGTGTGTCGGGACCACGTTTGTGTGTATATAAGGGTAGTTCCAAGTCATTCTGAGAGTTGTGTTGTGAGTGTGATAGTTTATGTGTGTGTTTATGTGTTTGTGGTAAATCATTATGTATGCCTGTAAATAAAGTCGATGGGTGTTTTTGTGTTTCTTGTGTATGTGTGTGTTGGGACCTCGTTTTTGAGTATGTTAGGGAATTCCAAATGCTGATGTCTATGCCGGGGACCCAGTGTGAGTGCTGTGTTGTGAGTGTGATAGTGTGTGTGTGAGTGTGTGTGTTTGCGGAAACCATTGTGTATGCCTGTAAGAAAAAGTCGATGGGTGTTTCTGTGTGTTTCTTGTGTATGTGTGTCTCGGGACAATGTATTTGGGTATGTCAGGGCAGTTCCAAGTGGTGATGGCTCTGCAAGGAACAGTGTGAGTGCTGTGTTGTGAGTGTGACAGTGTGTGTGTGTGTGTGTTTGGGGGAACCCCACCGTGTCTACCTGTAAGGAAATGTCGATGGGTGTTTGTGTGTGTTTCTTGTGTATCTGTGTTTCGGGAGCACGTATGTGAGTGTGTCAGGGCTGTTCCAAGTGTTGATGGCTCTGCTGGAGATCCAGTGTGAGTGCTGTGTTGTGAGGGTGACATTGTGTGTGTGTGTGTGTGTGTGTTGCGGGAAACCATTTGTATCCCTGTAAGAAAAAGTCGATGGGTGTTTGTGTGTGTTTCTTCTGTATGTGTGTTTCGGGACCACGTTTGTGAATATGTTAGGTCAGTTCCAAGTGTTGATGGCTCTGCTGGAGACCCAGTGTGAGTGCTGTGTTGTGAGTGTGACAGTGTGTGTGTGTGTGTCTGCGTGTGTTTCGAAACCGCACTGTGTATGCCTTTACGAAAAAGTCGATGGGTGTTTGGTTGTGTTTCTTGCGTATGTGTGTGTCGGGACCACGTTTTTGAGTATGTTAGGGCAGTTCGAAGTGTTGATGGTTATGCCGGAGACCCAATGTGAGTGCTGTGTTGTGAGTGTGACAGTTTGTGTGTGTGTGTCTGTGTGTGTGTTTCAGGGAAACCATTGTCTATGACTGTAAGAAAAAGTCGATGGGTGTTTGTGTGTTACTTGTATATGTGTGTGTCGGGCCACGTTTGAGAGTATGTTAGGGCAGTTTCAAGTGTTGAGGGTTCTGCGGGAGACCCAGTGTGAGTGCTGTGTTGTGAGTGTCATAGTGTGTGTGTGTGTGTCTGTGTGTGTGTGTTTTGGGAACACCACTGTGTCTGCCTGTAAGAAAAGTCGATGGGTGTTTGTGTGTGTTTCTGTGTATGTGTGTGTCGGGACCACGTTTGTGTGTATATAAGGGTACTTCTAAGTCATTCTGAGAGTTGTGTTGTGAGTGTGATAGTTTATGTGTGTGTTTATGTGTTTGTGGTAAATCATTATGTATGCCTGTAAATAAAGACGATGGGTGTTTTTGTGTGTTTCTTGTGTATGTGTGTGTTGGGACCTCGTATTTGAGTATGTTAGGGAATTCCAAATGCTGATGTCTATGCCGGGGACCCAGTGTGAGTGCTGTGTTGTGAGTGTGATAGTGTATGTGTGTGTGTGTGTGTGTGTGTGTGTTTGAGGGAAACCATTTTGTATGCCTGTAAGAAAAATTCGATGGGTGTTTCTGTGTGTTTCTTGTGTATGTGTGTCTCGGGACAACGTTTTTGGGTATGTCAGGGCAGTTCCAAGTGGTGATGGCTCTGCAAGGAACAGTGTGAGTGCTGTGTTGTGAGTGTGACAGTGTGTGTGTGTGTGTTTGGGGGAACCCCACTGTGTCTGCCTGTAAGAAAATGTCAATGGGTGTTTGTGTGTGTTTCTTGTGTATGTGTGTTTGGGACCACGTATGTGAGTGTGTCAGGGCAGTTCCAAGTGTTCATGGCTCTGCTGGAGATCCAGTGTGAGTGCTGTGTTGTGAGGGTGACATTGTGTGTGTGTGTGCATGTGTGTGTGTATGTGTTGCGGGAAACTATTTGTATGTCTGTAAGAAAGTGTCGATGGGTGTTTGGTTGTGTTTCTTTTGTATGTGTGTGTCGGGACCACGTTTGTGTGTATATAAGGGTAGTTCCAAGTCATTCTGAGAGTTGTGTTGTGAGTGTGATAGTTTATGTGTGTGTTTATGTGTTTGTGGTAAACCAATATGCATGCCTGTAAATAAAGCGGATGGGTGTTTTTGTGTGTTTCTTGTGAATGTGTGTGTTGGGACCTCGTTTTTGAGTATGTTAGGGAATTCCAAATGTTGATGTCTATGCCGGGGACCCAGTGTGAGTGCTGTGTTGTGAGTGTGATAGTGTGTGTGTGTGTGTGTGTCTTTGAAGGAAACCATTTTGTATGCCTGTAAGAAAAAGTCGATGGGTGTTTCTGTGTGTTTCTTGTGTATGTGTGTCTCGGGACAACGTATTTGGGTATGTCAGGGCAGTTCCAAGTGGTGATGGCTCTGCAAGGAACAGTGTGAGTGCTGTGTTGTGTGTGACAGTGTGTGTGTGTGTGTTTGGGGGAACCCCACTCGGTCTGCCTGTAAGGAAATGTCGATGATTGTTTTTGTGTGTTTCTTGTGTATCTGTGTTTCGGGAGCACGTATGTGAGTGTGTCAGGGCAGTTCCAAGTGTTCATGGCTCTGCTGGAGATCCAGTGTGAGTGCTGTGTTGTGAGGGTGACATTGTGTGTGTGTGTGCGTGTGTGTGTGTATGTGTTGCGGGAAACTATTTGTATGTCTGTAAGAAAGTGTCGATGGGTGTTTGGTTGTGTTTCTTCTGTATGTGTGTGTCGGGACCACGTTTGTGTGTATATAAGGGTAGTTCCAAGTCATTCTGAGAGTTGTGTTGTGAGTGTGATAGTTTATGTGTGTGTTTATGGGTTTGTGTAAACCTTTATGTATGACTGTAAATAAAGTCGAAGGGTGTTTTGGTGTGTTTCTTGTGTATGTGTGTGTTGGGACCTCGTTTTTGAGTATTTAGGGAATTCCAAATGTTGATGTCTATGCCGGGAACCCACTGTGAGTGCTGTGTTGTGAGTGTGATAGTGTGTGTGTTTGTGTGTGTGTGTTTGCGGGAAACCATTTTGTATGCCTGTAAGAAAAAGTTGATGGGTGTTTGTTTGTGTTTCTTGTGTATGTGTGTGTCGGGACTACGTTTTTGGGTATGTCAGGGCAGTTCCAAGTGGTGATGGCTCTGCAAGGAACAGTGTGAGTGCTGTGTTGTGAGTGTGACAGTGTGTGTGTGTGTGTTTTGGGGAAAACCACTGTGTCTGCCTGTAAGAAACTTAATGGGTGTTTGTGTGTGTTTCTTGTGTATGTGTGTGTCGGGACCACGTTTATGTTTATATAAGGGTAGTTCCAAGTCATTCTGTGAGTTGTGTTGTGAGTGTGATAGTTTATGTGTGTGTTTATGGGTTTGTGGTAAACCATTTTGTATGCCTGTAAATATATTCGATGGGTGTTTTTGTGTGTTTCCTGTGTATGTGTGTGTTGGGATCTCGTTTTTGAGTATGTTAGGTAATTCCAAATGTTGATGTCTATGCCGGGTACCCAGTTTGAGTGTTGTGTTGTGGGTGTGATAGTGTGTGTGTGTGTGTGTGTGTCTGTGTGTTGGGGGAACCATTTTTTATGCCTCTAAGAAAAAGTCGATGGGTGTTTGTTTGTGTTTCTTGTGTATGTGTGTGACGGGACAACGTTTTTGGGTATGTCAGGGCATTTCCAAGTGGTGATGGATCTGCAAGGAACAGTGTGAGTGCTGTGTTGTGTGTGACAGTGTGTGTGTGTGTGTTTGGGGGAACCCCACTGTGTCTGCCTGTAAGAAAATGTCGATGGGTGTTTGTGTGTGTTTCTTGTGTATGTGTGTGTCGGAACCACATTTGTGCGTATGTTAGGGCAGATTCAAGTGCCCGTGTGAGTGCTGTGTTCTGAGTGTCATAGTGTGTGTTTGTGTGTCTGTGTGTGTTTGCGGGAAACCGTTGAGTACACCTGTATGAAAAAGTCGATGGGTTTTATGTGTGTTTCTTGTGAATGTGTGTTTCGTGACCACGTATGTGAGTGTGTCAGGGCAGTTCCAAGTGTTGATGGCTCTGCTGCAGACCCAGTGTGAGTGCTGTGTTGTGAGTGTGACAGTGTGTGTGTGTGTGTGTTTTGGGGAACACCACTGTGTCTGCCTGCAAGAAGAGTCGATGGATGTTTGTGTGTGTTTCTTGTGTATGTGAGTGTCGGGACCACATTTGTGTGTAAATAAGGGTAGTTCCAAGTCATTCTGAGAGTTGTGTTGTGAGTGTGATAGTTTATGTGTGTGTTTATGTGTTTGTGGTAAATCATTATGTATGCCTGTAAATAAAGTCGATGGGTGTAGTGGTGTGTTTCTTGTGTATGTGCGTGTTGGGACCTCGTTTTTGAGTATGTTAGGGAATTCCAAATGCTGATGTCTATGCCGGGGACCCAGTGGGAGTGCTGTGTTGTGAGTGTGATAGTGTGTGTGTGTGTGTGTGTGTTTGTGGGAAACCATTTTGTATGCCTGTAAGAAAAAGTCGATGGGTGTTTCTGTGTGTTTCTTGTGTATGTGTGTGTGTCGGGACAACGTTTTTGGGTATGTCAGGGCAGTTCCTAGTGGTAATGGCTCCGCAAGAAACAGTGTGAGTGCTGTGTTGTGAGTGTGAAAGTGTGTGTTTGTGTGTGTTTGGGGGAACCCCACTGTGTCTGCCTGTAAGAAAATGTCGATGGGTGTTTGTGTGTGTTTCTTGTGTATGTGTGTGTCGGGACCACGTTTGTGTGTATGTTAGGGCAGATTCAAGTGTCCGTGTTAGTGCTGTGTTCTGAGTGTGATAGTGTGTGTGTGTCTGTGTGTGTTTGCGGGAAACCATTGAGTACGCCTGTATGAAAAAGTCGATGGGTGTTTACGTGTGTTTCTTGTGAATGTGTGTTTCGCCACCACGTATGTGAGTGTGTCAGGGCAGTTCCAATTGTTGATGGCTCTGCTGCAGACCCAGTGTGAGTGCTGTGTTGTGAGTGTGACTCTGTGTGTGTGTGTGTGTGTGTGTTTTGGGGAACACCAGTGTATCTGCCTGTAAGAAAAGTCGATGGGTGTTTGTGTGTGTTTCTGTGTATGTGTGTGTCGGTACCACATTTGTGTGTATATAAGGGTAGTTCCAAGTCATTCTGAGAGTTGTGTTGTGAGTGTGATATTTTATGTGTGTGTTTATGTGTTTGTGGTAAACCATTATGTATGCCTGTAAATAAAGTCTAAGGGTGTTTTGGTGTGTTTCTTGTGTATGTGTGTGTTGGGACGTCGTGTTTGAGTATGTTAGGGAATTCCAAATGTTGATGTCTATGCCAGGGACCCAGTGTGAGTGCTGTGTTGTGAGTGTGATAGTGTGTGTGTGTGTTTGGGGGAAACCATTTTGTATGCCTGTAAGAAAAAGTCGATGGGTGTTTGTGTGTGTTTCTTGTGTATGTGTGTCTCGGGACAACGTTTTTGGGTATGTCAGGGCAGTTCCAAGTGGTGATGGCTCTGCAAGGAACAGTGTGAGTGCTGTGTTCTGAGTGTGATAGTGTGTGTGTGTGTGTGTGTGTGTGTGTGGGAAACCATTTTGTATGCCTGTAAGAAAAAGTCGATGGGTGTTTCTGTGTGTTTCTTGTGTATGTGTTTCTCGGGACAACGCATTTGGGCATGTCAGGGCAGTTCCAAGTGGTGATGGATCTGCAAGGAACTGTGTGACTGCTGTGTTGTGAGTGTGACAGTGTGTGTGTGTGTGTGTTTTGGGGAACACCACTGTGTCTGCCTGTAAGAAAAGTCGATGGATGTTTGTGTGTGTTTCGTGTGTATGTATGTGTCGGGACCGCGTTTATGTGTATATAAGGGTAGTTCTAAGCCATTCTGAGAGTTGTGTTGTGTGATAGTTTATGTGTGTGTTTATGTGTTTGTGGTTAATCATTATGTATGCCTGTAAATAAAGTCGAAAGGTGTTTTGGTGTGTTTCTTGTGTATGTGTGTGTTCGGACCTCGTTTTTGAGTATGTTAGGGAATTCCAAATCTTGATGTCTATGCCGGGGACCCAGTGTGAGTGCTGTGTTGTGAGTGTGATAGTGTGTGTGTTTGTGTGTGTGTGTTTGCGGGAAACCATTTTGTATGCCTGTAAGAAAAAGTTGATGGGTGTTTGTTTGTGTTTCTTCTGTATTTGTGTGTCGGGACCACGTTTTTGGGTATGTCAGGGCAGTTCCAATTGGTGATGGCTCTGCAAGGAACACTGTGAGTGCTGTGTTGTGAGTGTGACAGTGTGTGTGTGTGTGTTTTGGGGAAAATCACTGTGTCTGCCTGTAAGAAAAGTGATGGGTGTTTGTGTGTGTTTCTTGTGTATGTGTGTGTCGGGACCACGTTTGTGTTTATATAAGGGTAGTTCCAAGTCATTCTGAGAGTTGTGTTGTGAGTGTGATAGTTTATGTGTGTGTTTATGGGTTTGTGGTAAACCATTATGTATGCCTGTAAATATAGTCGATGGGTTTTTTTGTGTGTTTCCTGTGTATGTGTGTGTTGGGATCTCGTTTTTGAGTATGTTAGGGAATTCCAAATGTTGATGTCTATGCCGGGGACCCAGTGTGAGTGTTGTGTTGTGGGTGTGATAGTGTGTGTGTGTGTGTGTGTGTTTGCGGGAAACCATTTTATATGCCTGTAAGAAAAAGTCGATGGGTGTTTCTGTGTGTTTCTTGTGTATGTGTGTCTCGGGACAACGTTTTTGGGTATGTCAGGGCAGTTCCAAGTGGTGATGGCTCTGCAAGGAACAGTGTGAGTGATGTGTTGTGAGTGTGACAGTGTGTGTGTGTGTGTTTGGGGGAACACCACTGTGTCTGAATCTAAGAAAAGTCGATGGATGTTTGTGTGTGTTTCTTCTTTATGTGTGTGTCGGGACCACATTTGTGTGTATATTAGGGTAGTTCCAAGTCATTCTGAGAGTTGTGCTGTGAGTGTGATAGTTTATGTGTGTGTTTATGGGTTTGTGGTAAACCATTATGTATGCCTGTAAATAAAGTCAATGGGTGTTTTTGTGTGTTTTCTGTGTATGTGTGTGTTGGGAACTCGATTTTGAGCTTGTTAGGGAATTCCAAATGTTGAGGCCTACGCCGGGGACCCAGTGTGAGTGCTGTGTTGGGTGTGATAGTGTGTGTGTGTGTGTGTGTGTGTGTGTTTGCGGGAAACCATTTTGTATGCCTGTAAGAAAAAGTCGATGGGTGTTTGTTTGTGTTTCTTGTGTATGTGTGTGTCGGGACAACGTTTTTGGGTATGTCAGGGCAGTTCAAAGTCTTGATGGATCTGCAAGGAACAGTGTGAGTGCTGTGTTGTGAGTGTGACAGTGTGCGTATGTGTGTTTTGGGGAACCCCACTGTGTCTGCCTGTAAGAAAATGTCGATGGCTGTTTGTGTGTGTTTCTGGTGTATGTGTGTGTCAGGACCACGTTTGTGTGTATGTTATGGCATTTCAAGTGCCCGTGTGAGTGATGTGTTCTGAGTGTGATAGTGTTTGTGTGTCTGTGTGTGTTTGCGGGAAACTGTTGAGTACGCCTGTATGAAAAAGTCGATGGGTGTTTATGTGTGTTTCTTGTGTATGTGTGTTTCGGGACCACGTATATGAGTGTGTCAGGGCAGTCCCAAGTATTGGTGGCTCTGCTGCAGACCCAGTGTGAGTGCTGTGTTGTGAGTGTGACAGTGTGTGTGTGTGTTTTGGGGAACACCACTGTGTCTGCCTGTAAGAAGAGTCGATGGATTTTTCTGTGTGTTTCTTGTGTATGTGTGTGTCGGGACCACATTTGTGTGTATATAAGGGTAGTTCCAAGTCATTCTGAGAGTTGTGTTGTGAGTGTGATAGTTTATGTGTGTGTTTATGTGTTTGTGGTAAACCATTATGCATGCCTGTAAATAAAGCGGATGGGTGTTTTGTGTGTTTCTTGTGTATGTGTGTGTTGGGACCTCGTTTTTCAGTATGTTAGGGAATTCCAAATGTTGATGTCTATGCCGGGGACCCAGTGTGAGTGCTGTGTTGTGAGTGTGATAGTGTGTGTGTGTGTGTGTGTCTTTGAAGGAAACCATTGTGTATGCCTGTAAGAAAAAGTCGATGGGTGTTTCTGTGTGTTTCTTGTGTATGTGTGTCTCGGGACAACGTATTTGGGTATGTCAGGGCAGTTCCAAGTGGTGATGGCTCTGCAAGGAACAGTGTGAGTGCTGTGTTGTGTGTGACAGTGTGTGTGTGTGTGTGTTTGGGGGAACCCCACTGGGTCTGCCTGTAAGGAAATGTCGATGATTGTTTGTGTGTGTTTCTTGTGTATCTGTGTTTCGGGAGCACGTATGTGAGTGTGTCAGGGCAGTTCCAAGTGTTCATGGCTCTGCTGGAGATCCAGTGTGAGTGCTGTGTTGTGAGGGTGACATTGTGTGTGTGTGTGTGCGTATTTGTGTGTATGTGTTGCGGGAAACTATTTGTATGTCTGTAAGAAAGTGTCGATGGGTGTTTGGTTGTGTTTCTTGTGTATGTGTGTGTCGGGACCACGTTTGTGTGTATATAAGGGTAGTTCCAAGTCATTCTGAGAGTTGTGTTGTGAGTGTGATAGTTTATGTGTGTGTTTATGTGTTTGTGGTAAATCATTATGTATGCCTGTAAATAAAGTCGATGGGTGTTTTTGTGTTTCTTGTGTATGTGTGTGTTGGGACCTCGTTTTTGAGTATGTTAGGGAATTCCAAATGCTGATGTCTATGCCGGGGACCCAGTGTGAGTGCTGTGTTGTGAGTGTGATAGTGTGTGTGTGAGTGTGTGTGTTTGCGGAAACCATTGTGTATGCCTGTAAGAAAAAGTCGATGGGTGTTTCTGTGTGTTTCTTGTGTATGTGTGTCTCGGGACAATGTATTTGGGTATGTCAGGGCAGTTCCAAGTGGTGATGGCTCTGCAAGGAACAGTGTGAGTGCTGTGTTGTGAGTGTGACAGTGTGTGTGTGTGTGTGTTTGGGGGAACCCCACCGTGTCTACCTGTAAGGAAATGTCGATGGGTGTTTGTGTGTGTTTCTTGTGTATCTGTGTTTCGGGAGCACGTATGTGAGTGTGTCAGGGCTGTTCCAAGTGTTGATGGCTCTGCTGGAGATCCAGTGTGAGTGCTGTGTTGTGAGGGTGACATTGTGTGTGTGTGTGTGTGTGTGTTGCGGGAAACCATTTGTATCCCTGTAAGAAAAAGTCGATGGGTGTTTGTGTGTGTTTCTTCTGTATGTGTGTTTCGGGACCACGTTTGTGAATATGTTAGGTCAGTTCCAAGTGTTGATGGCTCTGCTGGAGACCCAGTGTGAGTGCTGTGTTGTGAGTGTGACAGTGTGTGTGTGTGTGTCTGCGTGTGTTTCGAAACCGCACTGTGTATGCCTTTACGAAAAAGTCGATGGGTGTTTGGTTGTGTTTCTTGCGTATGTGTGTGTCGGGACCACGTTTTTGAGTATGTTAGGGCAGTTCGAAGTGTTGATGGTTATGCCGGAGACCCAATGTGAGTGCTGTGTTGTGAGTGTGACAGTTTGTGTGTGTGTGTCTGTGTGTGTGTTTCAGGGAAACCATTGTCTATGACTGTAAGAAAAAGTCGATGGGTGTTTGTGTGTTACTTGTATATGTGTGTGTCGGGCCACGTTTGAGAGTATGTTAGGGCAGTTTCAAGTGTTGAGGGTTCTGCGGGAGACCCAGTGTGAGTGCTGTGTTGTGAGTGTCATAGTGTGTGTGTGTGTGTCTGTGTGTGTGTGTTTTGGGAACACCACTGTGTCTGCCTATAAGAAAAGTCGATGGGTGTTTGTGTGTGTTTCTGTGTATGTGTGTGTCGGGACCACGTTTGTGTGTATATAAGGGTACTTCTAAGTCATTCTGAGAGTTGTGTTGTGAGTGTGATAGTTTATGTGTGTGTTTATGTGTTTGTGGTAAATCATTATGTATGCCTGTAAATAAAGACGATGGGTGTTTTTGTGTGTTTCTTGTGTATGTGTGTGTTGGGACCTCGTATTTGAGTATGTTAGGGAATTCCAAATGCTGATGTCTATGCCGGGGACCCAGTGTGAGTGCTGTGTTGTGAGTGTGATAGTGTATGTGTGTGTGTGTGTGTGTGTGTGTGTTTGAGGGAAACCATTTTGTATGCCTGTAAGAAAAATTCGATGGGTGTTTCTGTGTGTTTCTTGTGTATGTGTGTCTCGGGACAACGTTTTTGGGTATGTCAGGGCAGTTCCAAGTGGTGATGGCTCTGCAAGGAACAGTGTGAGTGCTGTGTTGTGAGTGTGACAGTGTGTGTGTGTGTGTTTGGGGGAACCCCACTGTGTCTGCCTGTAAGAAAATGTCAATGGGTGTTTGTGTGTGTTTCTTGTGTATGTGTGTTTGGGACCACGTATGTGAGTGTGTCAGGGCAGTTCCAAGTGTTCATGGCTCTGCTGGAGATCCAGTGTGAGTGCTGTGTTGTGAGGGTGACATTGTGTGTGTGTGTGCATGTGTGTGTGTATGTGTTGCGGGAAACTATTTGTATGTCTGTAAGAAAGTGTCGATGGGTGTTTGGTTGTGTTTCTTTTGTATGTGTGTGTCGGGACCACGTTTGTGTGTATATAAGGGTAGTTCCAAGTCATTCTGAGAGTTGTGTTGTGAGTGTGATAGTTTATGTGTGTGTTTATGTGTTTGTGGTAAACCATTATGCATGCCTGTAAATAAAGCGGATGGGTGTTTTTGTGTGTTTCTTGTGAATGTGTGTGTTGGGACCTCGTTTTTGAGTATGTTAGGGAATTCCAAATGTTGATGTCTATGCCGGGGACCCAGTGTGAGTGCTGTGTTGTGAGTGTGATAGTGTGTGTGTGTGTGTCTTTGAAGGAAACCATTTTGTATGCCTGTAAGAAAAAGTCGATGGGTGTTTCTGTGTGTTTCTTGTGTATGTGTGTCTCGGGACAACGTATTTGGGTATGTCAGGGCAGTTCCAAGTGGTGATGGCTCTGCAAGGAACAGTGTGAGTGCTGTGTTGTGTGTGACAGTGTGTGTGTGTGTGTTTGGGGGAACCCCACTCGGTCTGCCTGTAAGGAAATGTCGATGATTGTTTTTGTGTGTTTCTTGTGTATCTGTGTTTCGGGAGCACGTATGTGAGTGTGTCAGGGCAGTTCCAAGTGTTCATGGCTCTGCTGGAGATCCAGTGTGAGTGCTGTGTTGTGAGGGTGACATTGTGTGTGTGTGTGCGTGTGTGTGTGTATGTGTTGCGGGAAACTATTTGTATGTCTGTAAGAAAGTGTCGATGGGTGTTTGGTTGTGTTTCTTCTGTATGTGTGTGTCGGGACCACGTTTGTGTGTATATAAGGGTAGTTCCAAGTCATTCTGAGAGTTGTGTTGTGAGTGTGATAGTTTATGTGTGTGTTTATGTGTTTGTGGTAAATCATTATGTATGCCTGTAAATAAAGTCGATGGGTGTTTTTGTGTTTCTTGTGTATGTGTGTGTTGGGACCTCGTTTTTGAGTATGTTAGGGAATTCCAAATGCTGATGTCTATGCCGGGGACCCAGTGTGAGTGCTGTGTTGTGAGTGTGATAGTGTGTGTGTGAGTGTGTGTGTTTGCGGAAACCATTGTGTATGCCTGTAAGAAAAAGTCGATGGGTGTTTCTGTGTGTTTCTTGTGTATGTGTGTCTCGGGACAATGTATTTGGGTATGTCAGGGCAGTTCCAAGTGGTGATGGCTCTGCAAGGAACAGTGTGAGTGCTGTGTTGTGAGTGTGACAGTGTGTGTGTGTGTGTGTTTGGGGGAACCCCACCGTGTCTACCTGTAAGGATATGTCGATGGGTGTTTGTGTGTGTTTCTTGTGTATCTGTGTTTCGGGAGCACGTATGTGAGTGTGTCAGGGCTGTTCCAAGTGTTGATGGCTCTGCTGGAGATCCAGTGTGAGTGCTGTGTTGTGAGGGTGACATTGTGTGTGTGTGTGTGTGTGTTGCGGGAAACCATTTGTATCCCTGTAAGAAAAAGTCGATGGGTATTTGTGTGTGTTTCTTCTGTATGTGTGTTTCGGGACCACGTTTGTGAATATGTTAGGTCAGTTCCAAGTATTGATGGCTCTGCTGGAGACCCAGTGTGAGTGCTGTGTTGTGAGTGTGACAGTGTGTGTGTGTGTGTCTGCGTGTGTTTCGAAACCCCACTGTGTATGCCTTTACGAAAAAGTCGATGGGTGTTTGGTTGTGTTTCTTGCGTATGTGTGTGTCGGGACCACGTTTTTGAGTATGTTAGGGCAGTTCGAAGTGTTGATGGTTATGCCGGATACCCAATGTGAGTGCTGTGTTGTGAGTGTGACAGTTTGTGTGTGTGTGTCTGTGTGTGTGTTTCAGGGAAACCATTGTCTATGACTGTAAGAAAAAGTCCATGGGTGTTTGTGTGTTACTTGTATATGTGTGTGTCGGGCCACGTTTGAGAGTATGTTAGGGCAGTTTCAAGTGTTGAGGGTTCTGCGGGAGACCCAGTGTGAGTGCTGTGTTGTGAGTGTCATAGTGTGTGTGTGTGTGTCTGTGTGTGTGTGTTTTGGGAACACCACTGTGTCTGCCTGTAAGAAAAGTCGATGGGTGTTTGTGTGTGTTTCTGTGTATGTGTGTGTCGGGACCACGTTTGTGTGTATATAAGGGTAGTTCTAAGTCATTCTGAGAGTTGTGTTGTGAGTGTGATAGTTTATGTGTGTGTTTATGTGTTTGTGGTAAATCATTATGTATGCCTGTAAATAAAGACGATGGGTGTTTTTGTGTGTTTCTTGTGTATGTGTGTGTTGGGACCTCGTATTTGAGTATGTTAGGGAATTCCAAATGCTGATGTCTATGCCGGGGACCCAGTGTGAGTGCTGTGTTGTGAGTGTGATAGTGTATGTGTGTGTGTGTGTGTGTGTGTGTGTTTGAGGGAAACCATTGTGTATGCCTGTAAGAAAAATTCGATGGGTGTTTCTGTGTGTTTCTTATGTATGTGTGTCTCGGGACAACGTTTTTGGGTATGTCAGGGCAGTTCCAAGTGGTGATGGCTCTGCAAGGAACAGTGTGAGTGCTGTGTTGTGAGTGTGACAGTGTGTGTGTGTGTGTTTGGGGGAACCCCACTGTGTCTGCCTGTAAGAAAATGTCAATGGGTGTTTGTGTGTGTTTCTTGTGTATGTGTGTTTGGGACCACGTATGTGAGTGTGTCAGGGCAGTTCCAAGTGTTCATGGCTCTGCTGGAGATCCAGTGTGAGTGCTGTGTTGTGAGGGTGACATTGTGTGTGTGTGTGCATGTGTGTGTGTATGTGTTGCGGGAAACTATTTGTATGTCTGTAAGAAAGTGTCGATGGGTGTTTGGTTGTGTTTCTTGTGTATGTGTGTGTCGGGACCACGTTTGTGTGTATATAAGGGTAGTTCCAAGTCATTCTGAGAGTTGTGTTGTGAGTGTGATAGTTTATGTGTGTGTTTATGTGTTTGTGGTAAACCATTATGCATGCCTGTAAATAAAGCGGATGGGTGTTTTTGTGTGTTTCTTTTGTATGTGTGTGTTGGGACCTCGTTTTTGAGTATGTTAGGGAATTCCAAATGTTGATGTCTATGCCGGGGACCCAGTGTGAGTGCTGTGTTGTGAGTGTGATAGTGTGTGTGTGTGTGTGTGTGTCTTTGAAGGAAACCATTTTGTATGCCTGTAAGAAAAAGTCGATGGGTGTTTCTGTGTGTTTCTTGTGTATGTGTGTCTCGGGACAACGTATTTGGGTATGTCAGGGCAGTTCCAAGTGGTGATGGCTCTGCAAGGAACAGTGTGAGTGCTGTGTTGTGTGTGACAGTGTGTGTGTGTGTGTTTGGGGGAACCCCACTGGGTCTGCCTGTAAGGAAATGTCGATGATTGTTTGTGTGTGTTTCTTGTGTATCTGTGTTTCGGGAGCACGTATGTGAGTGTGTCAGGGCAGTTCCAAGTGTTCATGGCTCTGCTGCAGATCCAGTGTGAGTGCTGTGTTGTGAGGGTGACATTGTGTGTGTGTGTGTGCGTGTGTGTGTGTATGTGTTCCTGGAAACTATTTGTATGTCTGTAAGAAAGTGTCGATGGGTGTTTGGTTGTGTTTCTTGTGTATGTGTGTGTCGGGACCACGTTTGTGTGTATATAAGGGTAGTTCCAAGTCATTCTGAGAGTTGTGTTGTGAGTGTGATAGTTTATGTGTGTGTTTATGTGTTTGTGGTAAATCATTATGTATGCCTGTAAATAAAGTCGATGGGTGTTTTTGTGTTTCTTGTGTATGTGTGTGTTGGGACCTCGTTTTTGAGTATGTTAGGGAATTCCAAATGCTGATGTCTATGCCGGGGACCCAGTGTGAGTGCTGTGTTGTGAGTGTGATAGTGTATGTGTGTGTGTGTGTGTGTGTGTGTTTGCGGGAAACCATTGTGTATGCCTGTAAGAAAAAGTCGATGGGTGTTTCTGTGTGTTTCTTGTGTATGTGTGTCTCGGGACAATGTATTTGGGTATGTCAGGGCAGTTCCAAGTGGTGATGGCTCTGCAAGGAACAGTGTGAGTGCTGTGTTGTGAGTGTGACAGTGTGTGTGTGTGTGTTTGGGGGAACCCCACCGTGTCTGCCTGTAAGGAAATGTCGATGGGTGTTTGTGTGTGTTTCTTGTGTATCTGTGTTTCGGAAGCACGTATGTGAGTGTGTCAGGTCTGTTCCAAGTGTTGATGGCTCTGCTGGAGATCCAGTGTGAGTGCTGTGTTGTGAGGGTGACATTGTGTGTGTGTGTGTGTGTTGCGGGAAACCATTTGTATGCCTGTAAGAAAAAGTCGATGGGTGTTTGTGTGTGTTTCTTCTGTATGTGTGTTTCGGGACCACGTTTGTGAATATGTTAGGTCAGTTCCAAGTGTTGATGGCTCTGCTGGAGACCCAGTGTGAGTGCTGTGTTGTGAGTGTGACATTGTGTGTGTGTGTCTGTGTGTGTTTCGAAACCCCACTGTGTATGCCTTTACGAAAAAGTCGATGGGTGTTTGGTTGTGTTTCTTGCGTATGTGTGTGTCGGGACCACGTTTTTGAGTATGTTAGGGCAGTTCGATGTGTTGATGGTTATGCCGGAGACCCAATGTGAGTGCTGTGTTGTGAGTGTGACAGTTTGTGTGTGTGTGTCTGTGTGTGTGTTTCAGGGAAACCATTGTGTATGACTGTAAGAAAAAGTCGATGGGTGTTTGTGTGTTACTTGTATATGTGTGTGTCGGGCCACGTTTGATAGTATGTTAGGGCAGTTTCAAGTGTTGAGGGTTCTGCGGGAGACCCAGTGTGAGTGCTGTGTTGTGAGTGTCATAGTGTGTGTGTGTGTCTGTGTGTGTGTGTTTTGGATACACCACTGTGTCTTCCTGTAAGAAAAGTCGATGGGTGTTTGTGTGTGTTTCTGTGTATGTGTGTGTCGGGACCACGTTTGTGTGCATATAAGGGTAGTACTAAGTCATTCTGGAGTTGTGTTGTGAGTGTGATAGTTTATGTGTGTGTTTATGTGTTTGTGGTAAATCATTATGTATGCCTGTAAATAAAGTCGATGGGTGTTTTTGTGTGTTTCTTGTGTATGTGTGTGTTGGGACCTCGTTTTTGAGTATGTTAGGGAATTCCAAATGCTGATGTCTATGCCGGGGACCCAGTGTGAGTGCTGTGTTGTGAGTGTGATAGTGTGTGTGTGTGTGTGTGTTTGCGGGAAACCATTGTGTATGCCTGCAAGAAAAAGTCGATGGGTGTTTCTGTGTGTTTCTTGTGTATGTGTGTCTCGGGACAATGTATTTGGGTATGTCAGGGCAGTTCCAAGTGGTGATGGCTCTGCAAGGAACAGTGTGAGTGCTGTGTTGTGAGTGTGACAGTGTGTGTGTGTGTGTTTGGGGGAACCCCACTGTGTCTGCCTGTAAGGAAATGGCGATGGGTGTTTGTGTGTGTTTCTTGTGTATCTGTGTTTCTGGAGCACGAATGTGAGTGTGTCAGGGCAGTTCCAAGTGTTCATGGCTCTGCTGGAGATCCAGTGTGAGTGCTGTGTTGTGAGGGTGACATTGTGTGTGTGTGTGTGTGTGTGTTGCGAGAAACCATTTTTATGCCTGTAAAAAAGTCGATGGGTGTTTGTGTGTGTTTCTTCTGTATGTGTGTTTCGGGACCACGTTTGTGAATATGTTAGGTCAGTTCCAAGTGTTGATGGCTCTGCTGGAGACCCAGTGTGAGTGCTGTGTTGTGAGTGTGACAGTGTGTGTGTGTGTGTGTCTGTGTGTGTTTCGAAACCCCCCTGTGTATGCCTTTACGAAAAAGTCGATGGGTGTTTGGTTGTTTCTTGCATATGTGTGTGTCGGGACCACGTTTTTGAGTATGTTAGGGCAGTTCGAAGTGTTGATGGTTATGCCGGAGACCCAATGTGAGTGCTGTGTTGTGAGTGTGACAGTTTGTGTGTGTGTGTCTGTGTGTGTGTTTCAGGGAAACCATTGTCTATGACTGTAAGAAAAAGTCCATGGGTGTTTGTGTGTTACTTGTATATGTGTGTGTCGGGCCACGTTTGAGAGTATGTTAGGGCAGTTTCAAGTGTTGAGGGTTCTGCGGGAGACCCAGTGTGAGTGCTGTGTTGTGAGTGTCATTGTGTGTGTGTGTGTGTCTGTGTGTGTGTGTTTTGGGAACACCACTGTGTCTGCCTGTAAGAAAAGTCGATGGGTGTTTGTGTGTGTTTCTGTGTATGTGTGTGTCGGGACCACGTTTGTGTGTATATAAGGGTAGTTCTAAGTCATTCTGAGAGTTGTGTTGTGAGTGTGATAGTTTATGTGTGTGTTTATGTGTTTGTGGTAAATCATTATGTATGCCTGTAAATAAAGACGATGGGTGTTTTTGTGTGTTTCTTGTGTATGTGTGTGTTGGGACCTCGTATTTGAGTATGTTAGGGAATTCCAAATGCTGATGTCTATGCCGGGGACCCAGTGTGAGTGCTGTGTTGTGAGTGTGATAGTGTATGTGTGTGTGTGTGTGTGTGTGTGTGTTTGAGGGAAACCATTGTGTATGCCTGTAAGAAAAATTCGATGGGTGTTTCTGTGTGTTTCTTGTGTATGTGTGTCTCGGGACAACGTTTTTGGGTATGTCAGGGCAGTTCCAAGTGGTGATGGCTCTGCAAGGAACAGTGTGAGTGCTGTGTTGTGAGTGTGACAGTGTGTGTGTGTGTGTTTGGGGGAACCCCACTGTGTCTGCCTGTAAGAAAATGTCAATGGGTGTTTGTGTGTGTTTCTTGTGTATGTGTGTTTGGGACCACGTATGTGAGTGTGTCAGGGCAGTTCCAAGTGTTCATGGCTCTGCTGGAGATCCAGTGTGAGTGCTGTGTTGTGAGGGTGACATTGTGTGTGTGTGTGCATGTGTGTGTGTATGTGTTGCGGGAAACTATTTGTATGTCTGTAAGAAAGTGTCGATGGGTGTTTGGTTGTGTTTCTTGTGTATGTGTGTGTCGGGACCACGTTTGTGTGTATATAAGGGTAGTTCCAAGTCATTCTGAGAGTTGTGTTGTGAGTGTGATAGTTTATGTGTGTGTTTATGTGTTTGTGGTAAACCATTATGCATGCCTGTAAATAAAGCGGATGGGTGTTTTTGTGTGTTTCTTTTGTATGTGTGTGTTGGGACCTCGTTTTTGAGTATGTTAGGGAATTCCAAATGTTGATGTCTATGCCGGGGACCCAGTGTGAGTGCTGTGTTGTGAGTGTGATAGTGTGTGTGTGTGTGTGTGTGTCTTTGAAGGAAACCATTTTGTATGCCTGTAAGAAAAAGTCGATGGGTGTTTCTGTGTGTTTCTTGTGTATGTGTGTCTCGGGACAACGTATTTGGGTATGTCAGGGCAGTTCCAAGTGGTGATGGCTCTGCAAGGAACAGTGTGAGTGCTGTGTTGTGTGTGACAGTGTGTGTGTGTGTGTTTGGGGGAACCCCACTGGGTCTGCCTGTAAGGAAATGTCGATGATTGTTTGTGTGTGTTTCTTGTGTATCTGTGTTTCGGGAGCACGTATGTGAGTGTGTCAGGGCAGTTCCAAGTGTTCATGGCTCTGCTGCAGATCCAGTGTGAGTGCTGTGTTGTGAGGGTGACATTGTGTGTGTGTGTGTGCGTGTGTGTGTGTATGTGTTCCTGGAAACTATTTGTATGTCTGTAAGAAAGTGTCGATGGGTGTTTGGTTGTGTTTCTTGTGTATGTGTGTGTCGGGACCACGTTTGTGTGTATATAAGGGTAGTTCCAAGTCATTCTGAGAGTTGTGTTGTGAGTGTGATAGTTTATGTGTGTGTTTATGTGTTTGTGGTAAATCATTATGTATGCCTGTAAATAAAGTCGATGGGTGTTTTTGTGTTTCTTGTGTATGTGTGTGTTGGGACCTCGTTTTTGAGTATGTTAGGGAATTCCAAATGCTGATGTCTATGCCGGGGACCCAGTGTGAGTGCTGTGTTGTGAGTGTGATAGTGTATGTGTGTGTGTGTGTGTGTGTGTTTGCGGGAAACCATTGTGTATGCCTGTAAGAAAAAGTCGATGGGTGTTTCTGTGTGTTTCTTGTGTATGTGTGTCTCGGGACAATGTATTTGGGTATGTCAGGGCAGTTCCAAGTGGTGATGGCTCTGCAAGGAACAGTGTGAGTGCTGTGTTGTGAGTGTGACAGTGTGTGTGTGTGTGTTTGGGGGAACCCCACCGTGTCTGCCTGTAAGGAAATGTCGATGGGTGTTTGTGTGTGTTTCTTGTGTATCTGTGTTTCGGAAGCACGTATGTGAGTGTGTCAGGGCTGTTCCAAGTGTTGATGGCTCTGCTGGAGATCCAGTGTGAGTGCTGTGTTGTGAGGGTGACATTGTGTGTGTGTGTGTGTGTTGCGGGAAACCATTTGTATGCCTGTAAGAAAAAGTCGATGGGTGTTTGTGTGTGTTTCTTCTGTATGTGTGTTTCGGGACCACGTTTGTGAATATGTTAGGTCAGTTCCAAGTGTTGATGGCTCTGCTGGAGACCCAGTGTGAGTGCTGTGTTGTGAGTGTGACATTGTGTGTGTGTGTGTGTCTGTGTGTGTTTCGAAACCCCACTGTGTATGCCTTTACGAAAAAGTCGATGGGTGTTTGGTTGTGTTTCTTGCGTATGTGTGTGTCGGGACCACGTTTTTGAGTATGTTAGGGCAGTTCGATGTGTTGATGGTTATGCCGGAGACCCAATGTGAGTGCTGTGTTGTGAGTGTGACAGTTTGTGTGTGTGTGTCTGTGTGTGTGTTTCAGGGAAACCATTGTGTATGACTGTAAGAAAAAGTCGATGGGTGTTTGTGTGTTACTTGTATATGTGTGTGTCGGGCCACGTTTGATAGTATGTTAGGGCAGTTTCAAGTGTTGAGGGTTCTGCGGGAGACCCAGTGTGAGTGCTGTGTTGTGAGTGTCATAGTGTGTGTGTGTGTCTGTGTGTGTGTGTTTTGGATACACCACTGTGTCTTCCTGTAAGAAAAGTCGATGGGTGTGTGTGTGTGTTTCTGTGTATGTGTGTGTCGGGACCACGTTTGTGTGCATATAAGGGTAGTACTAAGTCATTCTGGAGTTGTGTTGTGAGTGTGATAGTTTATGTGTGTGTTTATGTGTTTGTGGTAAATCATTATGTATGCCTGTAAATAAAGTCGATGGGTGTTTTTGTGTGTTTCTTGTGTATGTGTGTGTTGGGACCTCGTTTTTGAGTATGTTAGGGAATTCCAAATGCTGATGTCTATGCCGGGGACCCAGTGTGAGTGCTGTGTTGTGAGTGTGATAGTGTGTGTGTGTGTGTGTGTTTGCGGGAAACCATTGTGTATGCCTGCAAGAAAAAGTCGATGGGTGTTTCTGTGTGTTTCTTGTGTATGTGTGTCTCGGGACAATGTATTTGGGTATGTCAGGGCAGTTCCAAGTGGTGATGGCTCTGCAAGGAACAGTGTGAGTGCTGTGTTGTGAGTGTGACAGTGTGTGTGTGTGTGTTTGGGGGAACCCCACTGTGTCTGCCTGTAAGGAAATGGCGATGGGTGTTTGTGTGTGTTTCTTGTGTATCTGTGTTTCTGGAGCACGTATGTGAGTGTGTCAGGGTAGTTCCAAGTGTTCATGGCTCTGCTGGAGATCCAGTGTGAGTGCTGTGTTGTGAGGGTGACATTGTGTGTGTGTGTGTGTGTGTGTGTTGCGAGAAACCATTTTTATGCCTGTAAAAAAGTCGATGGGTGTTTGTGTGTGTTTCTTCTGTATGTGTGTTTCGGGACCACGTTTGTGAATATGTTAGGTCAGTTCCAAGTGTTGATGGCTCTGCTGGAGACCCAGTGTGAGTGCTGTGTTGTGAGTGTGACAGTGTGTGTGTGTGTGTGTCTGTGTGTGTTTCGAAACCCCCCTGTGTATGCCTTTACGAAAAAGTCGATGGGTGTTTGGTTGTTTCTTGCGTATGTGTGTGTCGGGACCACGTTTTTGAGTATGTTAGGGCAGTTCGAAGTGTTGATGGTTATGCCGGAGACCCAATGTGAGTGCTGTGTTGTGAGTGTGACAGTTTGTGTGTGTGTGTCTGTGTGTGTGTTTCAGGGAAACCATTGTCTATGACTGTAAGAAAAAGTCCATGGGTGTTTGTGTGTTACTTGTATATGTGTGTGTCGGGCCACGTTTGAGAGTATGTTAGGGCAGTTTCAAGTGTTGAGGGTTCTGCGGGAGACCCAGTGTGAGTGCTGTGTTGTGAGTGTCATTGTGTGTGTGTGTGTGTCTGTGTGTGTGTGTTTTGGGAACACCACTGTGTCTGCCTGTAAGAAAAGTCGATGGGTGTTTGTGTGTGTTTCTGTGTATGTGTGTGTCGGGACCACGTTTGTGTGTATATAAGGGTAGTTCTAAGTCATTCTGAGAGTTGTGTTGTGAGTGTGATAGTTTATGTGTGTGTTTATGTGTTTGTGGTAAATCATTATGTATGCCTGTAAATAAAATCGATGGGTGTTTTTGTGTGTTTCTTGTGTATGTGTGTGTTGGGACCTCGTTTTTGAGTATGTTAGGGAATTCCAAATGCTGATGTCTATGCCGGGGACCCAGTGTGAGTGCTGTGTTGTGAGTGTGATAGTGTATGTGTGTGTGTGTGTGTGTGTTTGTGTGTGTGTTTGCGGGAAACCATTTTGTATGCCTGTAAGAAAAATTCGATGGGTGTTTCTGTGTGTTTCTTGTGTATGTGTGTCTCGGGACAACGTTTTTGGGTATGTCAGGGCAGTTCCAAGTGGTGATGGCTCTGCAAGGAACAGTGTGAGTGCTGTGTTGTGAGTGTGACAGTGTGTGTGTGTGTGTTTGGGGGAACCCCACTGTGTCTGCCTGTAAGAAAATGTCAATGGGTGTTTGTGTGTGTTTCTTGTGTATGTGTGTTGGGACCTCGTTTTTGAGTATGTTAGGGAATTCCAAATGTTGATGTCTATGCCAGGGACCCAGTGTGAGTGCTGTGTTGTGAGTGTGATACTGTGTGTGTGTGTGTGTCTTTGAAGGAAACCATTTTGTATGCCTGTAAGAAAAAGTCGATGGGTGTTTCTGTGTGTTTCTTGTGTATGTGTGTCTCGGGAGAACGTATTTGGGTATGTCAGGGCAGTTCCAAGTGGTGATGGCTCTGCAAGGAACAGTGTGAGTGCTGTGTTGTGAGTGTGACAGTGTGTGTGTGTGTGTTTGGGGGAACCCCACCGTGTCTGCCTGTAAGGAAATGTCGATGGGTGTTTGTGTGTGTTTCTTGTGTATCTGTGTTTCGGGAGCACATATGTGAGTGTGTCAGGGCTCTTCCAAGTGTTCATGGCTCTGCTGGAGATCCAGTGTGAGTGCTGTGTTGTGAGTGTGACAGTGTGTGTGTGTGTGTTGCGGGAAACCATTTGTATGCGTGTAAGAAAAAGTCGAGGGGTGTTTGTGTGTGTTTCTTCTATATGTGTGTTTCGGGACCACGTTTGTGAATATGTTAGGTCAGTTCCAAGTGTTGATGGCTCTGCTGGAGACCCAGTGTGAGTGCTGTGTTGTGATTGTGACTGTGTGTGTGTGTGTGTGTGTGTTTCGAAACCCCACTGTGTATGCCTTTACGAAAAAGTCGATGAGTGTTTGTGTGTGTTTCTTCTATATGTGTGTTTCGGGACCACGTTTGTGAATATGTTAGGTCAGTTCCAAGTGTTGATGGCTCTGCTGGAGACCCAGTGTGAGTGCTGTGTTGTGAGTGTGACAGTGTGTGTGTGTGTGTGTTTGGGGGAACCCCACTGTGTCTGCCTGTAAGAAAATGTCAATGGGTGTTTGTGTGTGTTTCTTGTGTATGTGTGCTTGGGACCACGTATGTGAGTGTGTCAGGGCAGTTCCAAGTGTTCATGGCTCTGCTGGAGATCCAGTGTGAGTGCTGTGTTGTGAGGGTGACATTGTGTGTGTGTGTGCGTGTGTGTGTGTATGTGTTGCGGGAAACTATTTGTATGTCTGTAAGAAAGTGTCGATGGGTGTTTGGTTGTGTTTCTTGTGTATGTGTGTGTCTGGACCGCGTTTGTGTGTATATAAGGGTAGTTCCAAGTCATTCTGAGAGTTGTGTTGTGAGTGTGATAGTTTATGTGTGTGTTTATGTGTTTGTGGTAAACCATTATGCATGCCTGTAAATAAAGTGGATGGGTGTTTTTGTGTGTTTCTTGTGTATGTGTGTGTTGGGACCTCGTTTTTGAGTATGTTAGGGAATTCCAAATGTTGATGTCTATGCCGGGGACCCAGTGTGAGTGCTGTGTTGTGAGTGTGATAGTGTGTGTGTGTGTGTGTGTGTCTTTGAAGGAAACCATTTTGTATGCCTGTAAGAAAAAGTCGATGGGTGTTTCTGTGTGTTTCTTGTGTATGTGTGTCTCGGGACAACGTATTTGGGTATGTCAGGGCAGTTCCAAGTGGTGATGGCTCTGCAAGGAACAGTGTGAGTGCTGTGTTGTGAGTGTGACAGTGTGTGTGTGTGTGTTTGGGGGAACCCCACTGGGCTGCCTGTAAGGAAATGTCGATGGGTGTTTGTGTGTGTTTCTTGTGTATCTGTGTTTCGGGAGCACGTATGTGAGTGTGTCAGGGCACTTCCAAGTGTTCATGGTTCTGCTGAGGATCCTGTGTGAGTGCTGTGTTGTGAGGGTTACATTGTGTGTGTGTGTGTGTGTGTTGCGAGAAACCATTTTTATGCCTGTAAAAAAGTCGATGGGTGTTTGTGTGTGTTTCTTCTGTATGTGTGTTTCGGGACCACGTTTGTGAATATGTTATGTCAGTTCCAAGTGTTGATGGCTCTGCTGGAGACCCAGTGTGAGAGCTGTGTTGTGAGTGTGACAGTGTGTGTGTGTGTCTGTGTGTGTTTCGAAACCCCACTGTGTATGCCTTTACGAAAAAGTCGATGGGTGTTTGGTTGTGTTTCTTGCGTATGTGTGTGTCGGGACCACGTTTTTGAGTATGTTAAGGCAGTTCGAAGTGTTGATGGTTATGCCGGAGACCCAATGTGAGTGCTGTGTTGTGAGTGTGACAGTTTGTGTGTGTGTGTCTGTGTGTGTGTTTCAGGGAAACCATTGTGTATGACTGTAAGAAAAAGTCGATGGGTGTTTGTGTGTTACTTGTATATGTGTGTGTCGGGC
Organism: Ursus arctos; assembly: GCF_023065955.2. Taxonomy (NCBI): domain Eukaryota; kingdom Metazoa; phylum Chordata; class Mammalia; order Carnivora; family Ursidae; genus Ursus; species Ursus arctos. Next base: position 19,566,845 of record NC_079874.1, read on the forward strand.
CACGTTAGATAGTATGTTAGGGCAGTTTCAAGTGTTGAGGGTTCTGCGGGAGACCCAGTGTGAGTGCTGTGCTCTGAGTGTCATAGTGTGTGTGTGTGTGTGTCTGTGTGTGTGTGTTTTGGGAACACCACTGTGTCTGCCTGTAAGAAAAGTCGATGGGTGTTTGTGTGTGTTTCTGTGTATGTGTGTGTCGGGACCACGTTTGTGTGTATATAAGGGTAGTTCTAAGTCATTCTGAGAGTTGTGTTGTGAGTGTGATAGTTTATGTGTGTGTTTATGTGTTTGTGGTAAATCATTATGTATGCCTGTAAATAAAGTCGATGGGTGTTTTTGTGTGTTTCTTGTGTATGTGTGTTTCGGGACCACGTATGTGAGTGTGTCAGGGCAGTTCCAAGTGTTGATGGCTCTGCTGCAGACACAGTGTGAGTGCTGTGTTGTGAGTGTGACAGTGTGTGTGTGTGTTTTGGGGAACACCACTGTGTCTGCCTGTTTGAAAAGTCGATGGATGTTTGTGAATGTTTCTTGTGTATGTGTGTGTCGGGCCCACATTTGTGTGTATATAAGGGTAGTTCCAAGTCATTCTGAGCGTTGTGTTGTGAGTGTGATAGTTTATGTGTGTGTTTATGTGTTTGTGGTTAACCATTGTGTATGACTGTAAATAAAGTTGATGGGTATTTTTGTGTGTTTCTTGTGTATGTGTGTGTTGGGACCTCGTTTTTGAGTATGTTAGGGAATTCCAAATCCTGATGTCTATGCGGTGGACCCAGTGTGAGTGCTGTGTTGTGAGTGTGATAGTGTGTCTGTGTGTTTGCGCGAAACCATTTTGTATGCCTGTAAGAAAAAGTCGATGGGTGTTTCTGTGTGTTTCTTGTGTATGTGTGTCTCGGGACAACGTTTTTGGGTATGTCAGGGCAGTTCCAAGTGGTGATGGCTCTGCAAGGAACAGTGTGAGTGCTGTGTTGTGAGTGTGACAGTGTGTGTGTGTGTGTTTGGGGGAACCCCACTGTGTCTGCCTGTAAGGAAATGTCGATGGGTGTTTGTGTGTGTTTCTTTTGTATCTGTGTTTCCGGAGCACGTATGTGAGTGTGTCAGGGCAGTTCCAAGTGTTCATGGCTCTGCTGGAGATCCAGTGTGAATGCTGTGTTGTGAGGGTGACATTGTGTGTGTGTGTGCGTGTGTGTGTGTATGTGTTGCGGGAAACTATTTGTATGTCTGTAAGAAAAAGTCGATGGGTGTTTGGTTGTGTTTCTTGTGTATGTGTGTGTAAGGACCACGTTTGTGTGTATATAAGGGTAGTTCCAAGTCATTCTGAGAGTTGTGTTGTGAGTGTGATAGTTTATGTGTGTGTGTTTATGTGTTTGTGGTAAACCATTATGCATGCCTGTAAATAAAGTCGATGGGTGTTTTTGTGTGTTTCTTGTGTATGTGTGTGTTAGGACCTCGTGTTTGAGTATGTTAGGGAATTCCCAATGTTGATGTCTATGCCGGGGACCCAGTGTGAGTGCTGTGTTGTGAGTGTGACAGTGTGTGTGTGTGTGTTGTTGGGAACACCACTGTGTCTGCCTGTAAGAAAAGTCGATGGGTGTTTGTGTGTTTCTTTTGTATGTGTGTGTCGGGAACACGTTTGTGTGTATATAAGGATAGTTGCAAGTCATTCTGAGAGTTGTGTTGTGAGTGTGATAGTTTATGTGTGTGTTTATGTGTTTCTGGTAAACCATTATGTATGCCTGTAAATAAAGTCGATGGGTGTTTTTGTGTGTTTCCTGTGTATGTGTGTGTTGGGACCTTGTTTTTGAGTATGTTAGGGAATTCCAAATGTTGATGTCTATGCCGGGGACCCAGTGTGAGTGCTGTGTTGTGAGTGTGATAGTGTGTGTGTGTGTGTGTGTGTGTGTGTGTTTGCGGGAAACCAATTTTTATGCCTCTAAGAAAAATTCGATTGGTGTTTGTGTGTGTTTCTTGTGTATGTGTGTCTCGGGACCTCGTTTTTGACTATGTTAGGGAATTCCAAATGTTGATGTCTGTGCCGGGGACCCAGTGTGAGTGCTGTGTTGTGAGTGTGACAGTGTGTGTGTGTGTGTTTTGGGGAACACCACTGTGTCTGCCTGTAAGAAAATGTCGATGGGTGTTTGTGTGTGTTTCTTGTGTATGTTCATGTCGGAACCACATTTGTGTGTATGTTAGGGCAGATTCAAGTGCCCGTGTGAGTGCTGTGTTCTGAGTGTCATAGTGTGTTGTGTCTGTGTGTGTTTGCGGGAAACCATTGTGTACGCAAGTATGAAATAGTCGATGGGTGTTTATGTGTGTTTCTTGTGTATGTGTGTTTCGGGACCACGTATGTAACTGTGTCAGGGCAGTTCCAAGTGTTGATGGCTCTCCTGCAGACCCAGTGTGAGTGCTGTGTTGTGAGTGTGACAGTGTGTGTGTGTGTGTTGTTGGGAACACCACTGTGTCTGCCTGTAAGAAAAGTCGATGGGTGTTTGTGTGTATCTTTTGTATGTGTGTGTCGGGACCACGTTTGTGTGTATATAAGGATAGTTCCAAGTCATTCTGAGAGTTGTGTTGTGAATGTGATAGTTTATGTGTGTGTTTATGGGTTTGTGGTAAACCATTATGTATGCCTGTAAATAAAGTCGATGGGTGTTTTTGTGTGTTTCCTGTGTATGTGTGTGTTGGGACCTCGTTTTTGAGTATGTTAGGGAATTCCAAATGTTGATGTCTATGCCGGGGACCCAGTGTGAGTGCTGTGTTGTGAGTGTGATAGTGTGTGTGTGTGTGTTTACGGGAAACCAATTTTTATTCCTGTAAGAAAATGTCGATGGGTGTTTGTGTGTGTTTCTTATGTATGTGTGTGTCGGAACCACATTTGTGTGTATGTTAGGGCAGATACAAGTGCCCGTGTGAGTGCTGTGTTCTGAGTGTCATAGTGTGGGTGTGTCTGTGTGTGTTTGCGGGAATCCGTTGTGTACGCCTGTATGAAAAAGTCGATGGTTGTTTATGTGCGTTTCTTGTGTATGGGTGTATCGGGACCACGTATGTGAGTGTGTCAGGGCAGTTCCAAGTGTTGATGGCTCTGTTGCAGACCCAGTGTGAGTGCTGTGTTGTGAGTGTGACAGTGTGTGTGTGTGTGTGTTTTGGGGAACACCACTGTGTCTGCCTGTAAGAAGAGTCGATGGATGTTTGTGTGTGTTTCTTGTGTATGTGTGTGTCGGGACCACATTTGTGTGTATATAAGGGTAGTTCCAAGTCATTCTGAGAGTTGTGTTGTGAGTGTGATAGTTTATGTGTGTGTTTATGTGTTTGTGGTAAATCATTATGTATGTCTGTAAATAAAGTCTAAGCGTGTTTTGGTGTGTTTCTTGTGTATGTGTGTGTTGGGACCTCGTTTTTGAGTATGTTAGGGAATTCCAAATTTTGATGTCTATGCCTGGGACCCAGGGTGAGTGCTGTGTTCACAGTGTGATAGTGTGTGTGTGTGTGTGCGTGTTTGCTGGAAACAATTTTGTATGCCTGTATGAAAAAGTCGATGGGTGTTTCTGTGTGTTTCTTGTGTATGTGTGTGTCAGGACAACATTTACTGGTATGTCAGGGCAGTTCCAAGTGTTGATGGCTCTGCAAGGAACAGTGTGAGTGCTGTGTTGTGAGTGTGACAGTGTGTGTGTTTGTGTTTTGGGGAACCCCACTGTGTCTGCCTATAAGAAAATGTCGATGGGTGTTTGAGTGTGTTTCTTGTGTATACGTGTGTCAGGACCACGTTTGTTTGTATGTTAGGGCAGATTCAAGTGCCCGTGTGAGTGCTGTGTTCTGAGTGTGATAGTGTTTGTGTGTCTGTGTGTGTTTGCGGGAAACCGTTGAGTACGCCTGTATGAAAAAGTTGATGGGTGTTCATGTGTGTTTCTTCTGTATGTGTGTTTCGGGACCACGTATGTGAGTGTGTCAGGGCAGTTCGAAGTATTTGTGGCTCTGCTGCAGACCCAGTGTGAGTGCTGTGTTGTGTGTGTGACAGTGTGTGTGGGTGTTTTGGGGAACAATACTGTGTCTGCCTCTAAGAAAAGTCGATGGATGTTTGTGTATGTTTCTTGTGTATGTGTGTGTCGGGACCACATTTGTGTGTATATAAGGGTAGTTTCAAGTCATTCTGAGAGTTGTGTTGTGAGTGTGATAGTTTATGTGTTTGTGGTAAACCATTATGTATGACTGTAAATAAAGTCGAAGGGTGTTTTGGTGTGTTTCCTTTGTATGTGTGTGTTGGGACCTCGTTTTTGAGTATGTTAGGGAATTCCCAATGTTGATGTCTATGCTGGGGACCCAGGGTGAGTGCTGTGTTGTGAGTGTGACAGTGTGTGTTTGTGTGTTGTTGGGAACACCACTGTGTCTGCCTGTAAGAAACGTCGATGGGTGTTTGTGTGTTTCTTTTGTATGTGTGTGTCGGGAACACGTTTGTGTGTATATAAGGATAGTTCCAAGTCATTCTGAGATTTGTGTTGTGAGTGTGATAGTTTATGTGTGTGTTTCTGTGTTTGTGTTAAACCATTATGTATGCGTGTAAATAAAGTCGATGGGTGTTTTTGTGTGTTTCCTGTGTATGTGTGTGTTGGGACCTTGTTTTTGAGTATGTTAGGGAATTCCAAATGTTGATGTCTATGCCGGGGACCCAGTGTGAGTGCTGTGTTGTGAGTGTGATAGTGTGTGTGTGTGTGTGTGTGTGTGTTTGCGGGAAACCAATTTTTATGCCTGTAAGAAAAAAGTCGATGGGTGTTTGTGTGTGTTTCTTGTGTATGTGTGTGTCGGGACCTCGTTTTTGACTATGTTAGGGAATTCCAAATGTTGATGTCTGTGCCGGGGACCCAGTGTGAGTGCTGTGTTGTGAGTGTGACAGTGTGTGTGTGTGTGTTTTGGGGAACACCACTGTGTCTGCCTGTAAGAAAATGTCGATGGGTGTTTGTGTGTGTTTCTTGTGTATGTTCATGTCGGAACCACATTTGTGTGTATGTTAGGGCAGATTCAAGTGCCCGTGTGAGTGCTGTGTTCTGAGTGTCATATTGTGTGTGTGTCTGTGTGTGTTTGCGGGAAACCATTGTGTACGCAAGTATGAAATAGTCGATGGGTGTTTATGTGTGTTTCTTGTGTATGTGTGTTTCAGGACCACGTATGTGAGTGTGTCAGGGCAGTTCCAAGTGTTGATGGCTCTCCTGCAGACCCAGTGTGAGTACTGTGTTGTGAGTGTGACAGTGTGTGTGTGTGTTTTGAGGAACACCACTGTGTCTGCCTGTAAGAAAGGTCGATGGATGTTTGTGTGTGTTTCTTGTGTATGTGTGTGTCGGGACCATGTTTCTGTGTATATAAGGGTAGTTCCAAGTCATTCTAAGAGTTGTGTTGTGAGTGTGATAGTTTAAGTGTGTGTTTATGTGTTTGTGGTAAACCATTATGTATGACTGTAAATAAAGTCGATGGGTGTTTTTGTGTGTTCCTTGTGTATGTGTGTGTTGGGACCTCGTTTTTGAGTATGTTAATTAATTCCAAATGTTGATGTCTATGCCGGGGACCCAGTGTGAGTGCTGTGGTGTGAGTGTGACACTGTGTGTGTGTGTGTTTTGGGGAACACCACTGTGTCTGCCTGTAAGAAAAGTCGATGGGTGTTTGTGTGTGTTTCTTGTGTATGTGTGTTTCGGGACCACGTATGTGAGTGTGTCAGGGCAGTTCCAAGTGTTGATGGCTCTGCTGCAGACACAGTGTGAGTGCTGTGTTGTGAGTGTGACAGTGTGTGTGTGTGTTTTGGGGAACACCACTGTGTCTGCCTGTTTGAAAAGTCGATGGATGTTTGTGAATGTTTCTTGTGTATGTGTGTGTCGGGCCCACGTTTGTGTGTATATAAGGGTAGTTCCAAGTCATTCTGAGCCTTGTGTTGTGAGTGTGATAGTTTATGTGTGTGTTTATGTGTTTGTGGTTAACCATTGTGTATGACTGTAAATAAAGTTGATGGGTATTTTTGTGTGTTTCTTGTGTATGTGTGTGTTGGGATCTCGTTTTTGAGTATGTTAGGGAATTCCAAATCCTGATGTCTATGCCGTGGACCCAGTGTGAGAGCTGTGTTGTGAGTGTGATAGTGTGTCTGTGTGTTTGCGTGAAACCATTTTGTATGCCTGTAAGAAAAAGTCGATGGGTGTTTCTGTGTGTTTCTTGTGTATGTGTGTCTCGGGACAACGTTTTTGGGTATGTCAGGGCAGTTCCAAGTGGTGATGGCTCTGCAAGGAACAGTGTGAGTGCTGTGTTGTGAGTGTGACAGTGTGTGTGTGTGTGTTTGGGGGAACCCCACTGTGTCTGTCTGTAAGAAAATGTCGATGGGTGTTTGTGTGTGTTTCTTGTGTATGTGTGTGTCGGGACCACATTTGTGTGTATATAAGGGTAGTTCCAAGTCATTCTGAGAGTTGTGTTGTGAGTGTGATAGTTTATGTGTGTGTTTATGTGTTTGTGGTAAACCATTATGTATGCCTGTAAATAAAGTCTAAGGGTGTTTTGGTGTGTTTCTTGTGTATGTGTGTGTTGGGACCTCGTTTTTGAGTACGTTAGGGAATTCCAAATTTTGATGTCTATGCCGGGGACCCAGTGTGAGTGCTGTGTTCACAGTGTGATAGTGTGTGTGTGTGTGTGTGTGTGTGTGCGTGTTTGCTGGAAACAATTTTGTATGCCTGTATGAAAAAGTCGATGGGTGTTTGTGTGTGTTTCTTGTGTATGTGTGTGTCAGGACAACATTTATTGGTATGTCAGGGCAGTTCCAAGTGTTGATGGCTCTGCAAGGAACAATGTGAGTGCTGTGTTGTGAGTGTGACAGTGTGTATGTGTGTGTTTTGGGGAACCCCACTGTGTCTGCCTATAAGAAAATGTCGATGGGTGTTTGAGTGTGTTTCTTGTGTATGTGTGTGTCGGGACCACGTTTGTTTTTATGTTAGGGCAGATTTAAGTGCCCGTGTGAGTGCTGTGTTCTGAGTGTGATAGTGTTTGTGTGTCTGTGTGTGTTTGCGGGAAACCGTTGAGTACGCCTGTATGAAAAAGTCGATGGGTGTTCATGTGTGTTTCTTCTGTATGTGTGTTTCGGGACCACGTATGTGAGTGTGTCAGGGCAGTTCCAAGTATTGGTGGCTCTGCTGCAGACCCAGTGTGAGTGCTGTGTTGTGAGTGTGACAGTGTGTGTGTGTGTTTTGGGGAACAATACTGTGTCTGCCTCTAAGAAAAGTCGATGGATGTTTGTGTATGTTTCTTGTGTATGTGTGTGTCGGGACCACATTTGTGTGTATATAAGGGTAGTTCCAAGTCATTCTGAGAGTTGTGTTGTGAGTGTGATAGTTTATGTGTGTGTTTATGTGTTTGTGGTAAACCATTATGTATGACTGTAAATAAAGTCGAAGGGTGTTTTGGTGTGTTTCTTGTGTATGTGTGTGTTGGGACCTCGTTTTTGAGTATGTTAGGGAATTCCCAATGTTGATGTCTATGCCGGGGACCCACTGTGAGTTTTGTGTTGTGAGTGTGACAGTGTGTGTGTGTGTGTTGTTGGGAACACCACTGTGTCTGCCTGTAAGAAAAGTCGATGTGTGTTTGTGTTTTTCTTTTGTATGTGTGTGTCGGGATCACGTTTGTGTGTATATAAGGATAGTTCCAAGTCATTCTGAGAGTTGTGTTGTGAGTGTGATAGTTTATGTGTGTGTTTATGTGTTTGTGGTAAACCATTATGTATGCCTGTAAATAAAGTCGATGGGTGTTTTTGTGTGTTTCCTGTGTATGTGTGTGTTGGGACCTTGTTTTTGAGTATGTTAGGGAATTCCAAATGTTGATGTCTATGCCGGGGACCCAGTGTGAGTGCTGTGTTGTGAGTGTGATAGTGTGTGTGTGTGTGTGTGTGTTTGCGGGAAACCAATTTTTATGCCTGTAAGAAAAAAGTCGATGGGTGTTTGTGTGTGTTTCTTGTGTATGTGTGTGTCGGGACCTCGTTTTTGACTATGTTAGGGAATTCCAAATGTTGATGTCTGTGCCGGGGACCCAGTGTGAGTGCTGTGTTGTGAGTGTGACAGTGTGTGTGTGTGTGTTTTGGGGAACACCACTGTGTCTGCCTGTAAGAAAATGTCGATGGTTGTTTGTGTGTGTTTCTTGTGTATGTTCGTGTCGGAACCACATTTGTGTGTATTATAGGGCAGATTCAAGTGCCCGTGTGAGTGCTGTGTTCTGAGTGTCATAGTGTGTGTGTGTCTGTGTGTGTTTGCGGGAAACCATTGTGTACGCAAGTATGAAAAAGTCGATTTGTGTTTATGTGTGTTTCTTGTGTATGTGTGTTTCGGGACCACGTATGTGAGTGTGTCAGGGCAGATCCAAGTGTTGATGGCTCTCCTGCAGACCCAGTGTGAATGCTGTGTTGTGAGTGTGACAGTGTGTGTGTGTGTGTGTTTTGGGGAACACCACTGTGTCTGCCTGTAAGAAAGGTCGATGGATGTTTGTGTGTGTTTCTTGTGTATGTGTGTGTCGGGACCATGTTTCTGTGTATATAAGGGTAGTTCCAAGTCATTCTAAGAGTTGTGTTGTGAGTGTGATAGTTTAAGTGTGTGTTAATGTGTTTGTGGTAAACCATTATGTATGACTGTAAATAAAGTCGATGGGTGTTTTTGTGTGTTCCTTGTGTATGTGTGTGTTGGGACCTCGTTTTTGAGTATGTTAGTTAATTCCAAATGTTGATGTCTATGCCGGGGACCCAGTGTGAGTGCTGTGGTGTGAGTGTGACAGTGTGTGTGTGTGTGTTTTGGGGAACACCACTGTGTCTGCCTGTAAGAAAAGTCGATGGGTGTTTGTGTGTGTTTCTTGTGTATGTGTGTGTCGGGACCACGTTTTTGGGTATGTCAGGGGAGTTCCAAGTGGTGATGGCTCTGGAAGGAACAGTGTGAGTGCTGTGTTGTGAGTGTGACTGTGTGTGTGTGTGTTAGGGGAACACCATTGTGTCTGCCTCTAAGAAAAGTCGATGGATGTGTGTGTGTGTTTCTTGTGTATGTGTTGTCGGGGCCACATTTGTGTGTATATAAGGGTAGTTCCAAGTCATTCTGAGAGTTGTGTTGTGAGTTTGATAGTTTATGTGTGTGTTTATGTGTTTGTGGTTAACCATTGTGTATGACTGTAAATAAAGTTCATGGGTATTTTTGTGTGTTTCTTGTGTATGTGTGTGTCGGTACCACGTTTGTGTGTATGTTATGGCCGATTCAATGCCCGTGTGAGTGCTGTGTTCTGAGTGTGATAGTGTGTGTGTGTCTGTGTGTGTTTGCGGGAAACCGTTGAGTACTCCTGTATGAAAAAGGCGATGGGTGTTTATGTGTGTTTCTTGTGAATGTGTGTTTCGGGACCACATATGTGAGTGTGTCAGGGCAGTTCCAACTGTTGATGGCTCTGCTGGAGACCCAGTGTGAGTGCTGTGTTGTGAGTGTGACAGTCTGTGTGTGTGTGTGTGTGTGTTTTGGGGAACACCACTGTGTCTGCCTGTAAGAAAAGTGATGGGTGTTTGTGTGTGTTTCTTGTGTATGTGTGTCAGGACCACGTTTGTGTGTATATAAGGGTAGTTCCAAGTCATTCTGAGAATTGTGTTGTGGTGTGATAGTTTATGTGTGTGTTTATGGGTTTGTGGTAAACCATTATGTATGCCTGTAAATAAAGTCGATGGGTGTTTGTGTGGGTTTCTTGTGTATGTGTGTGTCGGGACAACGTTTTTGGGTATGTCAGGGCAGTTCCATTGGTGATGGCTCTGCAAGGAACAGTGTGAGTGCTGTGTTGTGAGTGTGACAGTGTGTGTGTGTGTGTTTTGGGAAACCCCACTGTGACTGCCTATAAGAAAATGTCGATGGGTGTTTGAGTGTGTTTCTTGTGTATATATGGTTCGGGACCACGTTTGTGTGTATGTTAGGGCAGATTCAAGTGCCCGTGTGAGTTCTGTGTTCTGAGTGTGATAGTGTGTGTGTGTCTGTGTGTTTGCGGGAAACCGTTGAGTACGCCTGTATGAAAAAGTCAATGGGTGTTTATGTGTGTTTCTTGTGTATGTGTGTTTCGGGACCACGTATGTGAGTGTGTCAGGGCAGTTCCAAGTGTTGATGGCTCTGCTGCAGACACAGTGTGAGTGCTGTGTTGTGAGTGTGACAGTGTGTGTGTGTGTTTTGGGGAACACCACTGTGTCTGCCTGTTTGAAAAGTCGATGGATGTTTGTGAATGTTTCTTGTGTATGTGTGTGTCGGGCCCACATTTGTGTGTATATAAGGGTAGTTCTAAGTCATTCTGAGCGTTGTGTTGTGAGTGTGATAGTTTATGTGTGTTTTTATGTGTTTGTGGTTAACCATTGTGTATGACTGTAAATAAAGTTCATGGGTATTTTTGTGTGTTTCTTGTGTATGTGTGTGTTGGGACCTCGTTTTTGAGTATGTTAGGGAATTCCAAATCCTGATGTCTATGCCGTGGACCCAGTGTGAGTGCTGTGTTGTGAGTGTGATAGTGTGTCTGTGTGTTTGCGCGAAACCATTTTGTATGCCTGTAAGAAAAAGTCGATGGGTGTTTCTGTGTGTTTCTTGTGTATGTGTGTCTCGGGACAACGTTTTTGGGTATGTCAGGGCAGTTCCAAGTGGTGATGGCCCTGCAAGGAACAGTGTGAGTGCTGTGTTGTGAGTGTGACAGTGTGTGTGTGTGTGTTTGGGGGAACCCACTGTGTCTGCCTGTAAGAAAATGTCGATGGGTGTTTGTGTGTGTTTCTTGTGTATGTGTGTGTCGGAACCACGTTTGTGTGTATGTTTGGGCCGATTCAATGCCCGTGTGAGTGCTGTGTTCTGAGTGTCATAGTGTGTGTGTGTGTGTGTGTGTGTGTGTGTGTGTTTGCGGGAAACCGTTGAGTACGCCTGTATGAAAAAGTCGATGGGTGTTTACGTGTGTTTCTTGTGAATGTGTGTTTCGGGACCACGTATGTGAGTGTGTCAGGGCAGTTCCAAGTGTTGATGGCTCTGCTGCAGACCCAGTGTGAGTGCTGTATTGTGAGTGTGACAGTGTGTGTGTGTGTGTGTTTTGGGGAACACCACTGTGTCTGCCTCTAAGTAAAGTCGATGAATGTTTGTGTGTGTTTCTTGTGTATGTGTGTGTCGGGACCACATTTGTGTGTATGTAAGGGTAGTTCCAAGTCATTCTGAGAGTTGCGTTGTGAGTGTGATAGTTTATGTGTGTGTTTATGGGTTGGTGGTAAACCATTATGTATGAGTGTAAATAAAGTCGATGGATGTTTTGGTGTGTTTCTTGTGTACCTGTGTGTTGGGATCTCGTTTTTGAATATGTTAGGGATTTCCAAATGTTGATGTGTATGCCGGGGACCCAGTGTGAGTGCTCTGTTCACAGTGTGATAGTGTGTGTGTGTGTGTGTGTGGGTGTGCGTGTTTGCAGAAAACAATTTTGTATGCCTGTATGAAAAAGTCGATGGGTGTTTGTTTGTGTTTCTTGTGTATGTGTCTGTCGGGACAACGTTTTTGGGTATGTCAGGGAAGTTCCAAGTGGTGATGCCTCTGCAAGGAACAGTGTGTGTGCTGTGTTGTGAGTGTGACAGTGTGTGTGTGTGTGTGTTTGGGGGAACCTCACTGTGTCTGCCTGTAAGAAAATGTCGATGGGTGTTTCTGTGTGTTTCTTGTGTATGTGTGTGTCGGGACCACGTTGGTGTGTATGTTAGGGCAGATTCAAGTGCCCGTGTGAGTGCTTAGTTCTGAGTGTGATAGTGTGTGTGTGTCTGTCTGTGTTTGCGGGAAACCGTTGAGTACGCCTGTATGAAAAAGTCGATGGGTGTTTATGTGTGTTTCTTGTGAATGTGTGTTTCGGGACCACGTATGTGAGTGTGTCAGGGCAGTTCCAAGTGTTAATGGCTCTGCTGCGGACCCAGTGTGAGTGCTGTGTTGTGAGTGGGACAGTGTGTGTGTGTGTGTGTTTTGGGGAACACCACTGTGTCTGCCTGTAAGAAAAGTGATGGGTGTTTGTGTGTGTTTCTTGTGTATGTGTGTGTCGGGACACCGTTTGTGTGTATTTAAGGGTAGTTCCAAGTCATTCTGAGAGTTGTATTGTGAGTGTGATAGTTTATGTGTGTGTTTATGTGTTTGTGGTAAACCATTATGTATGCCTGTAAATAAAGTCGATGGGTGTTTTTGTGTGTTTCTTGAATATGTGTGTGTCGGGAGCTCGTTTTTGACTATGTTAGGGAATTCCAAATGTTGATGTCTGTGCCGGGGACCCAGTGTGAGTGCTGTGTTGTGAGTGTGATAGTGTGTGTGTGTGTGTGTGTTTGTGGGAAACCATTTTGTATGCCTTTAAGAAAAAGTCGATGGGTGTTTGTGTGTGTTTCTTGTGTATGTGTGTCTCGGAACAACGTTTTTGGGTATGTCAGGACAGTTCCAAGTGGTGATGGCTCTGCAAGGAACAGTGTGAGTGCTGTGTTGTGAGTGTGACAGTGTGTGTGTGTGTGTGTGTTTGGGGTAACCCCACTGTGTCTGGCATAAGAAAATGTCGATGGGTGTTTGTGTGTGTTCTTTGCGTATGTGTGTGTCGGGACCACGTTTGTGTGTATGTTATGGCAGATTCAAGTGCCCGTGTGAGTGCTGTGTTCTGAGTGTGATAGTGTGTGTGTGTCTGTGTGTGTTTGCGGGAAACCGTTGAGTACGCCTGTATGAAGAAGTCGATGGGTGTTTACGTGTGATTCTTGTGAATGTGTGTTTCGGGACCACGTAGGTGAGTGTGTCAGGGCAGTTCCAAGTGTTGATGGCTCTGCTGCAGACCCAGTGTGAGTGCTGTATTGTGAGTGTGACAGTGTGTGTGTGTGTGTTTTGGGGAACACCACTGTGTCTGCCTGTAAGAAAGGTCGATGGATGTTTGTGTGTGTTTCTTGTGTATGTGTGTGTCAGGACCATGTTTCTGTGTAAATAAGGGTAGTTCCAAGTCATTCTAAGAGTTGTGTTGTGAGTGTGATAGTTTAAGTGTGTGTTTATGTGTTTGTGGTAAACCATTATGTATGACTGTAAATAAAGTCGATGGGTGTTTTTGTGTGTTCCTTGTGTATGTGTGTGTTGGGACCTCGTTTTTGAGTATGTTAATTAATTCCAAATGTTGATGTCTATGCCGGGGACCCAGTGTGAGTGCTGTGGTGTGAGTGTGACAGTGTGTGTGTGTGTGTTTTGGGGAACACCACTGTGTCTGCCTGTAAGAAAAGTCGATGGGTGTTTGTGTGTGTTTCTTGTGTATGTGTGTTTCGGGACCACCTATGTGAGTGTGTCAGGGCAGTTCCAAGTGTTGATGGCTCTGCTGCAGACACAGTGTGAGTGCTGTGTTGTGAGTGTGACAGTGTGTGTGTGTGTTTTGGGGAACACCACTGTGTCTGCCTGTTTGAAAAGTCGATGGATGTTTGTGAATGTTTCTTGTGTATGTGTGTGTCGGGCCCACATTTGTGTGTATATAAGGGTAGTTCCAAGTCATTCTGAGCGTTGTGTTGTGAGTGTGATAGTTTATGTGTGTGTTTATGTGTTTGTGGTTAACCATTGTGTATGACTGTAAATAAAGTTGATGGGTATTTTTGTGTGTTTCTTGTGTATGTGTGTGTTGGGACCTCGTTTTTGAGTATGTTAGGGAATTCCAAATCCTGATGTCTATGCGGTGGACCCAGTGTGAGTGCTGTGTTGTGATTGTGATAGTGTGTCTGTGTGTTTGCGCGAAACCATTTTGTATGCCTGTAAGAAAAAGTCGATGGGTGTTTCTGTGTGTTTCTTGTGTATGTGTGTCTCGGGACAACGTTTTTGGGTATGTCAGGGCAGTTCCAAGTGGTGATGGCTCTGCAAGGAACAGTGTGAGTGCTGTGTTGTGAGTGTGACAGTGTGTGTGTGTGTGTTTGGGGGAACCCCACTGTGTCTGCCTGTAAGAAAATGTCGATGGGTGTTTGTGTATGTTTCCTGTGTATGTGTGTGTCGGAACCACGTTTGTGTGTATGTTAGGGCCGATTCAATGCCCGTGCGAGTGCTGTGTTCTGAGTGTCATAGTGTGTGTGTGTGTGTGTGTGTGTGTGTGTGTTTGGGGAAACCGTTGAGTACGCCTGTATGAAAAAGTCGATGGGTTTTTACGTGTGTTTCTTGTGAATGTGTGTTGCGGGACCACGTATGTGAGTGTGTCAGGGCAGTTCCAAGTGTTGATGGCTCTGCTGCAGACCCAGTGTGAGTGCTGTATTGTGAGTGTGACAGTGTGTGTGTGTGTGTTTTGGGGAACTCCACTGTGTCTGCCTGTAAGTAAAGTCGATGGATGTTTGTGTGTGTTTCTTGTGTATGTGTGTGTCGGGACCACATTTGTGTGTATGTAAGGGTAGTTCCAATTCATTCTGAGAGTTGCGTTGTGAGTGTGATAGTTTATGTGTGTGTTTATGGGTTGGTGGTAAACCATTATGTATGAGTGTAAATAAAGTCGATGGATGTTTTGGTGTGTTTCTTGTGTACGTGTGTGTTGGGATCTCGTTTTTGAATATGTTAGGGATTTCCAAATGTTGATGTCTATGCCGGGGACCCAGTGTGAGTGCTCTGTTCACAGTGTGATAGTGTGTGTGTGTGTGTGTGTGTGGGTGTGCGTGTTTGCGGAAAACAATTTTGTATGCCTGTATGAAAAAGTCGATGGGTGTTTCTGTGTGTTTCTTGTGTATGTGTGTGTCAGGACAACATTTATTGGTATGTCAGGGCAGTTCCAAGTGTTGATGGCTCTGCAAGGAACAGTGTGAGTGCTGTGTTGTGAGTGTGACAGTGTGTGTCTGTGTGTTTTGGGGAACCCCACTGTGTCTGCCTATAAGAAAATGTCGATGGGTTTTGAGTGTGTTTCTTGTGTTGTGTGTGTCGGGACCACGTTTGTTTGTATCTTAGGGCCGATTCAAGTGCCCATGTGAGTGCTGTGTTCTGAGTGTGATAGTGTTTGTGTGTCTGTGTGTGTTTGCGGGAAACCGTTGAGTACGCCTGTATGAAAAAGTCGATGGGTGTTCATGTGAGTGTCTTCTGTATGTGTGTTTCAGGACCACATATGTGAGTGTGTCAGGGAAGTTCCAAGTATTTGTGGCTCTGCTGCACACCCAGTATGAGTGCTGTGTTGTGAGTGTGAGAGTGTGTGTGTGCGTTTTGGGGAACAATACTGTGTCTGCCTCTAAGAAAAGTCGATGGATGTTTGTGTATGTTTCTTCTGTATGTGTGTGTCGGGACCACATTTGTGTGTATATAAGGGTAGTTCCAAGTCATTCTGAGAGTTGTGTTGTGAGTGTGATAGTTTATGTGTGTGTTTATGTGTTTGTGGTAAACCATTATGTATGACTGTAAATAAAGTCGATGGGTGTTTTTGTGTGTTCCTTGTGTATGTGTGTGTTGGGACCTCGTTTTTGAGTATGTTAGTTAATTCCAAATGTTGATGTCTATGCCGGGGACCCAGTGTGAGTGCTGTGGTGTGAGTGTGACAGTGTGTGTGTGTGTGTTTTGGGGAACACCACTGTGTCTGCCTGTAAGAAAAGTCGATGGGTGTTTGTGTGTGTTTCTTGTGTATGTGTGTTTCGGGACCACGTATGTGAGTGTGTCAGGGCAGTTCCAAGTGTTGATGGCTCTGCTGCAGACACAGTGTGAGTGCTGTGTTGTGAGTGTGACAGTGTGTGTGTGTGTTTTGGGGAACACCACTGTGTCTGCCTGTTTGAAAAGTCGATGGATGTTTGTGAATGTTTCTTGTGTATGTGTGTGTCGGGCCCACATTTGTGTGTATATAAGGGTAGTTCCAAGTCATTCTGAGCGTTGTGTTGTGAGTGTGATAGTTTATGTGTGTGTTTATGTGTTTGTGGTTAACCATTGTGTATGACTGTAAATAAAGTTGATGGGTATTTTTGTGTGTTTCTTGTGTATGTGTGTGTTGGAACCTCGTTTTTGAGTATGTTAGGGAATTCCAAATCTTGATGTCTATGCCGTGGACCCAGTGTGAGTGCTGTGTTGTGAGTGTGATAGTGTGTCTGTGTGTTTGCGCGAAACCATTTTGTATGCCTGTAAGAAAAAGTCGATGGGTGTTTCTGTGTGTTTCTTGTGTATGTGTGTCTCGGGACAACGTTTTTGGGTATCTCAGGGCAGTTCCAAGTGGTGATGGCTCTGCAAGGAACAGTGTGAGTGCTGTGTTGTGAGTGTGACAGTGTGTGTGTGTGTGTTTGGGGGAACCCACTGTGTCTGCCTGTAAGAAAATGTCGATGGGTGTTTGTGTGTGTTTCTTGCGTATGTGTGTGTCGGAACCACGTTTGTGTGTATGTTTGGGCCGATTCAATGCCCGTGTGAGTGCTGTGTTCTGAGTGTCATAGTGTCTGTGTTTGTGTGTGTGTTTGCGGGAAACCGTTGAGTACGCCTGTATGAAAAAGTCGATGGGTGTTTACGTGTGTTTCTTGTGAATGTGTGTTGCGGGACCACGTATGTGAGTGTGTCAGGGCAGTTCCAAGTGTTGATGGCTCTGCTGCAGACCCAGTGTGAGTGCTGTATTGTGAGTGTGACAGTGTGTGTGTGTTTTGGGGAACACCACTGTTTCTGTCTGTAAGTAAAGTCGATGGATGTTTGTGTGTGTTTCTTGTGTATGTGTGTGTCGGGACCACATTTGTGTGTATGTAAGGGTAGTTCCAATTCATTCTGAGAGTTGCGTTGTGAGTGTGATAGTTTATGTGTGTGTTTATGGGTTGGTGGTAAACCATTATGTATGAGTGTAAATAAAGTCTATGGATGTTTTGGTGTGTTTCTTGTGTACGTGTGTGTTGGGATCTCGTTTTTGAATATGTTAGGGATTTCCAAATGTTGATGTCTATGCCGGGGACCCAGTGTGAGTGCTCTGTTCACAGTGTGATAGTGTGTGTGTGTGTGTGTGTGTGTGGGTGTGCGTGTTTGCAGAAAACAATTTTGTATGCCTGTATGAAAAAGTCGATGGGTGTTTCTGTGTGTTTCTTGTGTATGTGTGTGTCAGGACAACATTTATTGGTATGTCAGGGCAGTTCCAAGTGTTGATGGCTCTGCAAGGAAGAGTGTGAGTGCTGTGTTGTGAGTGTGACAGTGTGTGTCTGTGTGTTTTGGGGAACCCCACTGTGTCTGCCTATAAGAAAATGTCGATGGGTTTTGAGTGTGTTTCTTGTGTTGTGTGTGTCAGGACCACGTTTGTTTGTATCTTAGGGCCGATTCAAGTGCCCATGTGAGTGCTGTGTTCTGAGTGTGATAGTGTTTGTGTGTCTGTGTGTGTTTGCGGGAAACCGTTGAGTACGCCTGTATGAAAAAGTCGATGGGTGTTCATGTGAGTGTCTTCTGTATGTGTGTTTCGGGACCACATATGTGAGTGTGTCAGGGAAGTTCCAAGTATTTGTGGCTCTGCTGCACACCCAGTATGAGTGCTGTGTTGTGAGTGTGACAGTGTGTGTGTGCGTTTTGGGGAACAATACTGTGTCTGCCTCTAAGAAAAGTCGATGGATGTTTGTGTATGTTTCTTGTGTATGTGTGTGTCGGGACCACATTTGTGTGTATATAAGGGTAGTTCCAAGTCATTCTGAGAGTTGTGTTGTGAGTGTGATAGTTTATGTGTGTGTTTATGTGTTGGTAGTAAACCATTATGTATGACTGTAAATAAAGTCGATGGGTGTTTTTGTGTGTTCTTTGTGTATGTGTGTGTTGGGACCTCGTTTTTGAGTATGTTAGTTAATTCAAAATGTTGATGTCTATGCCGGGGACCCAGTGTGAGTGCTGTGGTGTGAGTGTGACAGTGTGTGTGTGTGTGTGTTTTGGGGAACACCACTGTGTCTGCCTGTAAGAAAAGTCGATGGGTGTTTGTGTGTGTTTCTTGTGTATGTGTGTTTCGGGACCACGTATGTGAGTGTGTCAGGGCAGTTCCAAGTGTTGATGGCTCTGCTGCAGACACAGTGTGAGTGCTGTGTTGTGAGTGTGACAGTGTGTGTGTGTGTTTTGGGGAACACCACTGTGTCTGCCTGTTTGAAAAGTCGATGGATGTTTGTGAATGTTTCTTGTGTATGTGTGTGTCGGGCCCACATTTGTGTGTATATAAGGGTAGTTCCAAGTCATTCTGAGCGTTGTGTTGTGAGTGTGATAGTTTATGTGTGTGTTTATGTGTTTGTGGTTAACCATTGTGTATGACTGTAGATAAAGTTGATGGGTATTTTTGTGTGTTTCTTGTGTATGTGTGTGTTGGGACCTCGTTTTTGAGTATGTTAGGGAATTCCAAATCCTGATGTCTATGTCGTGGACCCAGTGTGAGTGCTGTGTTGTGAGTGTGATAGTGTGTCTGTGTGTTTGCACGAAACCATTTTGTATGCCTGTAAGAAAAAGTCGATGGGTGTTTCTGTGTGTTTCTTGTGTATGTGTGTCTCGGGACAACGTTTTTGGGTATGTCAGGGCAGTTCCAAGTGGTGATGGCTCTGCAAGGAACAGTGTGAGTGCTGTGTTGTGAGTGTGACAGTGTGTGTGTGTGTGTTTGGGGGAACCCACTGTGTCTGCCTGTAAGAAAATGTCGATGGGTGTTTGTGTGTGTTTCTTGTGTATGTGTGTGTCGGAATCACGTTTGTGTGTATGTTTGGGCCGATTCAATGCCCCAGTGAGTGCTGTGTTCTGAGTGTCATAGTGTGTGTGTGTGTGTGTGTGTGTGTGTGTTTGCGGGAAACCGTTGAGTACGCCTGTATGAAAAAGTCGATGGGTGTTTACGTGTGTTTCTTGTGAATGTGTGTTGCGGGACCACGTATGTGAGTGTGTCAGGGCAGTTCCAAGTGTTGATGGCTCTGCTGCAGACCCAGTGTGAGTGCTGTATTGTGAGTGTGACAGTGTGTGTGTGTGTTTTGGGGAACACCACTGTGTCTGCCTGTAAGTAAAGTCGATGGATGTTTGTGTGTGTTTCTTGTGTATGTGTGTGTCGGGACCACATTTGTGTGTATGTAAGGGTAGTTCCAATTCATTCTGAGAGTTGCGTTGTGAGTGTGATAGTTTATGTGTGTGTTTATGGGTTGGTGGTAAACCATTATGTATGAGTGTAAATAAAGTCGATGGATGTTTTGGTGTGTTTCTTGTGTACGTGTGTGTTGGGATCTCGTTTTTGAATATGTTAGGGATTTCCAAATGTTGATGTCTATGCCGGGGACCCAGTGTGAGTGCTCTGTTCACAGTGTGATAGTGTGTGTGTGTGTGTGTGTGTGGGTGTGCGTGTTTGCAGAAAACAATTTTGTATGCCTGTATGAAAAAGTCGATGGGTGTTTCTGTGTGTTTCTTGTGTATGTGTGTGTCTGGACAACATTTATTGGTATGTCAGGGCAGTTCCAAGTGTTGATGGCTCTGCAAGGAACAGTGTGAGTGCTGTGTTGTGAGTGTGACAGTGTGTGTCTGTGTGTTTTGGGGAACCCCACTGTGTCTGCCTATAAGAAAATGTCGATGGGTTTTGAATGTGTTTCTTGTGTTGTGTGTGTCGGGACCACGTTTGTTTGTATCTTAGGGCCGATTCAAGTGCCCATGTGAGTGCTGTGTTCTGAGTGTGATAGTGTTTGTGTGTCTGTGTGTGTTTGCGGGAAACCGTTGAGTACGCCTGTATGAAAAAGTCGATGGGTGTTCATGTGAGTGTCTTCTGTATGTGTGTTTCGGGACCACATATGTGAGTGTGTCAGGGAAGTTCCAAGTATTTGTGGCTCTGCTGCACACCCAGTATGAGTGCTGTGTTGTGAGTGTGACAGTGTGTGTGTGCGTTTTGGGGAACAATACTGTGTCTGCCTCTAAGAAAAGTCGATGGATGTTTGTGTATGTTTCTTGTGTATGTGTGTGTCGGGACTACATTTGTGTGTATATAAGGGTAGTTCCAAGTCATTCTGAGAGTTGTGTTGTGAGTGTGATAGTTTATGTGTGTGTTTATGTGTTTGTGGTAAACCATTATGTATGAGTGTAAATAAAGTCGATGGGTGTTTTTGTGTGTTCCTTGTGTATGTGTGTGTTGGGACCTCGTTTTTGAGTATGTTAGTTAATTCAAAATGTTGATGTCTATGCCGGGGACCCAGTGTGAGTGCTGTGGTGTGAGTGTGACAGTGTGTGTGTGTGTGTGTTTTGGGGAACACCACTGTGTCTGCCTGTAAGAAAAGTCGATGGGTGTTTCTGTGTGTTTCTTGTGTATGTGTGTTTCGGGACCACGTATGTGAGTGTGTCAGGGCAGTTCCAAGTGTTGATGGCTCTGCTGCAGACACAGTGTGAGTGCTGTGTTGTGAGTGTGACAGTGTGTGTGTGTGTTTTGGGGAACACCACTGTGTCTGCCTGTTTGAAAAGTCGATGGATGTTTGTGAATGTTTCTTGTGTATGTGTGTGTCGGGCCCACATTTGTGTGTATATAAGGGTAGTTCCAAGTCATTCTGAGCGTTGTGTTGTGAGTGTGATAGTTTATGTGTGTGTTTATGTGTTTGTGGTTAACCATTGTGTATGACTGTAAATAAAGTTGATGGGTATTTTTGTGTGTTTCTTGTGTATGTGTGTGTTGGAACCTCGTTTTTGAGTATGTTAGGGAATTCCAAATCTTGATGTCTATGCCGTGGACCCAGTGTGAGTGCTGTGTTGTGAGTGTGATAGTGTGTCTGTGTGTTTGCGCGAAACCATTTTGTATGCCTGTAAGAAAAAGTCGATGGGTGTTTCTGTGTGTTTCTTGTGTATGTGTGTCTCGGGACAACGTTTTTGGGTATGTCAGGGCAGTTCCAAGTGGTGATGGCTCTGCAAGGAACAGTGTGAGTGCTGTGTTGTGAGTGTGACAGTGTGTGTGTGTGTGTTTGGGGGAACCCACTGTGTCTGCCTGTAAGAAAATGTCGATGGGTGTTTGTGTGTGTTTCTTGTGTATGTGTGTGTCGGAACCACGTTTGTGTGTATGTTTGGGCCGATTCAATGCCCGTGTGAGTGCTGTGTTCTGAGTGTCATAGTGTCTGTGTGTGTGTGTGTGTTTGCGGGAAACCGTTGAGTACGCCTGTATGAAAAAGTCGATGGGTGTTTACGTGTGTTTCTTGTGAATGTGTGTTGCGGGACCACGTATGTGAGTGTGTCAGGGCAGTTCCAAGTGTTGATGGCTCTGCTGCAGACCCAGTGTGAGTGCTGTATTGTGAGTGTGACAGTGTGTGTGTGTTTTGGGGAACACCACTGTTTCTGCCTGTAAGTAAAGTCGATGGATGTTTGTGTGTGTTTCTTGTGTATGTGTGTGTCGGGACCACATTTGTGTGTATGTAAGGGTAGTTCCAATTCATTCTGAGAGTTGCGTTGTGAGTGTGATAGTTTATGTGTGTGTTTATGGGTTGGTGGTAAACCATTATGTATGAGTGTAAATAAAGTCGATGGATGTTTTGGTGTGTTTCTTGTGTACGTGTGTGTTGGGATCTCGTTTTTGAATATGTTAGGGATTTCCAAATGTTGATGTCTATGCCGGGGACCCAGTGTGAGTGCTCTGTTCACAGTGTGATAGTGTGTGTGTGTGTGTGTGTGTGGGTGTGCGTGTTTGCAGAAAACAATTTTGTATGCCTGTATGAAAAAGTCGATGGGTGTTTCTGTGTGTTTCTTGTGTATGTGTGTGTCAGGACAACATTTATTGGTATGTCAGGGCAGTTCCAAGTGTTGATGGCTCTGCAAGGAACAGTGTGAGTGCTGTGTTGTGAGTGTGACAGTGTGTGTCTGTGTGTTTTGGGGAACCCCACTGTGTCTGCCTATAAGAAAATGTCGATGGGTTTTGAGTGTGTTTCTTGTGTTGTGTGTGTCGGGACCACGTTTGTTTGTATCTTAGGGCCGATTCAAGTGCCCATGTGAGTGCTGTGTTCTGAGTGTGATAGTGTTTGTGTTTCTGTGTGTGTTTGCGGGAAACCGTTGAGTACGCCTGTATGAAAAAGTCGATGGGTGTTCATGTGAGTGTCTTCTGTATGTGTGTTTCGGGACCACATATTTGAGTGTGTCAGGGAAGTTCCAAGTATTTGTGGCTCTGCTGCACACCCAGTATGAGTGCTCTGTTGTGAGTGTGACAGTGTGTGTGTGCGTTTTGGGGAACAATACTGTGTCTGCCTCTAAGAAAAGTCGATGGATGTTTGTGTATGTTTCTTCTGTATGTGTGTGTCGGGACCACATTTGTGTGTATATAAGGGTAGTTCCAAGTCATTCTGAGAGTTGTGTTGTGAGTGTGATAGTTTATGTGTGTGTTTATGTGTTGGTAGTAAACCATTATGTATGACTGTAAATAAAGTCGATGGGTGTTTTTGTGTGTTCCTTGTGTATGTGTGTGTTGGGACCTCGTTTTTGAGTATGTTAGTTAATTCAAAATGTTGATGTCTATGCCGGGGACCCAGTGTGAGTGCTGTGGTGTGAGTGTGACAGTGTGTGTGTGTGTGTGTTTTGGGGAACACCACTGTGTCTGCCTGTAAGAAAAGTCGATGGGTGTTTGTGTGTGTTTCTTGTGTTTGTGTGTTTCGGGACCACGTATGTGAGTGTGTCAGGGCAGTTCCAAGTGTTGATGGCTCTGCTGCAGACACAGTGTGAGTGCTGTGTTGTGAGTGTGACAGTGTGTGTGTGTGTTTTGGGGAACACCACTGTGTCTGCCTGTTTGAAAAGTCGATGGATGTTTGTGAATGTTTCTTGTGTATGTGTGTGTCGGGCCCACATTTGTGTGTATATAAGGGTAGTTCCAAGTCATTCTGAGCGTTGTGTTGTGAGTGTGATAGTTTATGTGTGTGTATATGTGTTTGTGGTTAACCATTGTGTATGACTGTAGATAAAGTTGATGGGTATTTTTGTGTGTTTCTTGTGTATGTGTGTGTTGGGACCTCGGTTTTGAGTATGTTAGGGAATTCCAAATCCTGATGTCTATGCCGTGGACCCAGTGTGAGTGCTGTGTTGTGAGTGTGATAGTGTGTCTGTGTGTTTGCACGAAACCATTTTGTATGCCTGTAAGAAAAAGTCGATGGGTGTTTCTGTGTGTTTCTTGTGTATGTGTGTCTCGGGACAACGTTTTTGGGTATGTCAGGGCAGTTCCAAGTGGTGATGGCTCTGCAAGGAACAGTGTGAGTGCTGTGTTGTGAGTGTGACAGTGTGTGTGTGTGTGTTTGGGGGAACCCACTGTGTCTGCCTGTAAGAAAATGTCGATGGGTGTTTGTGTGTGTTTCTTGTGTATGTGTGTGTCGGAATCACGTTTGTGTGTATGTTTGGGCCGATTCAATGCCCCAGTGAGTGCTGTGTTCTGAGTGTCATAGTGTGTGTGTGTGTGTGTGTGTGTGTGTGTTTGCGGGAAACCGTTGAGTACGCCTGTATGAAAAAGTCGATGGGTGTTTACGTGTGTTTCTTGTGAATGTGTGTTGCGGGACCACGTATGTGAGTGTGTCAGGGCAGTTCCAAGTGTTGATGGCTCTGCTGCAGACCCAGTGTGAGTGCTGTATTGTGAGTGTGACAGTGTGTGTGTGTGTTTTGGGGAACACCACTGTGTCTGCCTGTAAGTAAAGTCGATGGATGTTTGTGTGTGTTTCTTGTGTATGTGTGTGTCGGGACCACATTTGTGTGTATGTAAGGGTAGTTCCAATTCATTCTGAGAGTTGCGTTGTGAGTGTGATAGTTTATGTGTGTGTTTATAGGTTGGTGGTAAACCATTATGTATGAGTGTAAATAAAGTCGATGGATGTTTTGGTGTGTTTCTTGTGTACGTGTGTGTTGGGATCTCGTTTTTGAATATGTTAGGGATTTCCAAATGTTGATGTCTATGCCGGGGACCCAGTGTGAGTGCTCTGTTCACAGTGTGATAGTGTGTGTGTGTGTATGTGTGGGTGTGCGTGTTTGCGGAAATCAATTTTGTATGCCTGTATGAAAAAGTCGATGGGTGTTTCTGTGTGTTTCTTGTGTATGTGTGTGTCAGGACAACATTTATTGGTATGTCAGGGCAGTTCCAAGTGTTGATGGCTCTGCAAGGAACAGTGTGAGTGCTGTGTTGTGAGTGTGACAGTGTGTGTCTGTGTGTTTTGGGGAACCCCACTGTGTCTGCCTATAAGAAAATGTCGATGGGTTTTGAGTGTGTTTCTTGTGTTGTGTGTGTCGGGACCACGTTTGTTTGTATCTTAGGGCCGATTCAAGTGCCCATGTGAGTGC
Organism: Ursus arctos; assembly: GCF_023065955.2. Classification (NCBI taxonomy): domain Eukaryota; kingdom Metazoa; phylum Chordata; class Mammalia; order Carnivora; family Ursidae; genus Ursus; species Ursus arctos. The sequence goes on from NC_079874.1 coordinate 19,591,018, forward strand.
TGTGTTCTGAGTGTGATAGTGTTTGTGTGTCTGTGTGTGTTTGCGGGAAACCGTTGAGTACGCCTGTATGAAAAAGTCGATGGGTGTTCATGTGAGTGTCTTCTGTATGTGTGTTTCGGGACCACATATGTGAGTGTGTCAGGGAAGTTCCAAGTATTTGTGGCTCTGCTGCACACCCAGTATGAGTGTTGTGTTGTGAGTGTGACAGTGTGTGTGTGCGTTTTGGGGAACAATACTGTGTCTGCCTCTAAGAAAAGTCGATGGATGTTTGTGTATGTTTCTTGTGCATGTGTGTGTCGGGACCACATTTGTGTGTATATAAGGGTAGTTCCAAGTCATTCTGAGAGTTGTGTTGTGAGTGTGATAGTTTATGTGTGTGTTTATGTGTTGGTGGTAAACCATTATGTATGACTGTAAATAAAGTCGATGGGTGTTTTTGTGTGTTCCTTGTGTATGTGTGTGTTGGGACCTCGTTTTTGAGTATGTTAATTAATTCCAAATGTTGATGTCTATGCCGGGGACCCAGTGTGAGTGCTGTGGTGTGAGTGTGATAGTGTGTGTGTGTGTGTTTTGGGGAACACCACTGTGTCTGCCTGTAAGAAAAGTCGATGGGTGTTTGTGTGTGTTTTTGTGTATGTGTGTGTTGGGACCTCGTTTTTGAGTATGTTAGGGAATTCCAAATCCTGATGTCTATGCCGTGGACCCAGTGTGAGTGCTGTGTTGTGAGTGTGATAGTGTGTCTGTGTGTTTGCACGAAACCATTTTGTATGCCTGTAAGAAAAAGTCGATGGGTGTTTCTGTGTGTTTCTTGTGTATGTGTGTCTCGGGACAACGTTTTTGGGTATGTCAGGGCAGTTCCAAGTGGTGATGGCTCTGCAAGGAACAGTGTGAGTGCTGTGTTGTGAGTGTGACAGTGTGTGTGTGTGTTTGGGGGAACCCACTGTGTCTGCCTGTAAGAAAATGTCGATGGGTGTTTGTGTGTGTTTCTTGTGTATGTGTGTGTCTTAATCACGTTTGTGTGTATGTTTGGGCCGATTCAATGCCCCAGTGAGTGCTGTGTTCTGAGTGTCATAGTGTGTGTGTGTGTGTGTGTGTGTGTGTGTTTGCGGGAAACCGTTGAGTACGCCTGTATGAAAAAGTCGATGGGTGTTTACGTGTGTTTCTTGTGAATGTGTGTTGCGGGACCACGTATGTGAGTGTGTCAGGGCAGTTCCAAGTGTTGATGGCTCTGCTGCAGACCCAGTGTGAGTGCTGTATTGTGAGTGTGACAGTGTGTGTGTGTGTTTTGGGGAACACCACTGTGTCTGCCTGTAAGTAAAGTCGATGGATGTTTGTGTGTGTTTCTTGTGTATGTGTGTGTCGGGACCACATTTGTGTGTATGTAAGGGTAGTTCCAATTCATTCTGAGAGTTGCGTTGTGAGTGTGATAGTTTATGTGTGTGTTTATGGGTTGGTGGTAAACCATTATGTATGAGTGTAAATAAAGTCGATGGATGTTTTGGTGTGTTTCTTGTGTACGTGTGTGTTGGGATCTCGTTTTTGAATATGTTAGGGATTTCCAAATGTTGATGTCTATGCCGGGGACCCAGTGTGAGTGCTCTGTTCACAGTGTGATAGTGTGTGTGTGTGTGTGTGTGTGTGTGTGTGTGGGTGTGCGTGTTTGCAGAAAACAATTTTGTATGCCTGTATGAAAAAGTCGATGGGTGTTTCTGTGTGTTTCTTGTGTATGTGTGTGTCTGGACAACATTTATTGGTATGTCAGGGCAGTTCCAAGTGTTGATGGCTCTGCAAGGAACAGTGTGAGTGCTGTGTTGTGAGTGTGACAGTGTGTGTCTGTGTGTTTTGGGGAACCCCACTGTGTCTGCCTATAAGAAAATGTCGATGGGTTTTGAATGTGTTTCTTGTGTTGTGTGTGTCGGGACCACGTTTGTTTGTATCTTAGGGCCGATTCAAGTGCCCATGTGAGTGCTGTGTTCTGAGTGTGATAGTGTTTGTGTGTCTGTGTGTGTTTGCGGGAAACCATTGAGTACGCCTGTATGAAAAAGTCGATGGGTGTTCATGTGAGTGTCTTCTGTATGTGTGTTTCGGGACCACATATGTGAGTGTGTCAGGGAAGTTCCAAGTATTTGTGGCTCTGCTGCACACCCAGTATGAGTGCTGTGTTGTGAGTGTGACAGTGTGTGTGTGCGTTTTGGGGAACAATACTGTGTCTGCCTCTAAGAAAAGTCGATGGATGTTTGTGTATATTTCTTGTGTATGTGTGTGTCGGGACTACATTTGTGTGTATATAAGGGTAGTTCCAAGTCATTCTGAGAGTTGTGTTGTGAGTGTGATAGTTTATGTGTGTGTTTATGTGTTTCTGGTAAACCATTATGTATGAGTGTAAATAAAGTCGATGGGTGTTTTTGTGTGTTCCTTGTGTATGTGTGTGTTGGGACCTCGTTTTTGAGTATGTTAGTTAATTCCAAATGTTGATGTCTATGCCGGGGACCCAGTGTGAGTGCTGTGGTGTGAGTGTGACAGTGTGTGTGTGTGTGTGTTTTGGGGAACACCACTGTGTCTGCCTGTAAGAAAAGTCGATGGGTGTTTGTGTGTGTTTCTTGTGTATGTGTGTTTCGGGACCACGTATGTGAGTGTGTCAGGGCAGTTCCAAGTGTTGATGGCTCTGCTGCAGACACAGTGTGAGTGCTGTGTTGTGAGTGTGACAGTGTGTGTGTGTGTTTTGGGGAACACCACTGTGTCTGCCTGTTTGAAAAGTCGATGGATGTTTGTGAATGTTTCTTGTGTATGTGTGTGTCGGGACCACATTTGTGTGTATATAAGGGTAGTTCCAAGTCATTCTGAGCGTTGTGTTGTGAGTGTGATAGTTTATGTGTGTGTTTATGTGTTTGTGGTTAACCATTGTGTATGACTGTAAATAAAGTTCATGGGTATTTTTGTGTGTTTCTTGTGTATGTGTGTGTTGGGACCTCGTTTTTGAGTATGTTAGGGAATTCCAAATCCTGATGTCTATGCCGTGGACCCAGTGTGAGTGCTGTGTTGTGAGTGTGATAGTGTGTGTGTGTGTCTTTGAAGGAAACCATTTTGTATTCCTGTAAGAAAAAGTCGATGGGTGTTTCTGTGTGTTTCTTGTGTATGTGTGTCTCGCGACAATGTTTTTGGGTATGTCAGGGCAGTTCCAAGTGGTGATGGCTCTGCAAGGAACAGTGTGAGTGCTGTGTTGTGAGTGTGACAGTGTGTGTGTGTGTGTTTGGGGGAACCCCACTGTGTCTGCCTGTTAGAAAATGTCGATGGGTGTTTGTGTGTGTTTCTTGTGTATGTGTGTGTCGGAACCACGTTTGTTAATGTTAGGGCCGATTCAATGCCCGTGTGAGTGCTGTGTTCTGAGTGTCATAGTGTCTGTGTGTGTGTGTGTGTGTGTGTTTGCGGGAAACCATTGAGTACGCCTGTATGAAAATGTCGATGGGTGTTTACGTGTGTTTCTTGTGAATGTGTGTTGCGGGACCACGTATGTGAGTGTGTCAGGGCAGTTCCAAGTGTTGATGGCTCTGCTGCAGACCCATTGTGAGTGCTGTATTGTGAGTGTGACAGTGTGTGTGTGTGTGTTTTGGGGAACTCCACTGTGTCTGCCTGTAAGTAAAGTCGATGGATGTTTGTGTGTGTTTCTTGTGTGTGTGTGTGTCGGGACCACATTTGTGTGTATGTAAGGGTAGTTCCAAGTCATTCTGAGAGTTGCGTTGTGAGTGTGATAATTTATGTGTGTGTTTATGGGTTGGTGGTAAACCATTATGTATGAGTGTAAATAAAGTCGATGGATGTTTTGGTGTGTTTCTTGTGTACGTGTGTGTTGGGATCTCGTTTTTGAATATGTTAGGGATTTCCAAATGTTGATGTCTATGCCGGGGACCCAGTGTGAGTGCTCTGTTCACAGTGTGATAGTGTGTGTGTGTGTGTGTGTGGGTGTGCGTGTTTGCGGAAATCAATTTTGTATGCCTGTATGAAAAAGTCGATGGGTGTTTCTGTGTGTTTCTTGTGTATGTGTGTGTCAGGACAACATTTATTGGTATGTCAGGGCAGTTCCAAGTGTTGATGGCTCTGCAAGGAACAGTGTGAGTGCTGTGTTGTGAGTGTGACAGTGTGTGTCTGTGTGTTTTGGGGAACCCCACTGTGTCTGCCTATAAGAAAATGTCGATGGGTTTTGAGTGTGTTTCTTGTGTTGTGTGTGTCGGGACCACGTTTGTTTGTATCTTAGGGCCGATTCAAGTGCCCATGTGAGTGCTGTGTTCTGAGTGTGATAGTGTTTGTGTGTCTGTGTGTGTTTGCGGGAAACCGTTGAGTACGCCTGTATGAAAAAGTCGATGGGTGTTCATGTGAGTGTCTTCTGTATGTGTGTTTCGGGACCACATATGTGAGTGTGTCAGGGAAGTTCCAAGTATTTGTGGCTCTGCTGCACACCCAGTATGAGTGCTGTGTTGTGAGTGTGAGAGTGTGTGTGTGCGTTTTGGGGAACAATACTGTGTCTGCCTCTAAGAAAAGTCGATGGATGTTTGTGTATGTTTCTTGTGTATGTGTGTGTCGGGACCACATTTGTGTGTATGTAAGGGTAGTTCCAAGTCATTCTGAGAGTTGCGTTGTGAGTGTGATAATTTATGTGTGTGTTTATGGGTTGGTGGTAAACCATTATGTATGAGTGTAAATAAAGTCGATGGATGTTTTGGTGTGTTTCTTGTGTACGTGTGTGTTGGGATCTCGTTTTTGAATATGTTAGGGATTTCCAAATGTTGATGTCTATGCCGGGGACCCAGTGTGAGTGCTCTGTTCACAGTGTGATAGTGTGTGTGTGTGTGTGTGTGGGTGTGCGTGTTTGCGGAAATCAATTTTGTATGCCTGTATGAAAAAGTCGATGGGTGTTTCTGTGTGTTTCTTGTGTATGTGTGTGTCAGGACAACATTTATTGGTATGTCAGGGCAGTTCCAAGTGTTGATGGCTCTGCAAGGAACAGTGTGATTGCTGTGTTGTGAGTGTGACAGTGTGTGTGTGTGTGTGTGTGTGTGTTTTGGGGAACCCCACTGTGTCTGCCTATAAGAAAATGTCGATGGGTTTTGAGTGTGTTTCTTGTGTTGTGTGTGTCGGGACCACGTTTGTTTGTATCTTAGGGCCGATTCAAGTGCCCATGTGAGTGCTGTGTTCTGAGTGTGATAGTGTTTGTGTGTCTGTGTGTGTTTGCGGGAAACCGTTGAGTACGCCTGTGTGAAAAAGTCGATGGGTGTTCATGTGAGTGTCTTCTGTATGTGTGTTTCGGGACCACATATGTGAGTGTGTCAGGGAAGTTCCAAGTATTTGTGGCTCTGCTGCACACCCAGTATGAGTGTTGTGTTGTGAGTGTGACAGTGTATGTGTGCGTTTTGGGGAACAATACTGTGTCTGCCTCTAAGAAAAGTCGATGGATGTTTGTGTATGTTTCTTGTGTATGTGTGTGTCGGGACCACATTTGTGTGTATATAAGGGTAGTTCCAAGTCATTCTGAGAGTTGTGTTGTGAGTGTGATAGTTTATGTGTGTGTTTATGTGTTGGTGGTAAACCATTATGTATGACTGTAAATAAAGTCGATGGGTGTTTTTGTGTGTTCCTTGTGTATGTGTGTGTTGGGACCTCGTTTTTGAGTATGTTAATTAATTCCAAATGTTGATGTCTATGCCGGGGACCCAGTGTGAGTGCTGTGGTGTGAGTGTGACAGTGTGTGTGTGTGTGTTTTGGGGAACACCACTGTGTCTGCCTGTAAGAAAAGTCGATGGGTGTTTGTGTGTGTTTCTTGTGTATGTGTGTTTCGGGACCACGTATGTGAGTGTGTCAGGGCAGTTCCAAGTGTTGATGGCTCTGCTGCAGACACAGTGTGAGTGCTGTGTTGTGAGTGTGACAGTGTGTGTGTGTGTTTTGGGGAACACCACTGTGTCTGCCTGTTTGAAAAGTCGATGGATGTTTGTGAATGTTTCTTGTGTATGTGTGTGTCGGGCCCACATTTGTGTGTATATAAGGGTAGTTCCAAGTCATTCTGAGCGTTGTGTTGTGAGTGTGATAGTTTATGTGTGTGTTTATGTGTTTGTGGTTAACCATTGTGTATGACTGTAAATAAAGTTGATGGGTATTTTTGTGTGTTTCTTGTGTATGTGTGTGTTGGGACCTCGTTTTTGAGTATGTTAGGGAATTCCAAATCCTGATGTCTATGCGGTGGACCCAGTGTGAGTGCTGTGTTGTGAGTGTGATAGTGTGTCTGTGTGTTTGCGCGAAACCATTTTGTATGCCTGTAAGAAAAAGTCGATGGGTGTTTCTGTGTGTTTCTTGTGTATGTGTGTCTCGGGACAACGTTTTTGGGTATGTCAGGGCAGTTCCAAGTGGTGATGGCTCTGCAAGGAACAGTGTGAGTGCTGTGTTGTGAGTGTGACAGTGTGTGTGTGTGTGTTTGGGGGAACCCCACTGTGTCTGCCTGTAAGAAAATGTCGATGGGTGTTTGTGTATGTTTCCTGTGTATGTGTGTGTCGGAACCACGTTTGTGTGTATGTTAGGGCCGATTCAATGCCCGTGCGAGTGCTGTGTTCTGAGTGTCATAGTGTGTGTGTGTGTGTGTGTGTGTGTGTTTGGGGAAACCGTTGAGTACGCCTGTATGAAAAAGTCGATGGGTGTTTACGTGTGTTTCTTGTGAATGTGTGTTGCGGGACCACGTATGTGAGTGTGTCAGGGCAGTTCCAAGTGTTGATGGCTCTGCTGCAGACCCAGTGTGAGTGCTGTATTGTGAGTGTGACAGTGTGTGTGTGTGTGTTTTGGGGAACTCCACTGTGTCTGCCTGTAAGTAAAGTCGATGGATGTTTGTGTGTGTTTCTTGTGTATGTGTGTGTCGGGACCACATTTGTGTGTATGTAAGGGTAGTTCCAAGTCATTCTGAGAGTTGCGTTGTGAGTGTGATAGTTTATGTGTGTGTTTATGGGTTGGTGGTAAACCATTATGTATGAGTGTAAATAAAGTCGATGGATGTTTTGGTGTGTTTCTTGTGTACGTGTGTGTTGGGATCTCGTTTTTGAATATGTTAGGGATTTCCAAATGTTGATGTCTATGCCGGGGACCCAGTGTGAGTGCTCTGTTCACAGTGTGATAGTGTGTGTGTGTGTGTGGGTGTGGGTGTGCGTGTTTGCGGAAAACAATTTTGTATGCCTGTATGAAAAAGTCGATGGGTGTTTCTGTGTGTTTCTTGTGTATGTGTGTGTCAGGACAACATTTATTGGTATGTCAGGGCAGTTCCAAGTGTTGATGGCTCTGCAAGGAACAGTGTGAGTGCTGTGTTGTGAGTGTGACAGTGTGTGTCTGTGTGTTTTGGGGAACCCCACTGTGTCTGCCTATAAGAAAATGTCGATGGGTTTTGAGTGTGTTTCTTGTGTTGTGTGTGTCGGGACCACGTTTGTTTGTATCTTAGGGCCGATTCAAGTGCCCATGTGAGTGCTGTGTTCTGAGTGTGATAGTGTTTGTGTGTCTGTGTGTGTTTGCGGGAAACCGTTGAGTACGCCTGTATGAAAAAGTCGATGGGTGTTCATGTGAGTGTCTTCTGTATGTGTGTTTCGGGACCACATATGTGAGTGTGTCAGGGAAGTTCCAAGTATTTGTGGCTCTGCTGCACACCCAGTATGAGTGCTGTGTTGTGAGTGTGAGAGTGTGTGTGTGCGTTTTGGGGAACAATACTGTGTCTGCCTCTAAGAAAAGTCGATGGATGTTTGTGTATGTTTCTTGTGTATGTGTGTGCCGGGACTACATTTGTGTGTATATAAGGGTAGTTCCAAGTCATTCTGAGAGTTGTGTTGTGAGTGTGATAGTTTATGTGTGTGTTTATGTGTTGGTGGTAAACCATTATGTATGACTGTAAATAAAGTCGATGGGTGTTTTTGTGTGTTCCTTGTGTATGTGTGTGTTGGGACCTCGTTTTTGAGTATGTTAGTTAATTCCAAATGTTGATGTCTATGCCGGGGACCCAGTGTGAGTGCTGTGGTGTGAGTGTGACAGTGTGTGTGTGTGTGTGTGTTTTAGGGAACACCACTGTGTCTGCCTGTAAGAAAAGTCGATGGGTGTTTGTGTGTGTTTCTTGTGTATGTGTGTTTCGGGACCACGTATGTGAGTGTGTCAGGGCAGTTCCAAGTGTTGATGGCTCTGCTGCAGACACAGTGTGAGTGCTGTGTTGTGAGTGTGACAGTGTGTGTGTGTGTTTTGGGGAACACCACTGTGTCTGCCTGTTTGAAAAGTCGATGGATGTTTGTGAATGTTTCTTGTGTATGTGTGTGTCGGGCCCACATTTGTGTGTATATAAGGGTAGTTCCAAGTCATTCTGAGCGTTGTGTTGTGAGTGTGATAGTTTATGTGTGTGTTTATGTGTTTGTGGTTAACCATTGTGTATGACTGTAAATAAAGTTGATGGGTATTTTTGTGTGTTTCTTGTGTATGTGTGTGTTGGGACCTCGTTTTTGAGTATGTTAGGGAATTCCAAATCCTGATGTCTATGCCGTGGACCCAGTGTGAGTGCTGTGTTGTGAGTGTGATAGTGTGTGTGTGTGTCTTTGAAGGAAACCATTTTGTATTCCTGTAAGAAAAAGTCGATGGGTGTTTCTGTGTGTTTCTTGTGTATGTGTGTCTCGCGACAACGTTTTTGGGTATGTCAGGGCAGTTCCAAGTGGTGATGGCTCTGCAAGGAACAGTGTGAGTGCTGTGTTGTGAGTGTGACAGTGTGTGTGTGTGTGTTTGGGGGAACCCCACTGTGTCTGCCTGTAAGAAAATGTCGATGGGTGTTTGTGTGTGTTTCTTGTGTATGTGTGTGTCGGAACCACGTTTGTTAATGTTAGGGCCGATTCAATGCCCGTGTGAGTGCTGTGTTCTGAGTGTCATAGTGTCTGTGTGTGTGTGTGTGTGTGTGTGTGTTTGCGGGAAACCATTGAGTACGCCTGTATGAAAATGTCGATGGGTGTTTACGTGTGTTTCTTGTGAATGTGTGTTGCGGGACCACGTATGTGAGTGTGTCAGGGCAGTTCCAAGTGTTGATGGCTCTGCTGCAGACCCAGTGTGAGTGCTGTATTGTGAGTGTGACAGTGTGTGTGTGTGTGTTTTGGGGAACTCCACTGTGTCTGCCTGTAAGTAAAGTCGATGGATGTTTGTGTGTGTTTCTTGTGTATGTGTGTGTCGGGACCACATTTGTGTGTATGTAAGGGTAGTTCCAAGTCATTCTGAGAGTTGCGTTGTGAGTGTGATAGTTTATGTGTGTGTTTATGGGTTGGTGGTAAACCATTATGTATGAGTGTAAATAAAGTCGATGGATGTTTTGGTGTGTTTCTTGTGTACGTGTGTGTTGGGATCTCGTTTTTGAATATGTTAGGGATTTCCAAATGTTGATGTCTATGCCGGGGACCCAGTGTGAGTGCTCTGTTCACAGTGTGATAGTGTGTGTGTGTGTGTGGGTGTAGGTGTTCGTGTTTGCAGAAAACAATTTTGTATGCCTGTATGAAAAAGTCGATGGGTGTTTCTGTGTGTTTCTTGTGTATGTGTGTGTCAGGACAACATTTATTGGTATGTCAGGGCAGTTCCAAGTGTTGATGGCTCTGCAAGGAACAGTGTGAGTGCTGTGTTGTGAGTGTGACAGTGTGTGTCTGTGTGTTTTGGGGAACCCCACTGTGTCTGCCTATAAGAAAATGTCGATGGGTTTTGAGTGTGTTTCTTGTGTTGTGTGTGTCGGGACCACGTTTGTTTGTATCTTAGGGCCGATTCAAGTGCCCATGTGAGTGCTGTGTTCTGAGTGTGATAGTGTTTGTGTGTCTGTGTGTGTTTGCGGGAAACCGTTGAGTACGCCTGTATGAAAAAGTCGATGGGTGTTCATGTGAGTGTCTTCTGTATGTGTGTTTCGGGACCACATATGTGAGTGTGTCAGGGAAGTTCCAAGTATTTGTGGCTCTGCTGCACACCCAGTATGAGTGCTGTGTTGTGAGTGTGAGAGTGTGTGTGTGCGTTTTGGGGAACAATACTGTGTCTGCCTCTAAGAAAAGTCGATGGATGTTTGTGTATGTTTCTTGTGTATGTGTGTGTCGGGACTACATTTGTGTGTATATAAGGGTAGTTCCAAGTCATTCTGAGAGTTGTGTTGTGAGTGTGATAGTTTATGTGTGTGTTTATGTGTTGGTGGTAAACCATTATGTATGACTGTAAATAAAGTCGATGGGTGTTTTTGTGTGTTCCTTGTGTATGTGTGTGTTGGGACCTCGTTTTTGAGTATGTTAGTTAATTCCAAATGTTGATGTCTATGCCGGGGACCCAATGTGAGTGCTGTGGTGTGAGTGTGACAGTGTGTGTGTGTGTGTTTTGGGGAACACCACTGTGTCTGCCTGTAAGAAAAGTCGATGGGTGTTTGTGTGTGTTTCTTGTGTATGTGTGTTTCGGGACCACGTATGTGAGTGTGTGAGGGCAGTTCCAAGTGTTGATGGCTCTGCTGCAGACACAGTGTGAGTGCTGTGTTGTGAGTGTGACAGTGTGTGTGTGTGTTTTGGGGAACACCACTGTGTCTGCCTGTTTGAAAAGTCGATGGATGTTTGTGAATGTTTCTTGTGTATGTGTGTGTCGGGCCCACATTTGTGTGTATATAAGGGTAGTTCCAAGTCATTCTGAGCGTTGTGTTGTGAGTGTGATAGTTTGTGTGTTTATGTGTTTGTGGTTAACCATTGTGTATGACTGTAAATAAAGTTGATGGGTATTTTTGTGTGTTTCTTGTGTATGTGTGTGTTGGGACCTCGTTTTTGAGTATGTTAGGGAATTCCAAATCCTGATGTCTATGCGGTGGACCCAGTGTGAGTGCTGTGTTGTGAGTGTGATAGTGTGTCTGTGTGTTTGCGCGAAACCATTTTGTATGCCTGTAAGAAAAAGTCGATGGGTGTTTCTGTGTGTTTCTTGTGTATGTGTGTCTCGGGACAACGTTTTTGGGTATGTCAGGGCAGTTCCAAGTGGTGATGGCTCTGCAAGGAACAGTGTGAGTGCTGTGTTGTGAGTGTGACAGTGTGTGTGTGTGTGTTTGGGGGAACCCCACTGTGTCTGCCTGTAAGAAAATGTCGATGGGTGTTTGTGTATGTTTCCTGTGTATGTGTGTGTCGGAACCACGTTTGTGTGTATGTTAGGGCCGATTCAATGCCCGTGCGAGTGCTGTGTTCTGAGTGTCATAGTGTGTGTGTGTGTGTGTGTGTGTGTGTGTTTGGGGAAACCGTTGAGTACGCCTGTATGAAAAAGTCGATGGGTGTTTACGTGTGTTTCTTGTGAATGTGTGTTGCGGGACCACGTATGTGAGTGTGTCAGGGCAGTTCCAAGTGTTGATGGCTCTGCTGCAGACCCAGTGTGAGTGCTGTATTGTGAGTGTGACAGTGTGTGTGTGTGTGTTTTGGGGAACTCCACTGTGTCTGCCTGTAAGTAAAGTCGATGGATGTTTGTGTGTGTTTCTTGTGTATGTGTGTGTCGGGACCACATTTGTGTGTATGTAAGGGTAGTTCCAAGTCATTCTGAGAGTTGCGTTGTGAGTGTGATAGTTTATGTGTGTGTTTATGGGTTGGTGGTAAACCATTATGTATGAGTGTAAATAAAGTCGATGGATGTTTTGGTGTGTTTCTTGTGTACGTGTGTGTTGGGATCTCGTTTTTGAATATGTTAGGGATTTCCAAATGTTGATGTCTATGCCGGGGACCCAGTGTGAGTGCTCTGTTCACAGTGTGATAGTGTGTGTGTGTGTGTGTGTGGGTGTGCGTGTTTGCGGAAATCAATTTTGTATGCCTGTATGAAAAAGTCGATGGGTGTTTCTGTGTGTTTCTTGTGTATGTGTGTGTCAGGACAACATTTATTGGTATGTCAGGGCAGTTCCAAGTGTTGATGGCTCTGCAAGGAACAGTGTGAGTGCTGTGTTGTGAGTGTGACAGTGTGTGTCTGTGTGTTTTGGGGAACCCCACTGTGTCTGCCTATAAGAAAATGTCGATGGGTTTTGAGTGTGTTTCTTGTGTTGTGTGTGTCGGGACCACGTTTGTTTGTATCTTAGGGCCGATTCAAGTGCCCATGTGAGTGCTGTGTTCTGAGTGTGATAGTGTTTGTGTGTCTGTGTGTGTTTGCGGGAAACCGTTGAGTACGCCTGTATGAAAAAGTCGATGGGTGTTCATGTGAGTGTCTTCTGTATGTGTGTTTCGGGACCACATATGTGAGTGTGTCAGGGAAGTTCCAAGTATTTGTGGCTCTGCTGCACACCCAGTATGAGTGCTGTGTTGTGAGTGTGAGAGTGTGTGTGTGCGTTTTGGGGAACAATACTGTGTCTGCCTCTAAGAAAAGTCGATGGATGTTTGTGTATGTTTCTTGTGTATGTGTGTGTCGGGACCACATTTGTGTGTATATAAGGGTAGTTCCAAGTCATTCTGAGAGTTGTGTTGTGAGTGTGATAGTTTATGTGTGTGTTTATGTGTTGGTGGTAAACCATTATGTATGACTGTAAATAAAGTCGATGGGTGTTTTTGTGTGTTCCTTGTGTATGTGTGTGTTGGGACCTCGTTTTTGAGTATGTTAGTTAATTCCAAATGTTGATGTCTATGCCGGGGACCCAGTGTGAGTGCTGTGGTGTGAGTGTGACAGTGTGTGTGTGTGTGTGTGTTTTAGGGAACACCACTGTGTCTGCCTGTAAGAAAAGTCGATGGGTGTTTGTGTGTGTTTCTTGTGTATGTGTGTTTCGGGACCACGTATGTGAGTGTGTCAGGGCAGTTCCAAGTGTTGATGGCTCTGCTGCAGACACAGTGTGAGTGCTGTGTTGTGAGTGTGACAGTGTGTGTGTGTGTTTTGGGGAACACCACTGTGTCTGCCTGTTTGAAAAGTCGATGGATGTTTGTGAATGTTTCTTGTGTATGTGTGTGTCGGGCCCACATTTGTGTGTATATAAGGGTAGTTCCAAGTCATTCTGAGCGTTGTGTTGTGAGTGTGATAGTTTATGTGTGTGTTTATGTGTTTGTGGTTAACCATTGTGTATGACTGTAAATAAAGTTGATGGGTATTTTTGTGTGTTTCTTGTGTATGTGTGTGTTGGGACCTCGTTTTTGAGTATGTTAGGGAATTCCAAATCCTGATGTCTATGCCGTGGACCCAGTGTGAGTGCTGTGTTGTGAGTGTGATAGTGTGTGTGTGTGTCTTTGAAGGAAACCATTTTGTATTCCTGTAAGAAAAAGTCGATGGGTGTTTCTGTGTGTTTCTTGTGTATGTGTGTCTCGCGACAATGTTTTTGGGTATGTCAGGGCAGTTCCAAGTGGTGATGGCTCTGCAAGGAACAGTGTGAGTGCTGTGTTGTGAGTGTGACAGTGTGTGTGTGTGTGTTTGGGGGAACCCCACTGTGTCTGCCTGTAAGAAAATGTCGATGGGTGTTTGTGTGTGTTTCTTGTGTATGTGTGTGTCGGAACCACGTTTGTTAATGTTAGGGCCGATTCAATGCCCGTGTGAGTGCTGTGTTCTGAGTGTCATAGTGTCTGTGTGTGTGTGTGTGTGTGTGTGTTTGCGGGAAACCATTGAGTACGCCTGTATGAAAATGTCGATGGGTGTTTACGTGTGTTTCTTGTGAATGTGTGTTGCGGGACCACGTATGTGAGTGTGTCAGGGCAGTTCCAAGTGTTGATGGCTCTGCTGCAGACCCAGTGTGAGTGCTGTATTGTGAGTGTGACAGTGTGTGTGTGTGTGTTTTGGGGAACTCCACTGTGTCTGCCTGTAAGTAAAGTCGATGGATGTTTGTGTGTGTTTCTTGTGTATGTGTGTGTCGGGACCACATTTGTGTGTATGTAAGGGTAGTTCCAAGTCATTCTGAGAGTTGCGTTGTGAGTGTGATAATTTATGTGTGTGTTTATGGGTTGGTGGTAAACCATTATGTATGAGTGTAAATAAAGTCGATGGATGTTTTGGTGTGTTTCTTGTGTACGTGTGTGTTGGGATCTCGTTTTTGAATATGTTAGGGATTTCCAAATGTTGATGTCTATGCCGGGGACCCAGTGTGAGTGCTCTGTTCACAGTGTGATAGTGTGTGTGTGTGTGTGTGTGGGTGTGCGTGTTTGCGGAAATCAATTTTGTATGCCTGTATGAAAAAGTCGATGGGTGTTTCTGTGTGTTTCTTGTGTATGTGTGTGTCAGGACAACATTTATTGGTATGTCAGGGCAGTTCCAAGTGTTGATGGCTCTGCAAGGAACAGTGTGATTGCTGTGTTGTGAGTGTGACAGTGTGTGTGTGTGTGTGTGTGTGTGTTTTGGGGAACCCCACTGTGTCTGCCTATAAGAAAATGTCGATGGGTTTTGAGTGTGTTTCTTGTGTTGTGTGTGTCGGGACCACGTTTGTTTGTATCTTAGGGCCGATTCAAGTGCCCATGTGAGTGCTGTGTTCTGAGTGTGATAGTGTTTGTGTGTCTGTGTGTGTTTGCGGGAAACCGTTGAGTACGCCTGTGTGAAAAAGTCGATGGGTGTTCATGTGAGTGTCTTCTGTATGTGTGTTTCGGGACCACATATGTGAGTGTGTCAGGGAAGTTCCAAGTATTTGTGGCTCTGCTGCACACCCAGTATGAGTGTTGTGTTGTGAGTGTGACAGTGTATGTGTGCGTTTTGGGGAACAATACTGTGTCTGCCTCTAAGAAAAGTCGATGGATGTTTGTGTATGTTTCTTGTGTATGTGTGTGTCGGGACCACATTTGTGTGTATATAAGGGTAGTTCCAAGTCATTCTGAGAGTTGTGTTGTGAGTGTGATAGTTTATGTGTGTGTTTATGTGTTGGTGGTAAACCATTATGTATGACTGTAAATAAAGTCGATGGGTGTTTTTGTGTGTTCCTTGTGTATGTGTGTGTTGGGACCTCGTTTTTGAGTATGTTAATTAATTCCAAATGTTGATGTCTATGCCGGGGACCCAGTGTGAGTGCTGTGGTGTGAGTGTGACAGTGTGTGTGTGTGTGTTTTGGGGAACACCACTGTGTCTGCCTGTAAGAAAAGTCGATGGGTGTTTGTGTGTGTTTCTTGTGTATGTGTGTTTCGGGACCACGTATGTGAGTGTGTCAGGGCAGTTCCAAGTGTTGATGGCTCTGCTGCAGACACAGTGTGAGTGCTGTGTTGTGAGTGTGACAGTGTGTGTGTGTGTTTTGGGGAACACCACTGTGTCTGCCTGTTTGAAAAGTCGATGGATGTTTGTGAATGTTTCTTGTGTATGTGTGTGTCGGGCCCACATTTGTGTGTATATAAGGGTAGTTCCAAGTCATTCTGAGCGTTGTGTTGTGAGTGTGATAGTTTATGTGTGTGTTTATGTGTTTGTGGTTAACCATTGTGTATGACTGTAAATAAAGTTGATGGGTATTTTTGTGTGTTTCTTGTGTATGTGTGTGTTGGGACCTCGTTTTTGAGTATGTTAGGGAATTCCAAATCCTGATGTCTATGCGGTGGACCCAGTGTGAGTGCTGTGTTGTGAGTGTGATAGTGTGTCTGTGTGTTTGCGCGAAACCATTTTGTATGCCTGTAAGAAAAAGTCGATGGGTGTTTCTGTGTGTTTCTTGTGTATGTGTGTCTCGGGACAACGTTTTTGGGTATGTCAGGGCAGTTCCAAGTGGTGATGGCTCTGCAAGGAACAGTGTGAGTGCTGTGTTGTGAGTGTGACAGTGTGTGTGTGTGTGTTTGGGGGAACCCCACTGTGTCTGCCTGTAAGAAAATGTCGATGGGTGTTTGTGTATGTTTCCTGTGTATGTGTGTGTCGGAACCACGTTTGTGTGTATGTTAGGGCCGATTCAATGCCCGTGCGAGTGCTGTGTTCTGAGTGTCATAGTGTGTGTGTGTGTGTGTGTGTGTGTGTTTGGGGAAACCGTTGAGTACGCCTGTATGAAAAAGTCGATGGGTGTTTACGTGTGTTTCTTGTGAATGTGTGTTGCGGGACCACGTATGTGAGTGTGTCAGGGCAGTTCCAAGTGTTGATGGCTCTGCTGCAGACCCAGTGTGAGTGCTGTATTGTGAGTGTGACAGTGTGTGTGTGTGTGTTTTGGGGAACTCCACTGTGTCTGCCTGTAAGTAAAGTCGATGGATGTTTGTGTGTGTTTCTTGTGTATGTGTGTGTCGGGACCACATTTGTGTGTATGTAAGGGTAGTTCCAAGTCATTCTGAGAGTTGCGTTGTGAGTGTGATAGTTTATGTGTGTGTTTATGGGTTGGTGGTAAACCATTATGTATGAGTGTAAATAAAGTCGATGGATGTTTTGGTGTGTTTCTTGTGTACGTGTGTGTTGGGATCTCGTTTTTGAATATGTTAGGGATTTCCAAATGTTGATGTCTATGCCGGGGACCCAGTGTGAGTGCTCTGTTCACAGTGTGATAGTGTGTGTGTGTGTGTGGGTGTGGGTGTGCGTGTTTGCGGAAAACAATTTTGTATGCCTGTATGAAAAAGTCGATGGGTGTTTCTGTGTGTTTCTTGTGTATGTGTGTGTCAGGACAACATTTATTGGTATGTCAGGGCAGTTCCAAGTGTTGATGGCTCTGCAAGGAACAGTGTGAGTGCTGTGTTGTGAGTGTGACAGTGTGTGTCTGTGTGTTTTGGGGAACCCCACTGTGTCTGCCTATAAGAAAATGTCGATGGGTTTTGAGTGTGTTTCTTGTGTTGTGTGTGTCGGGACCACGTTTGTTTGTATCTTAGGGCCGATTCAAGTGCCCATGTGAGTGCTGTGTTCTGAGTGTGATAGTGTTTGTGTGTCTGTGTGTGTTTGCGGGAAACCGTTGAGTACGCCTGTATGAAAAAGTCGATGGGTGTTCATGTGAGTGTCTTCTGTATGTGTGTTTCGGGACCACATATGTGAGTGTGTCAGGGAAGTTCCAAGTATTTGTGGCTCTGCTGCACACCCAGTATGAGTGCTGTGTTGTGAGTGTGAGAGTGTGTGTGTGCGTTTTGGGGAACAATACTGTGTCTGCCTCTAAGAAAAGTCGATGGATGTTTGTGTATGTTTCTTGTGTATGTGTGTGCCGGGACTACATTTGTGTGTATATAAGGGTAGTTCCAAGTCATTCTGAGAGTTGTGTTGTGAGTGTGATAGTTTATGTGTGTGTTTATGTGTTGGTGGTAAACCATTATGTATGACTGTAAATAAAGTCGATGGGTGTTTTTGTGTGTTCCTTGTGTATGTGTGTGTTGGGACCTCGTTTTTGAGTATGTTAGTTAATTCCAAATGTTGATGTCTATGCCGGGGACCCAGTGTGAGTGCTGTGGTGTGAGTGTGACAGTGTGTGTGTGTGTGTGTGTTTTAGGGAACACCACTGTGTCTGCCTGTAAGAAAAGTCGATGGGTGTTTGTGTGTGTTTCTTGTGTATGTGTGTTTCGGGACCACGTATGTGAGTGTGTCAGGGCAGTTCCAAGTGTTGATGGCTCTGCTGCAGACACAGTGTGAGTGCTGTGTTGTGAGTGTGACAGTGTGTGTGTGTGTTTTGGGGAACACCACTGTGTCTGCCTGTTTGAAAAGTCGATGGATGTTTGTGAATGTTTCTTGTGTATGTGTGTGTCGGGCCCACATTTGTGTGTATATAAGGGTAGTTCCAAGTCATTCTGAGCGTTGTGTTGTGAGTGTGATAGTTTATGTGTGTGTTTATGTGTTTGTGGTTAACCATTGTGTATGACTGTAAATAAAGTTGATGGGTATTTTTGTGTGTTTCTTGTGTATGTGTGTGTTGGGACCTCGTTTTTGAGTATGTTAGGGAATTCCAAATCCTGATGTCTATGCCGTGGACCCAGTGTGAGTGCTGTGTTGTGAGTGTGATAGTGTGTGTGTGTGTCTTTGAAGGAAACCATTTTGTATTCCTGTAAGAAAAAGTCGATGGGTGTTTCTGTGTGTTTCTTGTGTATGTGTGTCTCGCGACAACGTTTTTGGGTATGTCAGGGCAGTTCCAAGTGGTGATGGCTCTGCAAGGAACAGTGTGAGTGCTGTGTTGTGAGTGTGACAGTGTGTGTGTGTGTGTTTGGGGGAACCCCACTGTGTCTGCCTGTAAGAAAATGTCGATGGGTGTTTGTGTGTGTTTCTTGTGTATGTGTGTGTCGGAACCACGTTTGTTAATGTTAGGGCCGATTCAATGCCCGTGTGAGTGCTGTGTTCTGAGTGTCATAGTGTCTGTGTGTGTGTGTGTGTGTGTGTGTGTTTGCGGGAAACCATTGAGTACGCCTGTATGAAAATGTCGATGGGTGTTTACGTGTGTTTCTTGTGAATGTGTGTTGCGGGACCACGTATGTGAGTGTGTCAGGGCAGTTCCAAGTGTTGATGGCTCTGCTGCAGACCCAGTGTGAGTGCTGTATTGTGAGTGTGACAGTGTGTGTGTGTGTGTTTTGGGGAACTCCACTGTGTCTGCCTGTAAGTAAAGTCGATGGATGTTTGTGTGTGTTTCTTGTGTATGTGTGTGTCGGGACCACATTTGTGTGTATGTAAGGGTAGTTCCAAGTCATTCTGAGAGTTGCGTTGTGAGTGTGATAGTTTATGTGTGTGTTTATGGGTTGGTGGTAAACCATTATGTATGAGTGTAAATAAAGTCGATGGATGTTTTGGTGTGTTTCTTGTGTACGTGTGTGTTGGTATCTCGTTTTTGAATATGTTAGGGATTTCCAAATGTTGATGTCTATGCCGGGGACCCAGTGTGAGTGCTCTGTTCACAGTGTGATAGTGTGTGTGTGTGTGTGGGTGTAGGTGTTCGTGTTTGCAGAAAACAATTTTGTATGCCTGTATGAAAAAGTCGATGGGTGTTTCTGTGTGTTTCTTGTGTATGTGTGTGTCAGGACAACATTTATTGGTATGTCAGGGCAGTTCCAAGTGTTGATGGCTCTGCAAGGAACAGTGTGAGTGCTGTGTTGTGAGTGTGACAGTGTGTGTCTGTGTGTTTTGGGGAACCCCACTGTGTCTGCCTATAAGAAAATGTCGATGGGTTTTGAGTGTGTTTCTTGTGTTGTGTGTGTCGGGACCACGTTTGTTTGTATCTTAGGGCCGATTCAAGTGCCCATGTGAGTGCTGTGTTCTGAGTGTGATAGTGTTTGTGTGTCTGTGTGTGTTTGCGGGAAACCGTTGAGTACGCCTGTATGAAAAAGTCGATGGGTGTTCATGTGAGTGTCTTCTGTATGTGTGTTTCGGGACCACATATGTGAGTGTGTCAGGGAAGTTCCAAGTATTTGTGGCTCTGCTGCACACCCAGTATGAGTGCTGTGTTGTGAGTGTGAGAGTGTGTGTGTGCGTTTTGGGGAACAATACTGTGTCTGCCTCTAAGAAAAGTCGATGGATGTTTGTGTATGTTTCTTGTGTATGTGTGTGTCGGGACTACATTTGTGTGTATATAAGGGTAGTTCCAAGTCATTCTGAGAGTTGTGTTGTGAGTGTGATAGTTTATGTGTGTGTTTATGTGTTGGTGGTAAACCATTATGTATGACTGTAAATAAAGTCGATGGGTGTTTTTGTGTGTTCCTTGTGTATGTGTGTGTTGGGACCTCGTTTTTGAGTATGTTAGTTAATTCCAAATGTTGATGTCTATGCCGGGGACCCAATGTGAGTGCTGTGGTGTGAGTGTGACAGTGTGTGTGTGTGTGTTTTGGGGAACACCACTGTGTCTGCCTGTAAGAAAAGTCGATGGGTGTTTGTGTGTGTTTCTTGTGTATGTGTGTTTCGGGACCACGTATGTGAGTGTGTGAGGGCAGTTCCAAGTGTTGATGGCTCTGCTGCAGACACAGTGTGAGTGCTGTGTTGTGAGTGTGACAGTGTGTGTGTGTGTTTTGGGGAACACCACTGTGTCTGCCTGTTTGAAAAGTCGATGGATGTTTGTGAATGTTTCTTGTGTATGTGTGTGTCGGGCCCACATTTGTGTGTATATAAGGGTAGTTCCAAGTCATTCTGAGCGTTGTGTTGTGAGTGTGATAGTTTGTGTGTTTATGTGTTTGTGGTTAACCATTGTGTATGACTGTAAATAAAGTTGATGGGTATTTTTGTGTGTTTCTTGTGTATGTGTGTGTTGGGACCTCGTTTTTGAGTATGTTAGGGAATTCCAAATCCTGATGTCTATGCGGTGGACCCAGTGTGAGTGCTGTGTTGTGAGTGTGATAGTGTGTCTGTGTGTTTGCGCGAAACCATTTTGTATGCCTGTAAGAAAAAGTCGATGGGTGTTTCTGTGTGTTTCTTGTGTATGTGTGTCTCGGGACAACGTTTTTGGGTATGTCAGGGCAGTTCCAAGTGGTGATGGCTCTGCAAGGAACAGTGTGAGTGCTGTGTTGTGAGTGTGACAGTGTGTGTGTGTGTGTTTGGGGGAACCCCACTGTGTCTGCCTGTAAGAAAATGTCGATGGGTGTTTGTGTATGTTTCCTGTGTATGTGTGTGTCGGAACCACGTTTGTGTGTATGTTAGGGCCGATTCAATGCCCGTGCGAGTGCTGTGTTCTGAGTGTCATAGTGTGTGTGTGTGTGTGTGTGTGTGTGTGTTTGGGGAAACCGTTGAGTACGCCTGTATGAAAAAGTCGATGGGTGTTTACGTGTGTTTCTTGTGAATGTGTGTTGCGGGACCACGTATGTGAGTGTGTCAGGGCAGTTCCAAGTGTTGATGGCTCTGCTGCAGACCCAGTGTGAGTGCTGTATTGTGAGTGTGACAGTGTGTGTGTGTGTGTTTTGGGGAACTCCACTGTGTCTGCCTGTAAGTAAAGTCGATGGATGTTTGTGTGTGTTTCTTGTGTATGTGTGTGTCGGGACCACATTTGTGTGTATGTAAGGGTAGTTCCAAGTCATTCTGAGAGTTGCGTTGTGAGTGTGATAGTTTATGTGTGTGTTTATGGGTTGGTGGTAAACCATTATGTATGAGTGTAAATAAAGTCGATGGATGTTTTGGTGTGTTTCTTGTGTACGTGTGTGTTGGGATCTCGTTTTTGAATATGTTAGGGATTTCCAAATGTTGATGTCTATGCCGGGGACCCAGTGTGAGTGCTCTGTTCACAGTGTGATAGTGTGTGTGTGTGTGTGTGTGGGTGTGCGTGTTTGCGGAAATCAATTTTGTATGCCTGTATGAAAAAGTCGATGGGTGTTTCTGTGTGTTTCTTGTGTATGTGTGTGTCAGGACAACATTTATTGGTATGTCAGGGCAGTTCCAAGTGTTGATGGCTCTGCAAGGAACAGTGTGAGTGCTGTGTTGTGAGTGTGACAGTGTGTGTCTGTGTGTTTTGGGGAACCCCACTGTGTCTGCCTATAAGAAAATGTCGATGGGTTTTGAGTGTGTTTCTTGTGTTGTGTGTGTCGGGACCACGTTTGTTTGTATCTTAGGGCCGATTCAAGTGCCCATGTGAGTGCTGTGTTCTGAGTGTGATAGTGTTTGTGTGTCTGTGTGTGTTTGCGGGAAACCGTTGAGTACGCCTGTATGAAAAAGTCGATGGGTGTTCATGTGAGTGTCTTCTGTATGTGTGTTTCGGGACCACATATGTGAGTGTGTCAGGGAAGTTCCAAGTATTTGTGGCTCTGCTGCACACCCAGTATGAGTGCTGTGTTGTGAGTGTGAGAGTGTGTGTGTGCGTTTTGGGGAACAATACTGTGTCTGCCTCTAAGAAAAGTCGATGGATGTTTGTGTATGTTTCTTGTGTATGTGTGTGTCGGGACCACATTTGTGTGTATATAAGGGTAGTTCCAAGTCATTCTGAGAGTTGTGTTGTGAGTGTGATAGTTTATGTGTGTGTTTATGTGTTGGTGGTAAACCATTATGTATGACTGTAAATAAAGTCGATGGGTGTTTTTGTGTGTTCCTTGTGTATGTGTGTGTTGGGACCTCGTTTTTGAGTATGTTAGTTAATTCCAAATGTTGATGTCTATGCCGGGGACCCAGTGTGAGTGCTGTGGTGTGAGTGTGACAGTGTGTGTGTGTGTGTGTGTTTTAGGGAACACCACTGTGTCTGCCTGTAAGAAAAGTCGATGGGTGTTTGTGTGTGTTTCTTGTGTATGTGTGTTTCGGGACCACGTATGTGAGTGTGTCAGGGCAGTTCCAAGTGTTGATGGCTCTGCTGCAGACACAGTGTGAGTGCTGTGTTGTGAGTGTGACAGTGTGTGTGTGTGTTTTGGGGAACACCACTGTGTCTGCCTGTTTGAAAAGTCGATGGATGTTTGTGAATGTTTCTTGTGTATGTGTGTGTCGGGCCCACATTTGTGTGTATATAAGGGTAGTTCCAAGTCATTCTGAGCGTTGTGTTGTGAGTGTGATAGTTTATGTGTGTGTTTATGTGTTTGTGGTTAACCATTGTGTATGACTGTAAATAAAGTTGATGGGTATTTTTGTGTGTTTCTTGTGTATGTGTGTGTTGGGACCTCGTTTTTGAGTATGTTAGGGAATTCCAAATCCTGATGTCTATGCCGTGGACCCAGTGTGAGTGCTGTGTTGTGAGTGTGATAGTGTGTGTGTGTGTCTTTGAAGGAAACCATTTTGTATTCCTGTAAGAAAAAGTCGATGGGTGTTTCTGTGTGTTTCTTGTGTATGTGTGTCTCGCGACAATGTTTTTGGGTATGTCAGGGCAGTTCCAAGTGGTGATGGCTCTGCAAGGAACAGTGTGAGTGCTGTGTTGTGAGTGTGACAGTGTGTGTGTGTGTGTTTGGGGGAACCCCACTGTGTCTGCCTGTAAGAAAATGTCGATGGGTGTTTGTGTGTGTTTCTTGTGTATGTGTGTGTCGGAACCACGTTTGTTAATGTTAGGGCCGATTCAATGCCCGTGTGAGTGCTGTGTTCTGAGTGTCATAGTGTCTGTGTGTGTGTGTGTGTGTGTGTTTGCGGGAAACCATTGAGTACGCCTGTATGAAAATGTCGATGGGTGTTTACGTGTGTTTCTTGTGAATGTGTGTTGCGGGACCACGTATGTGAGTGTGTCAGGGCAGTTCCAAGTGTTGATGGCTCTGCTGCAGACCCAGTGTGAGTGCTGTATTGTGAGTGTGACAGTGTGTGTGTGTGTGTTTTGGGGAACTCCACTGTGTCTGCCTGTAAGTAAAGTCGATGGATGTTTGTGTGTGTTTCTTGTGTATGTGTGTGTCGGGACCACATTTGTGTGTATGTAAGGGTAGTTCCAAGTCATTCTGAGAGTTGCGTTGTGAGTGTGATAATTTATGTGTGTGTTTATGGGTTGGTGGTAAACCATTATGTATGAGTGTAAATAAAGTCGATGGATGTTTTGGTGTGTTTCTTGTGTACGTGTGTGTTGGGATCTCGTTTTTGAATATGTTAGGGATTTCCAAATGTTGATGTCTATGCCGGGGACCCAGTGTGAGTGCTCTGTTCACAGTGTGATAGTGTGTGTGTGTGTGTGTGTGGGTGTGCGTGTTTGCGGAAATCAATTTTGTATGCCTGTATGAAAAAGTCGATGGGTGTTTCTGTGTGTTTCTTGTGTATGTGTGTGTCAGGACAACATTTATTGGTATGTCAGGGCAGTTCCAAGTGTTGATGGCTCTGCAAGGAACAGTGTGATTGCTGTGTTGTGAGTGTGACAGTGTGTGTGTGTGTGTGTGTGTGTTTTGGGGAACCCCACTGTGTCTGCCTATAAGAAAATGTCGATGGGTTTTGAGTGTGTTTCTTGTGTTGTGTGTGTCGGGACCACGTTTGTTTGTATCTTAGGGCCGATTCAAGTGCCCATGTGAGTGCTGTGTTCTGAGTGTGATAGTGTTTGTGTGTCTGTGTGTGTTTGCGGGAAACCGTTGAGTACGCCTGTATGAAAAAGTCGATGGGTGTTCATGTGAGTGTCTTCTGTATGTGTGTTTCGGGACCACATATGTGAGTGTGTCAGGGAAGTTCCAAGTATTTGTGGCTCTGCTGCACACCCAGTATGAGTGCTCTGTTGTGAGTGTGACAGTGTGTGTGTGCGTTTTGGGGAACAATACTGTGTCTGCCTCTAAGAAAAGTCGATGGATGTTTGTGTATGTTTCTTGTGTATGTGTGTGTCGGGACCACATTTGTGTGTATATAAGGGTAGTTCCAAGTCATTCTGAGAGTTGTGTTGTGAGTGTGATAGTTTATGTGTGTGTTTATGTGTTGGTGGTAAACCATTATGTATGACTGTAAATAAAGTCGATGGGTGTTTTTGTGTGTTCCTTGTGTATGTGTGTGTTGGGACCTCGTTTTTGAGTATGTTAGTTAATTCAAAATGTTGATGTCTATGCCGGGGACCCAGTGTGAGTGCTGTGGTGTGAGTGTGACATTGTGTGTGTGTGTGTGTTTTGGGGAACACCACTGTGTCTGCCTGTAAGAAAAGTCGATGGGTGTTTGTGTGTGTTTCTTGTGTATGTGTGTTTCGGGACCACGTATGTGAGTGTGTCAGGGCAGTTCCAAGTGTTGATGGCTCTGCTGCAGACACAGTGTGAGTGCTGTGTTGTGAGTGTGACAGTGTGTGTGTGTGTTTTGGGGAACACCACTGTGTCTGCCTGTTTGAAAAGTCGATGGATGTTTGTGAATGTTTCTTGTGTATGTGTGTGTCGGGCCCACATTTGTGTGTATATAAGGGTAGTTCCAAGTCATTCTGAGCGTTGTGTTGTGAGTGTGATAGTTTATGTGTGTGTTTATGTGTTTGTGGTTAACCATTGTGTATGACTGTAAATAAAGTTGATGGGTATTTTTGTGTGTTTCTTGTGTATGTGTGTGTTGGGACCTCGTTTTTGAGTATGTTAGGGAATTCCAAATCCTGATGTCTATGCGGTGGACCCAGTGTGAGTGCTGTGTTGTGAGTGTGATAGTGTGTCTGTGTGTTTGCGCGAAACCATTTTGTATGCCTGTAAGAAAAAGTCGATGGGTGTTTCTGTGTGTTTCTTGTGTATGTGTGTCTCGGGACAACGTTTTTGGGTATGTCAGGGCAGTTCCAAGTGGTGATGGCTCTGCAAGGAACAGTGTGAGTGCTGTGTTGTGAGTGTGACAGTGTGTGTGTGTGTGTTTGGGGGAACCCCACTGTGTCTGCCTGTAAGAAAATGTCGATGGGTGTTTGTGTATGTTTCCTGTGTATGTGTGTGTCGGAACCACGTTTGTGTGTATGTTAGGGCCGATTCAATGCCCGTGCGAGTGCTGTGTTCTGAGTGTCATAGTGTGTGTGTGTGTGTGTGTGTGTGTGTGTGTTTGGGGAAACCGTTGAGTACGCCTGTATGAAAAAGTCGATGGGTGTTTACGTGTGTTTCTTGTGAATGTGTGTTGCGGGACCACGTATGTGAGTGTGTCAGGGCAGTTCCAAGTGTTGATGGCTCTGCTGCAGACCCAGTGTGAGTGCTGTATTGTGAGTGTGACAGTGTGTGTGTGTGTGTTTTGGGGAACTCCACTGTGTCTGCCTGTAAGTAAAGTCGATGGATGTTTGTGTGTGTTTCTTGTGTATGTGTGTGTCGGGACCACATTTGTGTGTATGTAAGGGTAGTTCCAAGTCATTCTGAGAGTTGCGTTGTGAGTGTGATAGTTTATGTGTGTGTTTATGGGTTGGTGGTAAACCATTATGTATGAGTGTAAATAAAGTCGATGGATGTTTTGGTGTGTTTCTTGTGTACGTGTGTGTTGGGATCTCGTTTTTGAATATGTTAGGGATTTCCAAATGTTGATGTCTATGCCGGGGACCCAGTGTGAGTGCTCTGTTCACAGTGTGATAGTGTGTGTGTGTGTGTGGGTGTGGGTGTGCGTGTTTGCGGAAAACAATTTTGTATGCCTGTATGAAAAAGTCGATGGGTGTTTCTGTGTGTTTCTTGTGTATGTGTGTGTCAGGACAACATTTATTGGTATGTCAGGGCAGTTCCAAGTGTTGATGGCTCTGCAAGGAACAGTGTGAGTGCTGTGTTGTGAGTGTGACAGTGTGTGTCTGTGTGTTTTGGGGAACCCCACTGTGTCTGCCTATAAGAAAATGTCGATGGGTTTTGAGTGTGTTTCTTGTGTTGTGTGTGTCGGGACCACGTTTGTTTGTATCTTAGGGCCGATTCAAGTGCCCATGTGAGTGCTGTGTTCTGAGTGTGATAGTGTTTGTGTGTCTGTGTGTGTTTGCGGGAAACCGTTGAGTACGCCTGTATGAAAAAGTCGATGGGTGTTCATGTGAGTGTCTTCTGTATGTGTGTTTCGGGACCACATATGTGAGTGTGTCAGGGAAGTTCCAAGTATTTGTGGCTCTGCTGCACACCCAGTATGAGTGCTGTGTTGTGAGTGTGAGAGTGTGTGTGTGCGTTTTGGGGAACAATACTGTGTCTGCCTCTAAGAAAAGTCGATGGATGTTTGTGTATGTTTCTTGTGTATGTGTGTGTCGGGACTACATTTGTGTGTATATAAGGGTAGTTCCAAGTCATTCTGAGAGTTGTGTTGTGAGTGTGATAGTTTATGTGTGTGTTTATGTGTTGGTGGTAAACCATTATGTATGACTGTAAATAAAGTCGATGGGTGTTTTTGTGTGTTCCTTGTGTATGTGTGTGTTGGGACCTCGTTTTTGAGTATGTTAGTTAATTCCAAATGTTGATGTCTATGCCGGGGACCCAGTGTGAGTGCTGTGGTGTGAGTGTGACAGTGTGTGTGTGTGTGTGTGTTTTAGGGAACACCACTGTGTCTGCCTGTAAGAAAAGTCGATGGGTGTTTGTGTGTGTTTCTTGTGTATGTGTGTTTCGGGACCACGTATGTGAGTGTGTCAGGGCAGTTCCAAGTGTTGATGGCTCTGCTGCAGACACAGTGTGAGTGCTGTGTTGTGAGTGTGACAGTGTGTGTGTGTGTTTTGGGGAACACCACTGTGTCTGCCTGTTTGAAAAGTCGATGGATGTTTGTGAATGTTTCTTGTGTATGTGTGTGTCGGGCCCACATTTGTGTGTATATAAGGGTAGTTCCAAGTCATTCTGAGCGTTGTGTTGTGAGTGTGATAGTTTATGTGTGTGTTTATGTGTTTGTGGTTAACCATTGTGTATGACTGTAAATAAAGTTGATGGGTATTTTTGTGTGTTTCTTGTGTATGTGTGTGTTGGGACCTCGTTTTTGAGTATGTTAGGGAATTCCAAATCCTGATGTCTATGCGGTGGACCCAGTGTGAGTGCTGTGTTGTGAGTGTGATAGTGTGTCTGTGTGTTTGCGCGAAACCATTTTGTATGCCTGTAAGAAAAAGTCGATGGGTGTTTCTGTGTGTTTCTTGTGTATGTGTGTCTCGGGACAACGTTTTTGGGTATGTCAGGGCAGTTCCAAGTGGTGATGGCTCTGCAAGGAACAGTGTGAGTGCTGTGTTGTGAGTGTGACAGTGTGTGTGTGTGTGTTTGGGGGAACCCCACTGTGTCTGCCTGTAAGAAAATGTCGATGGGTGTTTGTGTATGTTTCCTGTGTATGTGTGTGTCGGAACCACGTTTGTGTGTATGTTAGGGCCGATTCAATGCCCGTGCGAGTGCTGTGTTCTGAGTGTCATAGTGTGTGTGTGTGTGTGTGTGTGTGTGTGTGTTTGGGGAAACCGTTGAGTACGCCTGTATGAAAAAGTCGATGGGTGTTTACGTGTGTTTCTTGTGAATGTGTGTTGCGGGACCACGTATGTGAGTGTGTCAGGGCAGTTCCAAGTGTTGATGGCTCTGCTGCAGACCCAGTGTGAGTGCTGTATTGTGAGTGTGACAGTGTGTGTGTGTGTGTTTTGGGGAACTCCACTGTGTCTGCCTGTAAGTAAAGTCGATGGATGTTTGTGTGTGTTTCTTGTGTATGTGTGTGTCGGGACCACATTTGTGTGTATGTAAGGGTAGTTCCAAGTCATTCTGAGAGTTGCGTTGTGAGTGTGATAGTTTATGTGTGTGTTTATGGGTTGGTGGTAAACCATTATGTATGAGTGTAAATAAAGTCGATGGATGTTTTGGTGTGTTTCTTGTGTACGTGTGTGTTGGGATCTCGTTTTTGAATATGTTAGGGATTTCCAAATGTTGATGTCTATGCCGGGGACCCAGTGTGAGTGCTCTGTTCACAGTGTGATAGTGTGTGTGTGTGTGTGGGTGTGGGTGTGCGTGTTTGCGGAAAACAATTTTGTATGCCTGTATGAAAAAGTCGATGGGTGTTTCTGTGTGTTTCTTGTGTATGTGTGTGTCAGGACAACATTTATTGGTATGTCAGGGCAGTTCCAAGTGTTGATGGCTCTGCAAGGAACAGTGTGAGTGCTGTGTTGTGAGTGTGACAGTGTGTGTCTGTGTGTTTTGGGGAACCCCACTGTGTCTGCCTATAAGAAAATGTCGATGGGTTTTGAGTGTGTTTCTTGTGTTGTGTGTGTCGGGACCACGTTTGTTTGTATCTTAGGGCCGATTCAAGTGCCCATGTGAGTGCTGTGTTCTGAGTGTGATAGTGTTTGTGTGTCTGTGTGTGTTTGCGGGAAACCGTTGAGTACGCCTGTATGAAAAAGTCGATGGGTGTTCATGTGAGTGTCTTCTGTATGTGTGTTTCGGGACCACATATGTGAGTGTGTCAGGGAAGTTCCAAGTATTTGTGGCTCTGCTGCACACCCAGTATGAGTGCTGTGTTGTGAGTGTGAGAGTGTGTGTGTGCGTTTTGGGGAACAATACTGTGTCTGCCTCTAAGAAAAGTCGATGGATGTTTGTGTATGTTTCTTGTGTATGTGTGTGCCGGGACTACATTTGTGTGTATATAAGGGTAGTTCCAAGTCATTCTGAGAGTTGTGTTGTGAGTGTGATAGTTTATGTGTGTGTTTATGTGTTGGTGGTAAACCATTATGTATGACTGTAAATAAAGTCGATGGGTGTTTTTGTGTGTTCCTTGTGTATGTGTGTGTTGGGACCTCGTTTTTGAGTATGTTAGTTAATTCCAAATGTTGATGTCTATGCCGGGGACCCAGTGTGAGTGCTGTGGTGTGAGTGTGACAGTGTGTGTGTGTGTGTGTGTTTTAGGGAACACCACTGTGTCTGCCTGTAAGAAAAGTCGATGGGTGTTTGTGTGTGTTTCTTGTGTATGTGTGTTTCGGGACCACGTATGTGAGTGTGTCAGGGCAGTTCCAAGTGTTGATGGCTCTGCTGCAGACACAGTGTGAGTGCTGTGTTGTGAGTGTGACAGTGTGTGTGTGTGTTTTGGGGAACACCACTGTGTCTGCCTGTTTGAAAAGTCGATGGATGTTTGTGAATGTTTCTTGTGTATGTGTGTGTCGGGCCCACATTTGTGTGTATATAAGGGTAGTTCCAAGTCATTCTGAGCGTTGTGTTGTGAGTGTGATAGTTTATGTGTGTGTTTATGTGTTTGTGGTTAACCATTGTGTATGACTGTAAATAAAGTTGATGGGTATTTTTGTGTGTTTCTTGTGTATGTGTGTGTTGGGACCTCGTTTTTGAGTATGTTAGGGAATTCCAAATCCTGATGTCTATGCCGTGGACCCAGTGTGAGTGCTGTGTTGTGAGTGTGATAGTGTGTGTGTGTGTCTTTGAAGGAAACCATTTTGTATTCCTGTAAGAAAAAGTCGATGGGTGTTTCTGTGTGTTTCTTGTGTATGTGTGTCTCGCGACAATGTTTTTGGGTATGTCAGGGCTGTTCCTGCTGGTGATGGCTCTGCAAGGAACAGTGTGAGTGCTGTGTTGTGAGTGTGACAGTGTGTGTGTGTGTGTTTGGGGGAACCCCACTGTGTCTGCCTGTAAGAAAATGTCGATGGGTGTTTGTGTGTGTTTCTTGTGTATGTGTGTGTCGGAACCACGTTTGTTAATGTTAGGGCCGATTCAATGCCCGTGTGAGTGCTGTGTTCTGAGTGTCATAGTGTCTGTGTGTGTGTGTGTGTGTGTGTTTGCGGGAAACCATTGAGTACGCCTGTATGAAAATGTCGATGGGTGTTTACGTGTGTTTCTTGTGAATGTGTGTTGCGGGACCACGTATGTGAGTGTGTCAGGGCAGTTCCAAGTGTTGATGGCTCTGCTGCAGACCCAGTGTGAGTGCTGTATTGTGAGTGTGACAGTGTGTGTGTGTGTGTTTTGGGGAACTCCACTGTGTCTGCCTGTAAGTAAAGTCGATGGATGTTTGTGTGTGTTTCTTGTGTATGTGTGTGTCGGGACCACATTTGTGTGTATGTAAGGGTAGTTCCAAGTCATTCTGAGAGTTGCGTTGTGAGTGTGATAGTTTATGTGTGTGTTTATGGGTTGGTGGTAAACCATTATGTATGAGTGTAAATAAAGTCGATGGATGTTTTGGTGTGTTTCTTGTGTACGTGTGTGTTGGGATCTCGTTTTTGAATATGTTAGGGATTTCCAAATGTTGATGTCTATGCCGGGGACCCAGTGTGAGTGCTCTGTTCACAGTGTGATAGTGTGTGTGTGTGTGTGGGTGTGGGTGTGCGTGTTTGCGGAAAACAATTTTGTATGCCTGTATGAAAAAGTCGATGGGTGTTTCTGTGTGTTTCTTGTGTATGTGTGTGTCAGGACAACATTTATTGGTATGTCAGGGCAGTTCCAAGTGTTGATGGCTCTGCAAGGAACAGTGTGAGTGCTGTGTTGTGAGTGTGACAGTGTGTGTGTGTGTGTTTTGGGGAACCCCACTGTGTCTGCCTATAAGAAAATGTCGATGGGTTTTGAGTGTGTTTCTTGTGTTGTGTGTGTCGGGACCACGTTTGTTTGTATCTTAGGGCCGATTCAAGTGCCCATGTGAGTGCTGTGTTCTGAGTGTGATAGTGTTTGTGTGTCTGTGTGTGTTTGCGGGAAACCGTTGAGTACGCCTGTATGAAAAAGTCGATGGGTGTTCATGTGAGTGTCTTCTGTATGTGTGTTTCGGGACCACATATGTGAGTGTGTCAGGGAAGTTCCAAGTATTTGTGGCTCTGCTGCACACCCAGTATGAGTGCTGTGTTGTGAGTGTGAGAGTGTGTGTGTGCGTTTTGGGGAACAATACTGTGTCTGCCTCTAAGAAAAGTCGATGGATGTTTGTGTATGTTTCTTGTGTATGTGTGTGTCGGGACTACATTTGTGTGTATATAAGGGTAGTTCCAAGTCATTCTGAGAGTTGTGTTGTGAGTGTGATAGTTTATGTGTGTGTTTATGTGTTGGTGGTAAACCATTATGTATGACTGTAAATAAAGTCGATGGGTGTTTTTGTGTGTTCCTTGTGTATGTGTGTGTTGGGACCTCGTTTTTGAGTATGTTAGTTAATTCAAAATGTTGATGTCTATGCCGGGGACCCAGTGTGAGTGCTGTGGTGTGAGTGTGACAGTGTGTGTGTGTGTGTGTGTTTTAGGGAACACCACTGTGTCTGCCTGTAAGAAAAGTCGATGGGTGTTTGTGTGTGTTTCTTGTGTATGTGTGTTTCGGGACCACGTATGTGAGTGTGTCAGGGCAGTTCCAAGTGTTGATGGCTCTGCTGCAGACACAGTGTGAGTGCTGTGTTGTGAGTGTGACAGTGTGTGTGTGTGTTTTGGGGAACACCACTGTGTCTGCCTGTTTGAAAAGTCGATGGATGTTTGTGAATGTTTCTTGTGTATGTGTGTGTCGGGCCCACATTTGTGTGTATATAAGGGTAGTTCCAAGTCATTCTGAGCGTTGTGTTGTGAGTGTGATAGTTTATGTGTGTGTTTATGTGTTTGTGGTTAACCATTGTGTATGACTGTAAATAAAGTTGATGGGTATTTTTGTGTGTTTCTTGTGTATGTGTGTGTTGGGACCTCGTTTTTGAGTATGTTAGGGAATTCCAAATCCTGATGTCTATGCCGTGGACCCAGTGTGAGTGCTGTGTTGTGAGTGTGATAGTGTGTGTGTGTGTCTTTGAAGGAAACCATTTTGTATTCCTGTAAGAAAAAGTCGATGGGTGTTTCTGTGTGTTTCTTGTGTATGTGTGTCTCGCGACAATGTTTTTGGGTATGTCAGGGCAGTTCCAACTGGTGATGGCTCTGCAAGGAACAGTGTGAGTGCTGTGTTGTGAGTGTGACAGTGTGTGTGTGTGTGTTTGGGGGAACCCCACTGTGTCTGCCTGTAAGAAAATGTCGATGGGTGTTTGTGTG
The DNA here is from genome assembly GCF_023065955.2 of Ursus arctos. Lineage (NCBI taxonomy): Eukaryota > Metazoa > Chordata > Mammalia > Carnivora > Ursidae > Ursus > Ursus arctos. Next base: position 19,622,993 of record NC_079874.1, read on the forward strand.
TGTTTCTTGTGTATGTGTGTGTCGGAACCACGTTTGTTAATGTTAGGGCCGATTCAATGCCCGTGTGAGTGCTGTGTTCTGAGTGTCATAGTGTCTGTGTGTGTGTGTGTGTGTGTGTTTGCGGGAAACCATTGAGTACGCCTGTATGAAAATGTCGATGGGTGTTTACGTGTGTTTCTTGTGAATGTGTGTTGCGGGACCACGTATGTGAGTGTGTCAGGGCAGTTCCAAGTGTTGATGGCTCTGCTGCAGACCCAGTGTGAGTGCTGTATTGTGAGTGTGACAGTGTGTGTGTGTGTGTTTTGGGGAACTCCACTGTGTCTGCCTGTAAGTAAAGTCGATGGATGTTTGTGTGTGTTTCTTGTGTATGTGTGTGTCGGGACCACATTTGTGTGTATGTAAGGGTAGTTCCAAGTCATTCTGAGAGTTGCGTTGTGAGTGTGATAATTTATGTGTGTGTTTATGGGTTGGTGGTAAACCATTATGTATGAGTGTAAATAAAGTCGATGGATGTTTTGGTGTGTTTCTTGTGTACGTGTGTGTTGGGATCTCGTTTTTGAATATGTTAGGGATTTCCAAATGTTGATGTCTATGCCGGGGACCCAGTGTGAGTGCTCTGTTCACAGTGTGATAGTGTGTGTGTGTGTGTGTGTGGGTGTGCGTGTTTGCGGAAATCAATTTTGTATGCCTGTATGAAAAAGTCGATGGGTGTTTCTGTGTGTTTCTTGTGTATGTGTGTGTCAGGACAACATTTATTGGTATGTCAGGGCAGTTCCAAGTGTTGATGGCTCTGCAAGGAACAGTGTGATTGCTGTGTTGTGAGTGTGACAGTGTGTGTGTGTGTGTGTGTGTGTTTTGGGGAACCCCACTGTGTCTGCCTATAAGAAAATGTCGATGGGTTTTGAGTGTGTTTCTTGTGTTGTGTGTGTCGGGACCACGTTTGTTTGTATCTTAGGGCCGATTCAAGTGCCCATGTGAGTGCTGTGTTCTGAGTGTGATAGTGTTTGTGTGTCTGTGTGTGTTTGCGGGAAACCGTTGAGTACGCCTGTATGAAAAAGTCGATGGGTGTTCATGTGAGTGTCTTCTGTATGTGTGTTTCGGGACCACATATGTGAGTGTGTCAGGGAAGTTCCAAGTATTTGTGGCTCTGCTGCACACCCAGTATGAGTGCTGTGTTGTGAGTGTGAGAGTGTGTGTGTGCGTTTTGGGGAACAATACTGTGTCTGCCTCTAAGAAAAGTCGATGGATGTTTGTGTGTGTTTCTTGTGTATGTGTGTGTCGGGACCACATTTGTGTGTATGTAAGGGTAGTTCCAAGTCATTCTGAGAGTTGCGTTGTGAGTGTGATAATTTATGTGTGTGTTTATGGGTTGGTGGTAAACCATTATGTATGAGTGTAAATAAAGTCGATGGATGTTTTGGTGTGTTTCTTGTGTACGTGTGTGTTGGGATCTCGTTTTTGAATATGTTAGGGATTTCCAAATGTTGATGTCTATGCCGGGGACCCAGTGTGAGTGCTCTGTTCACAGTGTGATAGTGTGTGTGTGTGTGTGTGTGGGTGTGCGTGTTTGCGGAAATCAATTTTGTATGCCTGTATGAAAAAGTCGATGGGTGTTTCTGTGTGTTTCTTGTGTATGTGTGTGTCAGGACAACATTTATTGGTATGTCAGGGCAGTTCCAAGTGTTGATGGCTCTGCAAGGAACAGTGTGATTGCTGTGTTGTGAGTGTGACAGTGTGTGTGTGTGTGTGTGTGTGTTTTGGGGAACCCCACTGTGTCTGCCTATAAGAAAATGTCGATGGGTTTTGAGTGTGTTTCTTGTGTTGTGTGTGTCGGGACCACGTTTGTTTGTATCTTAGGGCCGATTCAAGTGCCCATGTGAGTGCTGTGTTCTGAGTGTGATAGTGTTTGTGTGTCTGTGTGTGTTTGCGGGAAACCGTTGAGTACGCCTGTATGAAAAAGTCGATGGGTGTTCATGTGAGTGTCTTCTGTATGTGTGTTTCGGGACCACATATGTGAGTGTGTCAGGGAAGTTCCAAGTATTTGTGGCTCTGCTGCACACCCAGTATGAGTGCTGTGTTGTGAGTGTGAGAGTGTGTGTGTGCGTTTTGGGGAACAATACTGTGTCTGCCTCTAAGAAAAGTCGATGGATGTTTGTGTATGTTTCTTGTGTATGTGTGTGCCGGGACTACATTTGTGTGTATATAAGGGTAGTTCCAAGTCATTCTGAGAGTTGTGTTGTGAGTGTGATAGTTTATGTGTGTGTTTATGTGTTGGTGGTAAACCATTATGTATGACTGTAAATAAAGTCGATGGGTGTTTTTGTGTGTTCCTTGTGTATGTGTGTGTTGGGACCTCGTTTTTGAGTATGTTAGTTAATTCCAAATGTTGATGTCTATGCCGGGGACCCAGTGTGAGTGCTGTGGTGTGAGTGTGACAGTGTGTGTGTGTGTGTGTGTTTTAGGGAACACCACTGTGTCTGCCTGTAAGAAAAGTCGATGGGTGTTTGTGTGTGTTTCTTGTGTATGTGTGTTTCGGGACCACGTATGTGAGTGTGTCAGGGCAGTTCCAAGTGTTGATGGCTCTGCTGCAGACACAGTGTGAGTGCTGTGTTGTGAGTGTGACAGTGTGTGTGTGTGTTTTGGGGAACACCACTGTGTCTGCCTGTTTGAAAAGTCGATGGATGTTTGTGAATGTTTCTTGTGTATGTGTGTGTCGGGCCCACATTTGTGTGTATATAAGGGTAGTTCCAAGTCATTCTGAGCGTTGTGTTGTGAGTGTGATAGTTTATGTGTGTGTTTATGTGTTTGTGGTTAACCATTGTGTATGACTGTAAATAAAGTTGATGGGTATTTTTGTGTGTTTCTTGTGTATGTGTGTGTTGGGACCTCGTTTTTGAGTATGTTAGGGAATTCCAAATCCTGATGTCTATGCCGTGGACCCAGTGTGAGTGCTGTGTTGTGAGTGTGATAGTGTGTGTGTGTGTCTTTGAAGGAAACCATTTTGTATTCCTGTAAGAAAAAGTCGATGGGTGTTTCTGTGTGTTTCTTGTGTATGTGTGTCTCGCGACAATGTTTTTGGGTATGTCAGGGCAGTTCCAACTGGTGATGGCTCTGCAAGGAACAGTGTGAGTGCTGTGTTGTGAGTGTGACAGTGTGTGTGTGTGTGTTTGGGGGAACCCCACTGTGTCTGCCTGTAAGAAAATGTCGATGGGTGTTTGTGTGTGTTTCTTGTGTATGTGTGTGTCGGAACCACGTTTGTTAATGTTAGGGCCGATTCAATGCCCGTGTGAGTGCTGTGTTCTGAGTGTCATAGTGTCTGTGTGTGTGTGTGTGTGTGTGTTTGCGGGAAACCATTGAGTACGCCTGTATGAAAATGTCGATGGGTGTTTACGTGTGTTTCTTGTGAATGTGTGTTGCGGGACCACGTATGTGAGTGTGTCAGGGCAGTTCCAAGTGTTGATGGCTCTGCTGCAGACCCAGTGTGAGTGCTGTATTGTGAGTGTGACAGTGTGTGTGTGTGTGTTTTGGGGAACTCCACTGTGTCTGCCTGTAAGTAAAGTCGATGGATGTTTGTGTGTGTTTCTTGTGTATGTGTGTGTCGGGACCACATTTGTGTGTATGTAAGGGTAGTTCCAAGTCATTCTGAGAGTTGCGTTGTGAGTGTGATAGTTTATGTGTGTGTTTATGGGTTGGTGGTAAACCATTATGTATGAGTGTAAATAAAGTCGATGGATGTTTTGGTGTGTTTCTTGTGTACGTGTGTGTTGGGATCTCGTTTTTGAATATGTTAGGGATTTCCAAATGTTGATGTCTATGCCGGGGACCCAGTGTGAGTGCTCTGTTCACAGTGTGATAGTGTGTGTGTGTGTGTGGGTGTGGGTGTGCGTGTTTGCGGAAAACAATTTTGTATGCCTGTATGAAAAAGTCGATGGGTGTTTCTGTGTGTTTCTTGTGTATGTGTGTGTCAGGACAACATTTATTGGTATGTCAGGGCAGTTCCAAGTGTTGATGGCTCTGCAAGGAACAGTGTGAGTGCTGTGTTGTGAGTGTGACAGTGTGTGTCTGTGTGTTTTGGGGAACCCCACTGTGTCTGCCTATAAGAAAATGTCGATGGGTTTTGAGTGTGTTTCTTGTGTTGTGTGTGTCGGGACCACGTTTGTTTGTATCTTAGGGCCGATTCAAGTGCCCATGTGAGTGCTGTGTTCTGAGTGTGATAGTGTTTGTGTGTCTGTGTGTGTTTGCGGGAAACCGTTGAGTACGCCTGTATGAAAAAGTCGATGGGTGTTCATGTGAGTGTCTTCTGTATGTGTGTTTCGGGACCACATATGTGAGTGTGTCAGGGAAGTTCCAAGTATTTGTGGCTCTGCTGCACACCCAGTATGAGTGCTGTGTTGTGAGTGTGAGAGTGTGTGTGTGCGTTTTGGGGAACAATACTGTGTCTGCCTCTAAGAAAAGTCGATGGATGTTTGTGTATGTTTCTTGTGTATGTGTGTGTCGGGACTACATTTGTGTGTATATAAGGGTAGTTCCAAGTCATTCTGAGAGTTGTGTTGTGAGTGTGATAGTTTATGTGTGTGTTTATGTGTTGGTGGTAAACCATTATGTATGACTGTAAATAAAGTCGATGGGTGTTTTTGTGTGTTCCTTGTGTATGTGTGTGTTGGGACCTCGTTTTTGAGTATGTTAGTTAATTCAAAATGTTGATGTCTATGCCGGGGACCCAGTGTGAGTGCTGTGGTGTGAGTGTGACAGTGTGTGTGTGTGTGTGTGTTTTAGGGAACACCACTGTGTCTGCCTGTAAGAAAAGTCGATGGGTGTTTGTGTGTGTTTCTTGTGTATGTGTGTTTCGGGACCACGTATGTGAGTGTGTCAGGGCAGTTCCAAGTGTTGATGGCTCTGCTGCAGACACAGTGTGAGTGCTGTGTTGTGAGTGTGACAGTGTGTGTGTGTGTTTTGGGGAACACCACTGTGTCTGCCTGTTTGAAAAGTCGATGGATGTTTGTGAATGTTTCTTGTGTATGTGTGTGTCGGGCCCACATTTGTGTGTATATAAGGGTAGTTCCAAGTCATTCTGAGCGTTGTGTTGTGAGTGTGATAGTTTATGTGTGTGTTTATGTGTTTGTGGTTAACCATTGTGTATGACTGTAAATAAAGTTGATGGGTATTTTTGTGTGTTTCTTGTGTATGTGTGTGTTGGGACCTCGTTTTTGAGTATGTTAGGGAATTCCAAATCCTGATGTCTATGCCGTGGACCCAGTGTGAGTGCTGTGTTGTGAGTGTGATAGTGTGTGTGTGTGTCTTTGAAGGAAACCATTTTGTATTCCTGTAAGAAAAAGTCGATGGGTGTTTCTGTGTGTTTCTTGTGTATGTGTGTCTCGCGACAATGTTTTTGGGTATGTCAGGGCAGTTCCAACTGGTGATGGCTCTGCAAGGAACAGTGTGAGTGCTGTGTTGTGAGTGTGACAGTGTGTGTGTGTGTGTTTGGGGGAACCCCACTGTGTCTGCCTGTAAGAAAATGTCGATGGGTGTTTGTGTGTGTTTCTTGTGTATGTGTGTGTCGGAACCACGTTTGTTAATGTTAGGGCCGATTCAATGCCCGTGTGAGTGCTGTGTTCTGAGTGTCATAGTGTCTGTGTGTGTGTGTGTGTGTGTTTGCGGGAAACCATTGAGTACGCCTGTATGAAAATGTCGATGGGTGTTTACGTGTGTTTCTTGTGAATGTGTGTTGCGGGACCACGTATGTGAGTGTGTCAGGGCAGTTCCAAGTGTTGATGGCTCTGCTGCAGACCCAGTGTGAGTGCTGTATTGTGAGTGTGACAGTGTGTGTGTGTGTGTTTTGGGGAACTCCACTGTGTCTGCCTGTAAGTAAAGTCGATGGATGTTTGTGTGTGTTTCTTGTGTATGTGTGTGTCGGGACCACATTTGTGTGTATGTAAGGGTAGTTCCAAGTCATTCTGAGAGTTGCGTTGTGAGTGTGATAATTTATGTGTGTGTTTATGGGTTGGTGGTAAACCATTATGTATGAGTGTAAATAAAGTCGATGGATGTTTTGGTGTGTTTCTTGTGTACGTGTGTGTTGGGATCTCGTTTTTGAATATGTTAGGGATTTCCAAATGTTGATGTCTATGCCGGGGACCCAGTGTGAGTGCTCTGTTCACAGTGTGATAGTGTGTGTGTGTGTGTGTGTGGGTGTGCGTGTTTGCGGAAATCAATTTTGTATGCCTGTATGAAAAAGTCGATGGGTGTTTCTGTGTGTTTCTTGTGTATGTGTGTGTCAGGACAACATTTATTGGTATGTCAGGGCAGTTCCAAGTGTTGATGGCTCTGCAAGGAACAGTGTGATTGCTGTGTTGTGAGTGTGACAGTGTGTGTGTGTGTGTGTGTGTGTTTTGGGGAACCCCACTGTGTCTGCCTATAAGAAAATGTCGATGGGTTTTGAGTGTGTTTCTTGTGTTGTGTGTGTCGGGACCACGTTTGTTTGTATCTTAGGGCCGATTCAAGTGCCCATGTGAGTGCTGTGTTCTGAGTGTGATAGTGTTTGTGTGTCTGTGTGTGTTTGCGGGAAACCGTTGAGTACGCCTGTATGAAAAAGTCGATGGGTGTTCATGTGAGTGTCTTCTGTATGTGTGTTTCGGGACCACATATGTGAGTGTGTCAGGGAAGTTCCAAGTATTTGTGGCTCTGCTGCACACCCAGTATGAGTGCTGTGTTGTGAGTGTGAGAGTGTGTGTGTGCGTTTTGGGGAACAATACTGTGTCTGCCTCTAAGAAAAGTCGATGGATGTTTGTGTATGTTTCTTGTGTATGTGTGTGCCGGGACTACATTTGTGTGTATATAAGGGTAGTTCCAAGTCATTCTGAGAGTTGTGTTGTGAGTGTGATAGTTTATGTGTGTGTTTATGTGTTGGTGGTAAACCATTATGTATGACTGTAAATAAAGTCGATGGGTGTTTTTGTGTGTTCCTTGTGTATGTGTGTGTTGGGACCTCGTTTTTGAGTATGTTAGTTAATTCCAAATGTTGATGTCTATGCCGGGGACCCAGTGTGAGTGCTGTGGTGTGAGTGTGACAGTGTGTGTGTGTGTGTGTGTTTTAGGGAACACCACTGTGTCTGCCTGTAAGAAAAGTCGATGGGTGTTTGTGTGTGTTTCTTGTGTATGTGTGTTTCGGGACCACGTATGTGAGTGTGTCAGGGCAGTTCCAAGTGTTGATGGCTCTGCTGCAGACACAGTGTGAGTGCTGTGTTGTGAGTGTGACAGTGTGTGTGTGTGTTTTGGGGAACACCACTGTGTCTGCCTGTTTGAAAAGTCGATGGATGTTTGTGAATGTTTCTTGTGTATGTGTGTGTCGGGCCCACATTTGTGTGTATATAAGGGTAGTTCCAAGTCATTCTGAGCGTTGTGTTGTGAGTGTGATAGTTTATGTGTGTGTTTATGTGTTTGTGGTTAACCATTGTGTATGACTGTAAATAAAGTTGATGGGTATTTTTGTGTGTTTCTTGTGTATGTGTGTGTTGGGACCTCGTTTTTGAGTATGTTAGGGAATTCCAAATCCTGATGTCTATGCCGTGGACCCAGTGTGAGTGCTGTGTTGTGAGTGTGATAGTGTGTGTGTGTGTCTTTGAAGGAAACCATTTTGTATTCCTGTAAGAAAAAGTCGATGGGTGTTTCTGTGTGTTTCTTGTGTATGTGTGTCTCGCGACAATGTTTTTGGGTATGTCAGGGCAGTTCCAACTGGTGATGGCTCTGCAAGGAACAGTGTGAGTGCTGTGTTGTGAGTGTGACAGTGTGTGTGTGTGTGTTTGGGGGAACCCCACTGTGTCTGCCTGTAAGAAAATGTCGATGGGTGTTTGTGTGTGTTTCTTGTGTATGTGTGTGTCGGAACCACGTTTGTTAATGTTAGGGCCGATTCAATGCCCGTGTGAGTGCTGTGTTCTGAGTGTCATAGTGTCTGTGTGTGTGTGTGTGTGTGTGTTTGCGGGAAACCATTGAGTACGCCTGTATGAAAATGTCGATGGGTGTTTACGTGTGTTTCTTGTGAATGTGTGTTGCGGGACCACGTATGTGAGTGTGTCAGGGCAGTTCCAAGTGTTGATGGCTCTGCTGCAGACCCAGTGTGAGTGCTGTATTGTGAGTGTGACAGTGTGTGTGTGTGTGTTTTGGGGAACTCCACTGTGTCTGCCTGTAAGTAAAGTCGATGGATGTTTGTGTGTGTTTCTTGTGTATGTGTGTGTCGGGACCACATTTGTGTGTATGTAAGGGTAGTTCCAAGTCATTCTGAGAGTTGCGTTGTGAGTGTGATAGTTTATGTGTGTGTTTATGGGTTGGTGGTAAACCATTATGTATGAGTGTAAATAAAGTCGATGGATGTTTTGGTGTGTTTCTTGTGTACGTGTGTGTTGGGATCTCGTTTTTGAATATGTTAGGGATTTCCAAATGTTGATGTCTATGCCGGGGACCCAGTGTGAGTGCTCTGTTCACAGTGTGATAGTGTGTGTGTGTGTGTGGGTGTGGGTGTGCGTGTTTGCGGAAAACAATTTTGTATGCCTGTATGAAAAAGTCGATGGGTGTTTCTGTGTGTTTCTTGTGTATGTGTGTGTCAGGACAACATTTATTGGTATGTCAGGGCAGTTCCAAGTGTTGATGGCTCTGCAAGGAACAGTGTGAGTGCTGTGTTGTGAGTGTGACAGTGTGTGTCTGTGTGTTTTGGGGAACCCCACTGTGTCTGCCTATAAGAAAATGTCGATGGGTTTTGAGTGTGTTTCTTGTGTTGTGTGTGTCGGGACCACGTTTGTTTGTATCTTAGGGCCGATTCAAGTGCCCATGTGAGTGCTGTGTTCTGAGTGTGATAGTGTTTGTGTGTCTGTGTGTGTTTGCGGGAAACCGTTGAGTACGCCTGTATGAAAAAGTCGATGGGTGTTCATGTGAGTGTCTTCTGTATGTGTGTTTCGGGACCACATATGTGAGTGTGTCAGGGAAGTTCCAAGTATTTGTGGCTCTGCTGCACACCCAGTATGAGTGCTGTGTTGTGAGTGTGAGAGTGTGTGTGTGCGTTTTGGGGAACAATACTGTGTCTGCCTCTAAGAAAAGTCGATGGATGTTTGTGTATGTTTCTTGTGTATGTGTGTGTCGGGACTACATTTGTGTGTATATAAGGGTAGTTCCAAGTCATTCTGAGAGTTGTGTTGTGAGTGTGATAGTTTATGTGTGTGTTTATGTGTTGGTGGTAAACCATTATGTATGACTGTAAATAAAGTCGATGGGTGTTTTTGTGTGTTCCTTGTGTATGTGTGTGTTGGGACCTCGTTTTTGAGTATGTTAGTTAATTCCAAATGTTGATGTCTATGCCGGGGACCCAGTGTGAGTGCTGTGGTGTGAGTGTGACAGTGTGTGTGTGTGTGTGTGTTTTAGGGAACACCACTGTGTCTGCCTGTAAGAAAAGTCGATGGGTGTTTGTGTGTGTTTCTTGTGTATGTGTGTTTCGGGACCACGTATGTGAGTGTGTCAGGGCAGTTCCAAGTGTTGATGGCTCTGCTGCAGACACAGTGTGAGTGCTGTGTTGTGAGTGTGACAGTGTGTGTGTGTGTTTTGGGGAACACCACTGTGTCTGCCTGTTTGAAAAGTCGATGGATGTTTGTGAATGTTTCTTGTGTATGTGTGTGTCGGGCCCACATTTGTGTGTATATAAGGGTAGTTCCAAGTCATTCTGAGCGTTGTGTTGTGAGTGTGATAGTTTATGTGTGTGTTTATGTGTTTGTGGTTAACCATTGTGTATGACTGTAAATAAAGTTGATGGGTATTTTTGTGTGTTTCTTGTGTATGTGTGTGTTGGGACCTCGTTTTTGAGTATGTTAGGGAATTCCAAATCCTGATGTCTATGCCGTGGACCCAGTGTGAGTGCTGTGTTGTGAGTGTGATAGTGTGTGTGTGTGTCTTTGAAGGAAACCATTTTGTATTCCTGTAAGAAAAAGTCGATGGGTGTTTCTGTGTGTTTCTTGTGTATGTGTGTCTCGCGACAATGTTTTTGGGTATGTCAGGGCAGTTCCAACTGGTGATGGCTCTGCAAGGAACAGTGTGAGTGCTGTGTTGTGAGTGTGACAGTGTGTGTGTGTGTGTTTGGGGGAACCCCACTGTGTCTGCCTGTAAGAAAATGTCGATGGGTGTTTGTGTGTGTTTCTTGTGTATGTGTGTGTCGGAACCACGTTTGTTAATGTTAGGGCCGATTCAATGCCCGTGTGAGTGCTGTGTTCTGAGTGTCATAGTGTCTGTGTGTGTGTGTGTGTGTGTGTTTGCGGGAAACCATTGAGTACGCCTGTATGAAAATGTCGATGGGTGTTTACGTGTGTTTCTTGTGAATGTGTGTTGCGGGACCACGTATGTGAGTGTGTCAGGGCAGTTCCAAGTGTTGATGGCTCTGCTGCAGACCCAGTGTGAGTGCTGTATTGTGAGTGTGACAGTGTGTGTGTGTGTGTTTTGGGGAACTCCACTGTGTCTGCCTGTAAGTAAAGTCGATGGATGTTTGTGTGTGTTTCTTGTGTATGTGTGTGTCGGGACCACATTTGTGTGTATGTAAGGGTAGTTCCAAGTCATTCTGAGAGTTGCGTTGTGAGTGTGATAGTTTATGTGTGTGTTTATGGGTTGGTGGTAAACCATTATGTATGAGTGTAAATAAAGTCGATGGATGTTTTGGTGTGTTTCTTGTGTACGTGTGTGTTGGGATCTCGTTTTTGAATATGTTAGGGATTTCCAAATGTTGATGTCTATGCCGGGGACCCAGTGTGAGTGCTCTGTTCACAGTGTGATAGTGTGTGTGTGTGTGTGGGTGTGGGTGTGCGTGTTTGCGGAAAACAATTTTGTATGCCTGTATGAAAAAGTCGATGGGTGTTTCTGTGTGTTTCTTGTGTATGTGTGTGTCAGGACAACATTTATTGGTATGTCAGGGCAGTTCCAAGTGTTGATGGCTCTGCAAGGAACAGTGTGAGTGCTGTGTTGTGAGTGTGACAGTGTGTGTCTGTGTGTTTTGGGGAACCCCACTGTGTCTGCCTATAAGAAAATGTCGATGGGTTTTGAGTGTGTTTCTTGTGTTGTGTGTGTCGGGACCACGTTTGTTTGTATCTTAGGGCCGATTCAAGTGCCCATGTGAGTGCTGTGTTCTGAGTGTGATAGTGTTTGTGTGTCTGTGTGTGTTTGCGGGAAACCGTTGAGTACGCCTGTATGAAAAAGTCGATGGGTGTTCATGTGAGTGTCTTCTGTATGTGTGTTTCGGGACCACATATGTGAGTGTGTCAGGGAAGTTCCAAGTATTTGTGGCTCTGCTGCACACCCAGTATGAGTGCTGTGTTGTGAGTGTGAGAGTGTGTGTGTGCGTTTTGGGGAACAATACTGTGTCTGCCTCTAAGAAAAGTCGATGGATGTTTGTGTATGTTTCTTGTGTATGTGTGTGTCGGGACTACATTTGTGTGTATATAAGGGTAGTTCCAAGTCATTCTGAGAGTTGTGTTGTGAGTGTGATAGTTTATGTGTGTGTTTATGTGTTGGTGGTAAACCATTATGTATGACTGTAAATAAAGTCGATGGGTGTTTTTGTGTGTTCCTTGTGTATGTGTGTGTTGGGACCTCGTTTTTGAGTATGTTAGTTAATTCAAAATGTTGATGTCTATGCCGGGGACCCAGTGTGAGTGCTGTGGTGTGAGTGTGACAGTGTGTGTGTGTGTGTGTGTTTTAGGGAACACCACTGTGTCTGCCTGTAAGAAAAGTCGATGGGTGTTTGTGTGTGTTTCTTGTGTATGTGTGTTTCGGGACCACGTATGTGAGTGTGTCAGGGCAGTTCCAAGTGTTGATGGCTCTGCTGCAGACACAGTGTGAGTGCTGTGTTGTGAGTGTGACAGTGTGTGTGTGTGTTTTGGGGAACACCACTGTGTCTGCCTGTTTGAAAAGTCGATGGATGTTTGTGAATGTTTCTTGTGTATGTGTGTGTCGGGCCCACATTTGTGTGTATATAAGGGTAGTTCCAAGTCATTCTGAGCGTTGTGTTGTGAGTGTGATAGTTTATGTGTGTGTTTATGTGTTTGTGGTTAACCATTGTGTATGACTGTAAATAAAGTTGATGGGTATTTTTGTGTGTTTCTTGTGTATGTGTGTGTTGGGACCTCGTTTTTGAGTATGTTAGGGAATTCCAAATCCTGATGTCTATGCCGTGGACCCAGTGTGAGTGCTGTGTTGTGAGTGTGATAGTGTGTGTGTGTGTCTTTGAAGGAAACCATTTTGTATTCCTGTAAGAAAAAGTCGATGGGTGTTTCTGTGTGTTTCTTGTGTATGTGTGTCTCGCGACAATGTTTTTGGGTATGTCAGGGCAGTTCCAACTGGTGATGGCTCTGCAAGGAACAGTGTGAGTGCTGTGTTGTGAGTGTGACAGTGTGTGTGTGTGTGTTTGGGGGAACCCCACTGTGTCTGCCTGTAAGAAAATGTCGATGGGTGTTTGTGTGTGTTTCTTGTGTATGTGTGTGTCGGAACCACGTTTGTTAATGTTAGGGCCGATTCAATGCCCGTGTGAGTGCTGTGTTCTGAGTGTCATAGTGTCTGTGTGTGTGTGTGTGTGTGTGTTTGCGGGAAACCATTGAGTACGCCTGTATGAAAATGTCGATGGGTGTTTACGTGTGTTTCTTGTGAATGTGTGTTGCGGGACCACGTATGTGAGTGTGTCAGGGCAGTTCCAAGTGTTGATGGCTCTGCTGCAGACCCAGTGTGAGTGCTGTATTGTGAGTGTGACAGTGTGTGTGTGTGTGTTTTGGGGAACTCCACTGTGTCTGCCTGTAAGTAAAGTCGATGGATGTTTGTGTGTGTTTCTTGTGTATGTGTGTGTCGGGACCACATTTGTGTGTATGTAAGGGTAGTTCCAAGTCATTCTGAGAGTTGCGTTGTGAGTGTGATAATTTATGTGTGTGTTTATGGGTTGGTGGTAAACCATTATGTATGAGTGTAAATAAAGTCGATGGATGTTTTGGTGTGTTTCTTGTGTACGTGTGTGTTGGGATCTCGTTTTTGAATATGTTAGGGATTTCCAAATGTTGATGTCTATGCCGGGGACCCAGTGTGAGTGCTCTGTTCACAGTGTGATAGTGTGTGTGTGTGTGTGTGTGGGTGTGCGTGTTTGCGGAAATCAATTTTGTATGCCTGTATGAAAAAGTCGATGGGTGTTTCTGTGTGTTTCTTGTGTATGTGTGTGTCAGGACAACATTTATTGGTATGTCAGGGCAGTTCCAAGTGTTGATGGCTCTGCAAGGAACAGTGTGATTGCTGTGTTGTGAGTGTGACAGTGTGTGTGTGTGTGTGTGTGTGTTTTGGGGAACCCCACTGTGTCTGCCTATAAGAAAATGTCGATGGGTTTTGAGTGTGTTTCTTGTGTTGTGTGTGTCGGGACCACGTTTGTTTGTATCTTAGGGCCGATTCAAGTGCCCATGTGAGTGCTGTGTTCTGAGTGTGATAGTGTTTGTGTGTCTGTGTGTGTTTGCGGGAAACCGTTGAGTACGCCTGTATGAAAAAGTCGATGGGTGTTCATGTGAGTGTCTTCTGTATGTGTGTTTCGGGACCACATATGTGAGTGTGTCAGGGAAGTTCCAAGTATTTGTGGCTCTGCTGCACACCCAGTATGAGTGCTCTGTTGTGAGTGTGACAGTGTGTGTGTGCGTTTTGGGGAACAATACTGTGTCTGCCTCTAAGAAAAGTCGATGGATGTTTGTGTATGTTTCTTGTGTATGTGTGTGTCGGGACCACATTTGTGTGTATATAAGGGTAGTTCCAAGTCATTCTGAGAGTTGTGTTGTGAGTGTGATAGTTTATGTGTGTGTTTATGTGTTGGTGGTAAACCATTATGTATGACTGTAAATAAAGTCGATGGGTGTTTTTGTGTGTTCCTTGTGTATGTGTGTGTTGGGACCTCGTTTTTGAGTATGTTAGTTAATTCAAAATGTTGATGTCTATGCCGGGGACCCAGTGTGAGTGCTGTGGTGTGAGTGTGACAGTGTGTGTGTGTGTGTGTTTTGGGGAACACCACTGTGTCTGCCTGTAAGAAAAGTCGATGGGTGTTTGTGTGTGTTTCTTGTGTATGTGTGTTTCGGGACCACGTATGTGAGTGTGTCAGGGCAGTTCCAAGTGTTGATGGCTCTGCTGCAGACACAGTGTGAGTGCTGTGTTGTGAGTGTGACAGTGTGTGTGTGTGTTTTGGGGAACACCACTGTGTCTGCCTGTTTGAAAAGTCGATGGATGTTTGTGAATGTTTCTTGTGTATGTGTGTGTCGGGCCCACATTTGTGTGTATATAAGGGTAGTTCCAAGTCATTCTGAGCGTTGTGTTGTGAGTGTGATAGTTTATGTGTGTGTTTATGTGTTTGTGGTTAACCATTGTGTATGACTGTAAATAAAGTTGATGGGTATTTTTGTGTGTTTCTTGTGTATGTGTGTGTTGGGACCTCGTTTTTGAGTATGTTAGGGAATTCCAAATCCTGATGTCTATGCGGTGGACCCAGTGTGAGTGCTGTGTTGTGAGTGTGATAGTGTGTCTGTGTGTTTGCGCGAAACCATTTTGTATGCCTGTAAGAAAAAGTCGATGGGTGTTTCTGTGTGTTTCTTGTGTATGTGTGTCTCGGGACAACGTTTTTGGGTATGTCAGGGCAGTTCCAAGTGGTGATGGCTCTGCAAGGAACAGTGTGAGTGCTGTGTTGTGAGTGTGACAGTGTGTGTGTGTGTGTTTGGGGGAACCCCACTGTGTCTGCCTGTAAGAAAATGTCGATGGGTGTTTGTGTATGTTTCCTGTGTATGTGTGTGTCGGAACCACGTTTGTGTGTATGTTAGGGCCGATTCAATGCCCGTGCGAGTGCTGTGTTCTGAGTGTCATAGTGTGTGTGTGTGTGTGTGTGTGTGTGTGTGTTTGGGGAAACCGTTGAGTACGCCTGTATGAAAAAGTCGATGGGTGTTTACGTGTGTTTCTTGTGAATGTGTGTTGCGGGACCACGTATGTGAGTGTGTCAGGGCAGTTCCAAGTGTTGATGGCTCTGCTGCAGACCCAGTGTGAGTGCTGTATTGTGAGTGTGACAGTGTGTGTGTGTGTGTTTTGGGGAACTCCACTGTGTCTGCCTGTAAGTAAAGTCGATGGATGTTTGTGTGTGTTTCTTGTGTATGTGTGTGTCGGGACCACATTTGTGTGTATGTAAGGGTAGTTCCAAGTCATTCTGAGAGTTGCGTTGTGAGTGTGATAGTTTATGTGTGTGTTTATGGGTTGGTGGTAAACCATTATGTATGAGTGTAAATAAAGTCGATGGATGTTTTGGTGTGTTTCTTGTGTACGTGTGTGTTGGGATCTCGTTTTTGAATATGTTAGGGATTTCCAAATGTTGATGTCTATGCCGGGGACCCAGTGTGAGTGCTCTGTTCACAGTGTGATAGTGTGTGTGTGTGTGTGGGTGTGGGTGTGCGTGTTTGCGGAAAACAATTTTGTATGCCTGTATGAAAAAGTCGATGGGTGTTTCTGTGTGTTTCTTGTGTATGTGTGTGTCAGGACAACATTTATTGGTATGTCAGGGCAGTTCCAAGTGTTGATGGCTCTGCAAGGAACAGTGTGAGTGCTGTGTTGTGAGTGTGACAGTGTGTGTCTGTGTGTTTTGGGGAACCCCACTGTGTCTGCCTATAAGAAAATGTCGATGGGTTTTGAGTGTGTTTCTTGTGTTGTGTGTGTCGGGACCACGTTTGTTTGTATCTTAGGGCCGATTCAAGTGCCCATGTGAGTGCTGTGTTCTGAGTGTGATAGTGTTTGTGTGTCTGTGTGTGTTTGCGGGAAACCGTTGAGTACGCCTGTATGAAAAAGTCGATGGGTGTTCATGTGAGTGTCTTCTGTATGTGTGTTTCGGGACCACATATGTGAGTGTGTCAGGGAAGTTCCAAGTATTTGTGGCTCTGCTGCACACCCAGTATGAGTGCTGTGTTGTGAGTGTGAGAGTGTGTGTGTGCGTTTTGGGGAACAATACTGTGTCTGCCTCTAAGAAAAGTCGATGGATGTTTGTGTATGTTTCTTGTGTATGTGTGTGTCGGGACCACATTTGTGTGTATGTAAGGGTAGTTCCAAGTCATTCTGAGAGTTGTGTTGTGAGTGTGATAGTTTATGTGTGTGTTTATGTGTTGGTGGTAAACCATTATGTATGACTGTAAATAAAGTCGATGGGTGTTTTTGTGTGTTGCTTGTGTATGTGTGTGTTGGGACCTCGTTTTTGAGTATGTTAGTTAATTCCAAATGTTGATGTCTATGCCGGGGACCCAGTGTGAGTGCTGTGGTGTGAGTGTGACAGTGTGTGTGTGTGTGTGTGTTTTAGGGAACACCACTGTGTCTGCCTGTAAGAAAAGTCGATGGGTGTTTGTGTGTGTTTCTTGTGTATGTGTGTTTCGGGACCACGTATGTGAGTGTGTCAGGGCAGTTCCAAGTGTTGATGGCTCTGCTGCAGACACAGTGTGAGTGCTGTGTTGTGAGTGTGACAGTGTGTGTGTGTTTTTTGGGGAACACCACTGTGTCTGCCTGTTTGAAAAGTCGATGGATGTTTGTGAATGTTTCTTGTGTATGTGTGTGTCGGGCCCACATTTGTGTGTATATAAGGGTAGTTCCAAGTCATTCTGAGCGTTGTGTTGTGAGTGTGATAGTTTGTGTGTTTATGTGTTTGTGGTTAACCATTGTGTATGACTGTAAATAAAGTTGATGGGTATTTTTGTGTGTTTCTTGTGTATGTGTGTGTTGGGACCTCGTTTTTGAGTATGTTAGGGAATTCCAAATCCTGATGTCTATGCGGTGGACCCAGTGTGAGTGCTGTGTTGTGAGTGTGATAGTGTGTCTGTGTGTTTGCGCGAAACCATTTTGTATGCCTGTAAGAAAAAGTCGATGGGTGTTTCTGTGTGTTTCTTGTGTATGTGTGTCTCGGGACAACGTTTTTGGGTATGTCAGGGCAGTTCCAAGTGGTGATGGCTCTGCAAGGAACAGTGTGAGTGCTGTGTTGTGAGTGTGACAGTGTGTGTGTGTGTGTTTGGGGGAACCCCACTGTGTCTGCCTGTAAGAAAATGTCGATGGGTGTTTGTGTATGTTTCCTGTGTATGTGTGTGTCGGAACCACGTTTGTGTGTATGTTAGGGCCGATTCAATGCCCGTGCGAGTGCTGTGTTCTGAGTGTCATAGTGTGTGTGTGTGTGTGTGTGTGTTTGGGGAAACCGTTGAGTACGCCTGTATGAAAAAGTCGATGGGTGTTTACGTGTGTTTCTTGTGAATGTGTGTTGCGGGACCACGTATGTGAGTGTGTCAGGGCAGTTCCAAGTGTTGATGGCTCTGCTGCAGACCCAGTGTGAGTGCTGTATTGTGAGTGTGACAGTGTGTGTGTGTGTGTTTTGGGGAACTCCACTGTGTCTGCCTGTAAGTAAAGTCGATGGATGTTTGTGTGTGTTTCTTGTGTATGTGTGTGTCGGGACCACATTTGTGTGTATGTAAGGGTAGTTCCAAGTCATTCTGAGAGTTGCGTTGTGAGTGTGATAGTTTATGTGTGTGTTTATGGGTTGGTGGTAAACCATTATGTATGAGTGTAAATAAAGTCGATGGATGTTTTGGTGTGTTTCTTGTGTACGTGTGTGTTGGGATCTCGTTTTTGAATATGTTAGGGATTTCCAAATGTTGATGTCTATGCCGGGGACCCAGTGTGAGTGCTCTGTTCACAGTGTGATAGTGTGTGTGTGTGTGTGGGTGTGGGTGTGCGTGTTTGCGGAAAACAATTTTGTATGCCTGTATGAAAAAGTCGATGGGTGTTTCTGTGTGTTTCTTGTGTATGTGTGTGTCAGGACAACATTTATTGGTATGTCAGGGCAGTTCCAAGTGTTGATGGCTCTGCAAGGAACAGTGTGAGTGCTGTGTTGTGAGTGTGACAGTGTGTGTCTGTGTGTTTTGGGGAACCCCACTGTGTCTGCCTATAAGAAAATGTCGATGGGTTTTGAGTGTGTTTCTTGTGTTGTGTGTGTCGGGACCACGTTTGTTTGTATCTTAGGGCCGATTCAAGTGCCCATGTGAGTGCTGTGTTCTGAGTGTGATAGTGTTTGTGTGTCTGTGTGTGTTTGCGGGAAACCGTTGAGTACGCCTGTATGAAAAAGTCGATGGGTGTTCATGTGAGTGTCTTCTGTATGTGTGTTTCGGGACCACATATGTGAGTGTGTCAGGGAAGTTCCAAGTATTTGTGGCTCTGCTGCACACCCAGTATGAGTGCTGTGTTGTGAGTGTGAGAGTGTGTGTGTGCGTTTTGGGGAACAATACTGTGTCTGCCTCTAAGAAAAGTCGATGGATGTTTGTGTATGTTTCTTGTGTATGTGTGTGTCGGGACTACATTTGTGTGTATATAAGGGTAGTTCCAAGTCATTCTGAGAGTTGTGTTGTGAGTGTGATAGTTTATGTGTGTGTTTATGTGTTGGTGGTAAACCATTATGTATGACTGTAAATAAAGTCGATGGGTGTTTTTGTGTGTTCCTTGTGTATGTGTGTGTTGGGACCTCGTTTTTGAGTATGTTAGTTAATTCCAAATGTTGATGTCTATGCCGGGGACCCAATGTGAGTGCTGTGGTGTGAGTGTGACAGTGTGTGTGTGTGTGTTTTGGGGAACACCACTGTGTCTGCCTGTAAGAAAAGTCGATGGGTGTTTGTGTGTGTTTCTTGTGTATGTGTGTTTCGGGACCACGTATGTGAGTGTGTCAGGGCAGTTCCAAGTGTTGATGGCTCTGCTGCAGACACAGTGTGAGTGCTGTGTTGTGAGTGTGACAGTGTGTGTGTGTGTTTTGGGGAACACCACTGTGTCTGCCTGTTTGAAAAGTCGATGGATGTTTGTGAATGTTTCTTGTGTATGTGTGTGTCGGGCCCACATTTGTGTGTATATAAGGGTAGTTCCAAGTCATTCTGAGCGTTGTGTTGTGAGTGTGATAGTTTATGTGTGTGTTTATGTGTTTGTGGTTAACCATTGTGTATGACTGTAAATAAAGTTGATGGGTATTTATGTGTGTTTCTTGTGTATGTGTGTGTTGGGACCTCGTTTTTGAGTATGTTAGGGAATTCCAAATCCTGATGTCTATGCCGTGGACCCAGTGTGAGTGCTGTGTTGTGAGTGTGATAGTGTGTGTGTGTGTCTTTGAAGGAAACCATTTTGTATTCCTGTAAGAAAAAGTCGATGGGTGTTTCTGTGTGTTTCTTGTGTATGTGTGTCTCGGGACAACGTTTTTGGGTATGTCAGGGCAGTTCCAAGTGGTGATGGCTCTGCAAGGAACAGTGTGAGTGCTGTGTTGTGAGTGTGACAGTGTGTGTGTGTGTGTTTGGGGGAACCCCACTGTGTCTGCCTGTAAGAAAATGTCGATGGGTGTTTGTGTGTGTTTCTTGTGTATGTGTGTGTCGGAACCACGTTTGTTAATGTTAGGGCCGATTCAATGCCCGTGTGAGTGCTGTGTTCTGAGTGTCATAGTGTCTGTGTGTGTGTGTGTATGTGTGTGTTTGCGGGAAACCATTGAGTACGCCTGTATGAAAATGTCGATGGGTGTTTACGTGTGTTTCTTGTGAATGTGTGTTGCGGGACCACGTATGTGAGTGTGTCAGGGCAGTTCCAAGTGTTGATGGCTCTGCTGCAGACCCAGTGTGAGTGCTGTATTGTGAGTGTGACAGTGTGTGTGTGTGTGTGTTTTGGGGAACTCCACTGTGTCTGCCTGTAAGTAAAGTCGATGGATGTTTGTGTGTGTTTCTTGTGTATGTGTGTGTCGGGACCACATTTGTGTGTATGTAAGGGTAGTTCCAAGTCATTCTGAGAGTTGCGTTGTGAGTGTGATAGTTTATGTGTGTGTTTATGGGTTGGTGGTAAACCATTATGTATGAGTGTAAATAAAGTCGATGGATGTTTTGGTGTGTTTCTTGTGTACGTGTGTGTTGGGATCTCGTTTTTGAATATGTTAGGGATTTCCAAATGTTGATGTCTATGCCGGGGACCCAGTGTGAGTGCTCTGTTCACAGTGTGATAGTGTGTGTGTGTGTGTGGGTGTGGGTGTGCGTGTTTGCGGAAAACAATTTTGTATGCCTGTATGAAAAAGTCGATGGGTGTTTCTGTGTGTTTCTTGTGTATGTGTGTGTCAGGACAACATTTATTGGTATGTCAGGGCAGTTCCAAGTGTTGATGGCTCTGCAAGGAACAGTGTGAGTGCTGTGTTGTGAGTGTGACAGTGTGTGTCTGTGTGTTTTGGGGAACCCCACTGTGTCTGCCTATAAGAAAATGTCGATGGGTTTTGAGTGTGTTTCTTGTGTTGTGTGTGTCGGGACCACGTTTGTTTGTATCTTAGGGCCGATTCAAGTGCCCATGTGAGTGCTGTGTTCTGAGTGTGATAGTGTTTGTGTGTCTGTGTGTGTTTGCGGGAAACCGTTGAGTACGCCTGTATGAAAAAGTCGATGGGTGTTCATGTGAGTGTCTTCTGTATGTGTGTTTCGGGACCACATATGTGAGTGTGTCAGGGAAGTTCCAAGTATTTGTGGCTCTGCTGCACACCCAGTATGAGTGCTGTGTTGTGAGTGTGAGAGTGTGTGTGTGCGTTTTGGGGAACAATACTGTGTCTGCCTCTAAGAAAAGTCGATGGATGTTTGTGTATGTTTCTTGTGTATGTGTGTGTCGGGACTACATTTGTGTGTATATAAGGGTAGTTCCAAGTCATTCTGAGAGTTGTGTTGTGAGTGTGATAGTTTATGTGTGTGTTTATGTGTTGGTGGTAAACCATTATGTATGACTGTAAATAAAGTCGATGGGTGTTTTTGTGTGTTCCTTGTGTATGTGTGTGTTGGGACCTCGTTTTTGAGTATGTTAGTTAATTCCAAATGTTGATGTCTATGCCGGGGACCCAATGTGAGTGCTGTGGTGTGAGTGTGACAGTGTGTGTGTGTGTGTTTTGGGGAACACCACTGTGTCTGCCTGTAAGAAAAGTCGATGGGTGTTTGTGTGTGTTTCTTGTGTATGTGTGTTTCGGGACCACGTATGTGAGTGTGTCAGGGCAGTTCCAAGTGTTGATGGCTCTGCTGCAGACACAGTGTGAGTGCTGTGTTGTGAGTGTGACAGTGTGTGTGTGTGTTTTGGGGAACACCACTGTGTCTGCCTGTTTGAAAAGTCGATGGATGTTTGTGAATGTTTCTTGTGTATGTGTGTGTCGGGCCCACATTTGTGTGTATATAAGGGTAGTTCCAAGTCATTCTGAGCGTTGTGTTGTGAGTGTGATAGTTTGTGTGTTTATGTGTTTGTGGTTAACCATTGTGTATGACTGTAAATAAAGTTGATGGGTATTTATGTGTGTTTCTTGTGTATGTGTGTGTTGGGACCTCGTTTTTGAGTATGTTAGGGAATTCCAAATCCTGATGTCTATGCGGTGGACCCAGTGTGAGTGCTGTGTTGTGAGTGTGATAGTGTGTCTGTGTGTTTGCGCGAAACCATTTTGTATGCCTGTAAGAAAAAGTCGATGGGTGTTTCTGTGTGTTTCTTGTGTATGTGTGTCTCGGGACAACGTTTTTGGGTATGTCAGGGCAGTTCCAAGTGGTGATGGCTCTGCAAGGAACAGTGTGAGTGCTGTGTTGTGAGTGTGACAGTGTGTGTGTGTGTGTTTGGGGGAACCCCACTGTGTCTGCCTGTAAGAAAATGTCGATGGGTGTTTGTGTATGTTTCCTGTGTATGTGTGTGTCGGAACCACGTTTGTGTGTATGTTAGGGCCGATTCAATGCCCGTGCGAGTGCTGTGTTCTGAGTGTCATAGTGTGTGTGTGTGTGTGTGTGTGTGTGTGTTTGGGGAAACCGTTGAGTACGCCTGTATGAAAAAGTCGATGGGTGTTTACGTGTGTTTCTTGTGAATGTGTGTTGCGGGACCACGTATGTGAGTGTGTCAGGGCAGTTCCAAGTGTTGATGGCTCTGCTGCAGACCCAGTGTGAGTGCTGTATTGTGAGTGTGACAGTGTGTGTGTGTGTGTTTTGGGGAACTCCACTGTGTCTGCCTGTAAGTAAAGTCGATGGATGTTTGTGTGTGTTTCTTGTGTATGTGTGTGTCGGGACCACATTTGTGTGTATGTAAGGGTAGTTCCAAGTCATTCTGAGAGTTGCGTTGTGAGTGTGATAGTTTATGTGTGTGTTTATGGGTTGGTGGTAAACCATTATGTATGAGTGTAAATAAAGTCGATGGATGTTTTGGTGTGTTTCTTGTGTACGTGTGTGTTGGGATCTCGTTTTTGAATATGTTAGGGATTTCCAAATGTTGATGTCTATGCCGGGGACCCAGTGTGAGTGCTCTGTTCACAGTGTGATAGTGTGTGTGTGTGTGTGGGTGTGGGTGTGCGTGTTTGCGGAAAACAATTTTGTATGCCTGTATGAAAAAGTCGATGGGTGTTTCTGTGTGTTTCTTGTGTATGTGTGTGTCAGGACAACATTTATTGGTATGTCAGGGCAGTTCCAAGTGTTGATGGCTCTGCAAGGAACAGTGTGAGTGCTGTGTTGTGAGTGTGACAGTGTGTGTCTGTGTGTTTTGGGGAACCCCACTGTGTCTGCCTATAAGAAAATGTCGATGGGTTTTGAGTGTGTTTCTTGTGTTGT